>NC_092376.1:121756717-122066608 GCF_030028105.1 Mobula birostris
TACAGCTTCAGAAATTAAGATCAAACAAAGCACATGAAGAGTATAACGAAGTCAGAAAAGAACTAAAGAAGGGAATTAGGAAAGACAGGAGGGTTCATGAAGAGCAAGAGGATACCTAGGGAGAGGGTGGGGCCACTCAAGGATAAAGGGGGAACACTTGCTTGGATGGAGAGAATCTGAGTGAGGTGCTTAATGAGTATTTTGCTTCAATATTTACCAAGGAAAAATATGGAGGACCAGGAGATCAGTGCTGAGTGTATAAATACTTTAGGGCGTTTCGAGGTCAAGGAGGAGGAAGTGTTGGGCCTCCTAATGAGTATTAAGGTAGCTTAAGTCCCCAGGGCCTGATGGGATTTACCCCAGGATATTGAAGGAGGCAAGAGATGAGATTGCTGGGGCCTTGACCAGTAACTTTGTGTCCTCTCTCAGCACAGGTGAGATCACAGAGGACTGGCAAGTGGCTAATGTTGTACCCCTACTTAAGAGGGGAACAAGGAAAAATCCTGGGAACTATAGATCAGTGAATCTCACATCAGTTGTAGGGAAATTTGCTGGAGATAATTCTTGGACATAGGATATATGAACATTTGGAATCCCGTGCCGTAATTAGGGAGAGCCAGCATAACTTTGTGTGGGGCAGTTCGTGTCTTACCAACTTGACTGAGTTCTTTGACAAGGTGATTAGAGAGATTGATGAGGGTAGGGCAGTGGATGTAGTCTACATGGATTTTAGGAAGGCATTTGACAAAGTCCCTCATGGGAGGCTAAGATTAAGATGCGTGGGGTCCGTGACAAATTGGTTGTTTGGATTCAGAACTGGCTTGTGAATAGAAGACAGAGAATACTGGTTCGAGCTGGAGGTCTGTAATTAGTGGTGTTCCGCAGGGATCTGTGCTGGGACCTCTGATGTTTGTGATGTATAGTAAGTGACCTGGATGAAAATGTAGATAGGTGGGTTATTAAGTTTATGGATTATACCAAGATTGGTGGAGGTGTAGTTAGTGTAGAAGACTGGCAAAGAATACAGTACAATATAGATCAGTACAGATATGGGCAGAGAGATGGCAGATGGAGTTTAACCCAGGTAACTGTGAGGTGTTGCATCTTGGTATGGCAAATGCAAGGAGACAGTACACTGTTAACAGTGTTGCTGAGCAGAAAAATCTTGGAATCCAAGTGCATAGCTCCTTGAAAGTGGCTACACAGGTTGATCATGTGGTGAAGAAGACTTATGGAATTTTTGCTTTTATTAGTCAAGGCATTGAGTTCAAAATTCAAGAAGTTATGTTGCAACTTTATAGAACTCTGGTTAGGCCACACCTGAAGTATTGCATGCAGCTCTGCCATTATAAGAAGGAAGTTGAGGCTTTTGAGAGGATGCAGAAGAGGTTTACCATGATACTGCCTGGTTTAGAGAGCATGTGCTATCATGAGAGGGTGGACAAAGTTGGGTTGTTCTCTCTGGAGCGCTGGAGGCTGAGGGTAGATCTGAATAGTGGTCTACAAGACTATGAGAGGCGTAGATAGAGTAGACAGGGAGTATCTGTTTCTCAGGGTTGAAATGTCTAATACCAGAGGGCATGCCTTGAACGTGAGAGGGGGTAGGTTCAAGGGGAATGTGAGGGGTAAATTTTTCACTCAGAGAGTGATGGATGCATGGAACATGTTGCCTGGTATGGTGGTCGAGGAAAATATATCAGGGGCTTTTAAGAGATGTTTGGATGGGCACATGGATGTAAGGAAGATGGAGGTCGTGTTTGGGTGTGTTTGATTTACCTTTTAGCTGGTCGGCACATCGTTGCAAGCTAGAGGGCTTGTCCCTGCCGTACTCTTCTATGTGATTCCTTCTACAGCTGCAACATGACTTCCTAAATTTTATACTATTTGCCCCGACCAAAGGAAACAATCAATCTGCACACTCTCTTTACCACCATTACTTCTTGCTTTGCCCTTCCGAGAGTGCACGCTAAGATCCCTCTACATATCTAGAACATGCTACTTGCTTTAAAGAAACTAGATATTTAATACCATGGATGTTAAGATCACAGGCAAACTATTGTTTTATTTTAGGACCTAAGTGGCTCCTGGGGATGAGCTAGGACTAATTGTACATGAATACTACTGGATCCAAGAAGATTTTTTTGGTACTATTTTTAAATGTTTTTTTTTCCTCTGCTGTCAACAGTACTGTGCTAAAATTTAACACGTTAATTTCCCCAAGGGTAATCAAGGCTTTTAATTATAATTGGTAGCACTAAATTAATTTCCTCACCAGATGTGCAGGATATTTAATGGAAAAAATAAAATCAATTCAAGAACATTTTTTTATTCATTTTTCATACTTTCCCAACTAATTCCAAGGGAAGGATGATGGACTAATTGACACAGCTCTGAGAAAACTTATCTTTGTTGTTTGTACGCTTTATCGACACAGAGGTGGTTCTTTTCCAATGAATGTGAAACGCACATGCTGTTTACCTCCATTGATCAGCAAGTTGTGCTACCTCACAGCAAAGCCCCACCCCCAGGCTCATCAGCTGTCAAAGTTATCACCCAGATTAAGTGTGGATCTTTCAGAACAGGCCTTAGAAAATTTAAAAATAGCAATCCAGCTGAGCAGTTCAGATGATATCGTCTGCTAAGTGCGTCGATCATTTGCTGAGCTTCCCTTTTACTCAAAGCAAATCCATGGTACCAAACAGACTATTCTCCTTTAAATACTAGCGATGTTCCTTCTCCAAACTGGTCTGATGTGGGAGATGAGAGAAATACATTGTCCACAAGCCAGAATCACCAATCTGGATCTATGCTCAGAGAAACCCCACTGAGATTTATGTTGTTATTGTTAGCATTAAGCTCATGCATGTTAAATCTAGCATCAGTGTTGGACTGGGCCTGACAAACAAGATAGGCCTGCAAATAGAAACTTATTTTTCAATAATCAATAAAGATTTGACAGTGCACCTTTAATAAAGGATAATCCACAAATATGAAAATATTTATGCAGAGAATAATCAGAAGTGTATTGCGGGACAGGCATTCAGCTGAAATATTCAAATGACACAGAATTGTACAAATCTGTTATACCAAGCTCTAACTGTCGGTCAGAATGAACCCCTTTTACAACTGATATCTTGTCTTTGCACGGCTGGCCAGCTTGATCTGTTTAATTTCTGATGCGACGGGTGATTTAGGACCGGATGCTGTCAATCATGTGGAATTGCATCAGAGCGTCGATATCAGCAGCTGGTTACTTCAGCAAAATTATGATCATCTTAAGACAAGTTTATTTTAAAGATTCAAATAGTTGCACAAGGTTGCGTAATTATATTAAAATAGAAATGGTCCAGCAGTCTTCAGAGGGCATTAGACTTCTTAATTGATAATCGGTCTTAAGACGCAGGAAGATGAAGTGTTGTTCAATTGTATAAGTAAAGCAAATAAACTTTGTGGAAAAAATGCACAAAGCTAGGAATTTCATTAGGTAAGGTGCTTAAAAAGTACAAACTGTTGTAGTGACACATAACCACACAATACAAGGGGTGATTGATAAGTTTGTGGCCTAAGGTAGGAAGAGTCAATTTTAGAAAACCTAGCACATTTATTTTTCAACATAGTCCGCTCCTACGTTTACACACTTAGTCCAGCGGTCGTGGAGCATACGGACCTTGGACCTCCAGAGTGTGTCCTCAGCAGGGATGATTGATAAGTTCGTAGCCTAAGGTAGAAGGAGATGGGTTATACAGCTCTTGTTACATGCACATGCAGTTCAACTCTTTGAGTGATTATGCAGAAAGTTTGAGGTTAATAACTCATCGGGGTGATTGGTAAGTTCAAGGCCTAAGGTAGGAAGGAGATGAATTATTAACTTCAATCTTTTTGCATAATCACTCAAAGCATGTAATGAGAGCTGTATAACTCATCTCCTTCTACCTTAGGCCACAAACTTATCAATCACCCCTGCTGTGGACACTTTCTGGAGTTCCAAGATCCGTATGCCCCACGACCACTGGACTAATTGCATCAATGTAGGAGGGGACTATGTTGAAAAGTAAATGTGCTAGGTTTTCTAAAATTGACTTCTTCTACCTTAGGCCATGAACCTATCAATCACAGCTCATATTTTACTGGATCAGCTAGGCCAGCCAAATAATGAAGATCAGGCCTCGTGCATGGTCCTGATCTGAAAGCCACGGTATTGTAGCAGGTAGCACAACACTCTTCAGGATGTTGAAGTTCAGAGTTCAATCCCAGCATCCTCTGTAAGCAGTCGCTATACGTCCTCCCTGTGAAGTGTGTTGGTTTTGTCCAGGTGCTCCTGTAATCTCCCACTGTCAAAAGACATACTGGTTAGGTTAATTGTCCATTGTAAATCGTCCCGTGATTAGGTTAGGGTTACATCAGAGTTGCTGGGTGGCTTGGCTTGAAGGGCTGGAAGTGCCTATTCCATAGGGCACCTCTAAATAAATAAATAAACAAACAAACAAATAACCTTCTGCCTCCGCAGATGCTGCCTGATGTGCTGATTCCTCCAGCAGTTTTTTTTGCTCCTCCATCGACCCTTCACTTACCCCATTTCATTCCCACTAATTTCCCCAGTGTCTACCACCTACCGTTTCTGGATAAGCTCAATGCGCAGCAGAAGCAAAGGTGCTGGAAGTTGAACAACAAACATAAGCAGAATTATTGCTTGGTCCCTATTTACTATGCTCATGCTGGTAGGTAGTGAGGGCAAGATCGGGATTGGCTATAATCGGGCATCTTAATGGAATTCAGATTCCATTCTCGGTGACAAGGCACTTGAGGGGAATCTCTGGAAGCCTACTGTGACACAAAAGGAGATATGTCAGTCCAGAATGGAGAAATCATTATAATGGTAAATCTGTCATAAATCACAAATGTAACGATGTAACCTCCTACACCATGTAGTGTGGGGCTTCTTAAAACTGCCGGATGTGATGAGAAGGAGAGCGGATCTGTGGAGGCAGAAGAAAAGTTAATAAAACCGCTTATAAGCAAGTTTAAACTGCTCTAAGCACCTCACATCTTGATGAAGGGACTCAGCCTGAAACGTCGACTGTTTATCTTTTACATAGATGCTGCCTGACCTGTCGAATTCCTTTGGCATATTGTTGCGTTTCGCAAATGGGTCTGTTTATCATTCATTCAGCCAATGATTCTTTCATCAGGACCAAGTGTGCTTCAGTAATACATTATTTGGGCTGAGAAACAAATGGATTTTTCTCTTTGGGGAAAACCGTGCAAATTACTTGTCATGGCTGGTAAAGTCCACTAAGAACTATTTGATCACATGTACCTGAAGTAAATGGCCGTGAAAACCATAACCAAAACAAAAACAAGACAGACAGTCTGGCAACATTTGTGGAAAGAGAAGCCAGTTAATGTTCTGGATCAAAGACCCTCATCAGAACTAATGGAGAAGACAAGCTAGAATGAAGCTGGCCAACGTACTCAAAGCACCGGAGGAATTCATCAGGCAGAATCTAAGGAGGGAAATAAACACTCAGTATTTCAGGTTGAGAGCCTACCCTAAACATTAACTGTTCATTTCCCTCCACTGATGCTGCCTGACCTGCTGAGTTCCTCCAGCACTTTGTGAGTGCAGCTCACGATATGCAGCGTATGCAGAATGTGGTGCTCCCGGTGTGGCCTCCTGTATTTCGGTGAGACCCGTCACAGATTGGAAGACCACTTTGCTGACACCTATGCTCCTTCACCAGAAAAAGTGAGATTTCCCAGTGGCCACCCATTTTAATTCCTCTTCCCATTCCCATTCTGACACATCGGTCAATGGCCTCCTCTACTGCCAGGATGAGGCCACACTTAGGTTGGAGGAACAACACCTTATATTCCGTCTGGGTAGCCTCCAACCTGATGGCATGAACATCGATTTCTCAAACCTCTAGTAATGCTGCCCTTCCCTTTGCCATTCACCATCCTCTTTTCTCTCTCTCACTTTATCTCCTTACCTGCCCATTACCTCCCTCTGGTGCTCCTCCCCCTTCCCTTTCTTCCATGGCCTTCTGTCCTCTCCTGTCAGATTCCCCTTTCTCCAGCCCTGTATCTCCTTCACCAATCAACTTCCCAGCTCTTAACTTCACCCATCCTCCTCCTCCCGGTTTCACCAATCACCGTGTGTTTCTTCCTCCCCTCCCCCCACCTTCTTACTCTGACTCCTCAGCTTTTTCTCTCCAGTCCTGATGCAGGGTCTCGGCCCGAAACGCCGACTGTACTCTTTCCCATAGATGCTGCCTGGCCTGCTGAGTTCCTCCAGCATTTTGTGTGTGATGTTTGGATTTCCAGCATCTGAAGATTTTCTCTTGTTTATGATCTGCAGAATCTGTTGTGTCTCTAGAGAGAAGAAGGGGAGAGCAATGGGTGGAACAACAGGAATATCTATAATTGGCTGAACTGATATAGCCATTGAATGGATAATTAACACAAGGGATTCTACAGATATTGAAATCCAGAGTGTCACACACAAAATGCTGGAGGAACTCAGCAGGTCAGGGAATGGAATGATAAAGAGACTCAGCTCGAAACAGTGTCTCTTTATGCCTTTCCACAGATGCTGCCTGACCCACTGAGTTCCTCCAGCATTTTGTGTGTGTGCGGAATGGATAGATGAGCGTGTTTGACTATGTAACGTACTGCAAATGTTGTGAAGTCTGAGTGATGCTGTACCTTCTGGTTTACTGAGATGTACTGAGGATGTGCAAATAAAACAGCGGGAAGAGGACGAGGGGTGGAGGACCAGTCCTCGTACTAAAAGGAACAATTATCTGAAGTTGGAACGAAAACTGATAGATGTCTTTGACATAATCATATAGAAACAATGAAAGATGATAAAAAATAAGTATTAAAAATGAAATCTGTTAAAACCACGTAAAAAAAAGTTTAAACTGCTCTAAGCACTTCACATCTTTTGGTCTAGTTCTGAAAAAGGTCTCGGCCCAAAATGTCGACTGTTTACTCTCTTCCACAGATGCTGTTTGAATTGTTGAGTTCCTCCAGCATTTTGTGTGTGTCCCTCTTGTTTGTGCTAAGCAAGTGGGTCTGTTTATCATCCATTCAGCTGTCATTTCCTCTCAGTATTTCATTGGCATTGCTCTACCTCAGTGGTCCCCAACCTCCGGGCCGCAGGCCGATACCGGGCCACGAAGCATACGGTGGTGCAGCGGTAGCCGGGACGCACCCAGCACATCTTTAAGAAAAAAGCTGAAATAAACAAGCTAATTAATTAGGTGCCACCCGGCATGTAAATGTCAGCCCAGATCAGAGGCAATTGCTGATTTCACTTGCTCTACGCGATGTTCACTCCTCTTTCCAGGACACTGGAGCCTTTAGCTGTTCCATTGTTCAGTCAATTTAAACGCCAGCCCAGACAGGCTGAAAAGACTGGGCTGTCAGGATCGAGGTGACATGTTGAATCTACACAAACTTCTAATAAAGTGTAGGCACTGCCGTGCTTTCTTTGTAATGACAGTTACATGCTGGTCCCAGGACAGATCCTCTGACACTTTTCAGAGAGAGAAACGTCGATCCTTAATGCCGAAGAATTTAAAGTTATTGACCCTCTCCCCCTCAGTTCCTCTAATGAAGACTGGCTTCTGGGTGGCACCTAATTAATTAGCTTGTGTATTTCAGCTTTTTTCTTAAAGATGTGCTGGGTGCACTCCGGCTACCACTGCACCCCTGCATGCTTCACGGCCCAGTATTGGTCCATAGCCCGGAGGTTGGGGGCCACTGCTCTACTTCAATGAAGTCCAATTAAAAAAATAACATTGCATCACAGGCTGGGTTTATAAAATTATGAGAGGCGTAGATAGGGTAGAGGGGCAGAACATGCCTTCCACCCCCACCAGGGCAGAAATGTTAAACATTAGAGGGCATGCATTTAAAATGGGGGAGATGGTGGCAGTTCGAAGGAGTTGAACGAGGCGAGCACTTTTTAAAAAATTAAACACAGGCTTGCAAATGCATCGAATATGCAGCCAGGGTGGTGGTAGAAACCGACGCGATTTACTTATTTAAAGATACAACGCTGAACAGACCGTTCCAGCCCACCAACCCACACTGCCCAGCAACCCACTGATTTAACCCTAGCCTAGTCACAGGACGATTTACAATGACCAATTAACCTACTGACTGGTGGCTCTTTGGACTGTGGGAGGAAATCAGAGCACCCGGAGGAAACCCACATGCACACAAGAAGAGCATACGGACTTTCTTACAGAGGACACTGGAATTAAACTTCGCACTCCAATGCCACAAGCTGGACTGATGTCATGTTACCATGACGCCCCAAGGTGATGTTCAAAGGGCTTTGAGATTGGCATGAAAACACAGGAATTATGGATCATGTCCAGGCGGAAGGGTTAAGTTTAAGTTGGCATCATGTTCCAGCAGACATCATAGGCCAAAGGGCCTGTTCCAGTGATGTAATGTTCGGTAAATTACCGGTTAAAAAGCCAGCATTGTTCGGTAGGTTATAGACTTCCCCAAGTATGTGGGCACATGGTAGAAATTAGAGGAAGTTGATGGGAAAGTGCAGAGAATAAAATGGAATTAGTGCATGATTAAGGAGCAAAAACAAACTGCTGGAGGATCTCAGTGTGGTAAGGCCGCATTTGTGGAGGCAAAGGGATGGCTGACATTTCAGATGGAGACCCTGCATGAGTTTTGATGCAGGGTCTTGACCTAAATCACTAAACAACCCTTTGCCTCCTGTTGAGCTCCTCTAGCAGCTTTGTCTTTGCTCCAGCCACGAGGTAATGTTGCAGCTCTATGAAACCCTGGTTAGACCACATCTGGAACATCGTGCTCAGTTCTGGTCACCTCGTTACAGGATGTGGAGGCTTTAGAGAGGTGCAGAGGAGATTCACCAGGATGCTGCTTGGACTAGAGAGCATGTCTTATGAGGATGGGTTGAGTGAGCTAGGGCTTTCCTCTTCATAGCGAAGGAGGATGAGAGGTAACAACGGAGGTGTAAAGATGATAAAAGGCATAGATCGAGTGGATAGCCAGAGACTTATTCTCAGCACAGAAAATTTGCAAATACAAGGGAGCATAAAGTGATTGGAGTATAGGGGGTTGTCAAAAGTAGGTTCTATACATAGAGCAAAGTACATGGTAGAGGCAGATAAATTAGGGACAGTTAATAAACTCTTACACACATGGACATTAGAAAAATGGAAGGCTATGTAGGAGGGAAGGATTGGATTGATCTGAGAGCAGGTTAAAAGGTTGGTACAACATTGCTGTCCAAGGGGCCCGTTCTATTCCAGCATCTGCAGTCTCACGCTTTCGTTAATGTAGATGGACACATCATGCTAATGTGGATCTGGTGGACTTTACCAGCCTATGACTCAATAACTCTCAGTTCAGTATGTAGCTTTATAATTGATCTACTGTTTATGCTCTTGAACGTGCACATGGACAGGAAATGTTTAGAACAGGGGTTCCCAACCTGAGATCGATGGACACCTTGTTTAATGGTATTGGCCCATGGCATAAAAGAGGTCAGAAACCCCTGGCCTACAGGCCAAACACGAGCAATGCCGACCAAGATGAACATTGGTCAAAAGGGTCCATTCTTGCGCTATTATCGCTATGATATCCATGCCATATCACATACCCAAGCAAGTCGCCAAGGATTTCAGCACCAGTATTTTTGTAGCAGCTATTCGGAGCCCTTGTCTTTTGCATAAACACAATAACTGCGATGTTACAAATGTGGATTAATTCACGTAACTGTATGACTGAGGTTTGCCTCTTATTTCAATTGAACTTAATGCCTTCTGAAATATTGTACCAGTAGCTTAGAACCTATCAATCAGCACATCTTTGTGATGTGGGAGGACAACTGAGCTTATGGGGGAGACCTACATCATCCTGACCTTGACCACACATCTACCTCTGATTTCTAGCCGTCTCCTGAATCCCCAGTTCTGACCACACATCTGATTTGTGTTCCTACCACACTTGCAACCCCCAACTCCACATATGCATGTCTTGTATTACCAGCTCCCGGACCTAACCATGGTCACAAATCCAACCAGTGTTCGTGCTCTCAGACCAGTTCCAGCAACAGCTACCAAGCCACCCACCTTTGTAGCTACCAGTTCTGGTTGTACAGCTGCCAGTATTGCCACCCCTGGCACAGCTGGCCAATGCCCAGCTTGGACTGCACCCCAGTCCAGGTTCCAAACACTCACCTACCATGTCCAAGATTCAAGGTGGTTTTATGTCATTTCCTGTACTCAACTGTAACGGAGAATGAAATAATTGTTACTCTGGATCCGAAGCAGCACAAAAAAGAACAGGAAAGATAAAGAATACAGTAATAAAAAAACTCAATAAATATAAGTACTTAAGATAGCCTCCTGCCAGTCAGCCACTGCTTTATCCATGCTAGAATCTTTCCTGTAATACCATGGGCTCGTAGCTTGTTAAACAGCCTCATGTGTGGCACCTTGTCAAAGGCCTTCTGACAATCCAAGTACATAACATCAACTGATTCTGCTTTGTCTCTCCTGCTTGTTATTTCTTCAAAGAATTCCAACAGATTTGTCAGGCAAGGTGTCAGGCAACCATGCTGACTAGAGCATATTTTATCATGTGCCTCCAAATACTCTGAGACCACATCCTTAATAATCGACTGCAACATCTTCCCAACCACTGAGGTCAGACTAACTGGCCTATTGTTTCCTTTCTTCTGCCTGTCTCCCTTCTTAAAGAGTGGGGTGACTTTTGCTATTTTCCAGTCTTCCAGAACCATTCCAGAATCTAGTGATTTTTGAAAGATCATTACTAATGCCTCCAGCCACCTCTTTCAAATCCCAGAGGTGTACGCCATCTGGTCCAGGTGACTTATCCACCCTCAGACCTTCCAGTTTGCCAAGAATCTTCTCTCTATTAGTGGTACCTTCACACATGTCATGACGTGGAAGCTTGCCAAAACTCCCATTTGGTATGTCTTTGATACATTGTTCTATCAGTCACTCCTATAAGTTGTATGTTGACAATCTTCCATAGAGGATGATTGGCTGACAGTTTATATCTCCTCCCCAGCATCCAGTGTGTGTTCCTCATATTTCACTGTTTGCTTTGGTGAAAATAAATACAGAAGTCTTTGGCGAATACGAATGTGGTATAAGCTTAACTTTTTATTTTGTAATGTTAATCCGGCTAATAAAGGCTATACTATGCAAACTTGTGAAACAGCTCCCTCTCCAGGACCCTTTAACAAACAACTGCCTCACCAAATGCAGTTTCCTGAAACACCAGCATGGTAATGTAAATACGGGAGGATTTGTGAAGACAGAACTCTCAAGTCAAAGATCCTTTATTTCAGATTTCTGCTGTCTGCTATACTTTGGCTTGGAATGCTGTGTCCATATTGTTGAAAGCCGGTTGATTAATTTCAAATCACTATTGTTCAGCTAAGTGACTTGATTAATACCTAGATTGGCTGCATAATTAAATTGATTGCCCTGATGGTATATTTTCAAAGCTTCCATTATCCCATCACTAATGACCTTGCACTCGCCTTGTCACTTCGTGCCTTCACACATCTCTCCATATATAACTTGGCTGAGGCATTTAAAAAGTGAAGGTAGTAATTTTCTCAGGAATGAATATTAGAGGAAAAAACAAGGATGGATCTGAATCTGAGCTGGTTGTGACTTGTGAATGTGAACTTGCCTACCCAATTTTCATTTCATGTAGCAACCATTGTCTCTTTCTTCCATTAAAAAGGTGATACAGATGATATATGCAAAGAAATATTATCACACTTTATCTGCCTTGCAATGTTTTTATTAGTTAACTATATAACATGCTCCAGAACTTCAAAACATTTTAAGTGGTTGTGCAAACAGATGTACCAATGTGAAACCAGTCTAATTACATTTTTTAACAGCTGCATTGTCAAATGTCAGGTATGTTCTAGCTTGTTGATCGTTTTGAATTATTTAAAGCAAAGAGCGGTATAAGAGTGAAGAGCATTGCTACAGCGGTTTACAGAGAAACAAGGACAAGAAAAATTAAGAATTCTCTCAGTGCAATTTTTATGCCGGGCTGCTTCAAAATGCATTTCCCATTGTAGATTTTCCTATCTTCATTTCTGCCACAACGCAGATGATTGTAGAACCCATTAAAGCAACAACTTCTGGTCACCTGCAGTGCAGATCACACGAAAGCAGAAAGTTCAATCAACAGGTCTTGGCCTCCACTAGTGCCAAATTGTTGTGCAGTAATGAGGTGGATGAGTCAGACGAGCTGCTGTAACCAACAACCACAGTTCAGGTGACATGGAAGCAGAGGGAAATTGTAATACCAAGCATCATACGTTGCCTGTGTTGCTCAGGAGTCAAAGGGCAAGTTGGGACCTCCCTTTCTGTTGCTGTGCGTCGTCACTGATTGCTGGTGAGTGCTGGAAAATGTGCAGGTGTTAATGAGAATGTGGGAACTAAAATAACAAGATCAGTATAGGTTTGGGGTGGACGAGTGGTCAATGGACAGCACAGACAGTGGGCTGAAGGGCCTGTTTCTGTGCCGTATTTGTGAACTGAGAATCCAAAATATCATGAGTGCAGCTGTTACTGGACGTCTCAGAGAGTCAGGGTAAAGAGACCAGAAATGGAGCTGTTACGACTCTCTGCCTGAACAGAAACAATGGTCAACATGTAGCATTTGAAGAAAAATCCTCTGTTAGAATGTACAGTAATTGGATGAATACTTCCTCTACAAATACATTTCAAAATTTATCAAAAAGAACTATATACATCCATTAAGATAGATGACACTCCTAAGTAAAAACACTTTGAAAGCTGCAATGCTAGTTTCTTTCTTTTTGTGATTTTTTTTTATTGAAGTTCATTATCAAACAAAACTTTCCATAAGATGTATTTCAGATACTGTACATATATATCATATAGTCATATTTGTCACAAATCTCCACATAATATTTATCTGAGGTATATACTTATAGAAAGGAGAGGAAAGAAAAACAATCAAAAGAAGAAACCTATGTACAAAGTAGGGAGTGATTTTTTTTACAACATAGTCATTGACTTGTGAGAATAAAATTAGGCCTAAGAGATGATATGGAGTTAAACCATTTTTCCCCAGTATGAATCAAATTGTTCCAACTTCTGATTAACAGATGCTGTTATCTTCTCCATTTTGTAACTGTCCATTGTAATTTTCATCCATGCATTTAGAGTTGGGCTCTCCTGTGATAACCATTTCCTGGTAAGGGTCTTTTTACCGGCCACCAGCAGTACATTCATTAAATATTTATCTATTTTCAACCATTCTTGAGGTATAAACCCAGAATATACGGAACAGTGCTAGTTTCTATTTTATAAGTTTACTTCAAAATAACCAAAGCTAGGGAGGAAACCTGAGTTTTCACGATAGATCAGCACGGTGGTTCTAGTTCTAAACTATGAACTCTGCGGCATGTATCAAGGGTCTGGGGTAAAGTTCAAGTCACTTGTAGGCAGCTGGGAATGTTGAAATTAACTTAATTAAAAAGTGATCGGAAATGGGAGTAGCACGATCAGCTGGTGTCATTCAACAAAATTATGGCTAATCTTTTAACCATAAGATTAAACCACTTTCCAGCACTAATTCTATATCCTTCAATTCCCTCGGATACACACTCCTCTTGAGTACAGAATGCCAAGGATTCAACACCCTATGAGTGAAGAAATTTCTCACAAGCCAACCTCTTAGTTTGAGAACAAGTCCCTTAGTTCTAGACACTCCAGCCAGGAGAAATAAATTCTACACCTAAGACAAATTGAGAGAGCGGTAAGGTATATTGAAGTAAACAATTTTAAGAGCTCATTCACATTTAAAATAGTGAAGAATATTATTTATGGTATTAGACTGGGAAATGTTGATTTACAAGGGACGTGGGTGTCCTTGTACACCAGTTACAAAGGATTATCATGCAGGTGCAGCAAATGCCTTAAGTAGGATGCATTAAGTACAGGAGGAAGAAAGTCTTTCTACAATGATACAGGGTGTTGGTGAGACCACATGGAGTATTGCATGCAGAGTTGATCTTCTGGCCCATGAAAGGATATTCTTGCCCTAGGAGTGCAACATAGTTTAACTGAATTGATTTTTGGGAATGACTGACATTTACAAACTCAGCAAAAGTCCCGAATCCAAAATGTTAACCATTTTCTCTTTCCTCAGGTGTTGCTAGGAGGAAAGAATTTTAGCTACATAGAAAAACTAGAAAAGGTTGAAATGGGAACAAAGTCAATTAAAGTTACATTTGACAGCCATAAGTTATAAAGAGCCCGAAACCACTTTAGAAGAGCTCTGCAGTTGGTTGGTAAAAAGATTAGAGACAAGTTAAGAATTTGCTTCTTGCTGAGGATAATGGGGATCTAGAACAATGTTGGGGCAAACTCTCATATACTTCAAAAGATTAGTATACTCCTCAAATACCTAGTTGGTATTAACAGCTAGTTCGATCTTTCAGGCTGACCCGGTTCTAATGGGGTGCTAAGTCTCTTGAGCCACAAATCTCTGTTCTCTGATAAAGGCCATGATAAAGATTCTTTCACTGCAAGTCTTCACTGATCGCAGACTTGCTCGTTGATCTTTCTTCTCTCCTCAGGCAGTTCCCAAGGATTGAGCTCAATTTGCCTTCACTCCATTTCTTTGATTCCGGCAGTGCTCTCCTTCCACGTACGTCAGGATCCTGTGTCCTCCTGATGTGTGGCCGTGAGAACCTCAATACCATTTCAAAATGCTGGAGTGAAGGGTACCAAGGGGTGGATTGGTAGAGGTATACAAGATCACAAGGGGAATAGATAGGGCGAAAACTCATAGCCTCCCCCCACCCCTCAAGGAGGGTGGGGGGTGGGGAAAGTGTTAGAAAACAAGGGAACATTGGTTTTAGGTCAGAGTTTAGTGATTTGAAAGGGACATTGGGGCAGCTTCGTCATGTAAAGGGTGGTGCACATGTGAAATAATGGCTGAGATGGACACATTAGCACGTCCAGTGAACCAAGCTCCCTAGCCCTATTCAAACCTTCTAACCATATTTACCGGAGTGCCATCAAGAGAATGGATGAACCCTGAACCATGAGATCCGCTGTCTGCAGAGAGTCAGATCAGAGGTATTCAAGACTGGTGACCAAAGTTTAGAGTAAATTTTATTATCAGAGTACATATATGTCACTCTATACAACCCTGAGAATCATTTCCTGCGGGCATACTCAGCAAATCTATAGAATAGTAACTATAACAGGATCAATGAAAGATCAAGCAGAGTGCAAAGACGACAAACTGTGCAAATACAAATATAAATAAATAGCAATAAATAATGAGAGCACAAAATAGGAAGATAAAGAGTCCTTAAAGTGAGACCATTGGTTGTGGGAACATCTCATTGGATGGGCAAGTAAGTGTAGTTATCCCCTTTTTTCAAAAGCCTGGTGTTTGAGGGATAGTAACTGTTCTTTAACCTGTTGGTGCGAGTCCTGAGGCTCTTGTACCTTCTACCTGAGGGCAGCAGTGAGGAAAGAGCGTGGCCTGGATGTGAGCATCTCTGATGATGTTAAAGTAGGTCAAGGTACAATCTCCAGAAAGCAATCTTATAGGAAAAGTGGCAACTTGGGACTAAACTTGAATCAATGTAGGAAGCTCAAATTTTGTGGCAAGGCTTGAATACTATCAACTCTTATGAAGTTAAATTGAGCGACACAGGAGTCAGCAAGGACTTCACCCCCAAAGGTTCAGAGGTTCATTTGTCATCACAGTATGTCTGCAGTATACAACTCTGAGATTCTTCTTCTCCAGATAGTCACAGAAGAAAGAAAACCATGGAATTTCAAAGAGAAACAACACTGACTCCCCCGCCCCCACACAAAAAAAGAATGGCAACAGCCTCCACACCCCACCTAAATGCACAAAACTCAACAGGAACATCGGCCAAATGAGCTCGATGCCTTCTATGCACACTTTGACCATCAAAGCATGGAGGAGACATTGCGAACTCCCTTGATGATCCTGTGATTTCAGTCTCTAAGGCTAATGTGAGAGGATCCTTCAGGAGAGTGAGCCCACAAAAAACATCTAGTCCGGATTGTCTACCTTGTGAAGAACTAAGGACCCGGCTGATCAAATGGCTGGAGGTCCACTGAGATCTTTAATCTCTCGCTTCAGCAGTCTGAGGTACCCACCTGCTTCAAGCAGGCTTCAATCATACCTGTGTCCAAGCAACACATGGTGACTTTTCATCAACTACAGCTCAGCAATCAATACCATCGTCCTCTCAAAGCTGATTGACAAGCTCCTAAGACCTAGGTCTCAATACCTCCTCATGCAATTAGATCCTCAATTTCTTCATTTACAGACCCCAATCAGTTCAGATTGGCAATGACACCTCTTCCACATTCCCCATCAGCCCCCGGCTTTACTCACTTTACATTGTGTGGCTAAGCACAGATTCAATGCCATATTCAAGTTTGCTGACGTAGGCCGAATCAAGGGTAATGATGAATCAGTATGTAGGAGGGAGATTGAACATCTGGCTGAGTGGTGACATTAACAACAACCCCTTACTCAATGTCAACAAGACCAAGGAGCTGATTATAGACTTCAGGAGGAAACCAGGGATCCAGGAGTCAGTCCTAATCAGAGGATCAGAGACGGAGAGGGCCAGCAACGTTAAATTGCTTGGTGTTATTATATCAGAGGATCTGTCCCAGGCCCAGCACACAAGTGCAATTATGAAGAAAGCACAGCAGCACCTCAACTTCCTTAGGAGTTTGCAAAGATTCAGCATCTCAAACTTTGACAAACCTCTATAGATGTTTTGTGGAAAGTATATTGACTGGCTGCATCACAGTCTTGTAATGGAAACACCAATGCCCTTGAATGGAAAATCCTATAAGTAGTGCATATAGCTCAGTCTATCACAGGTAAAGCCCTCCCTACCATTGAACACATCTACATGAAACGCTGTGGCGGGAAAGCAGCATCCGTCAGGGATCCCCACCACCCAGGGCATGCTCACTTCTTGCAACAGGAAGGTGGTATAGGAGCCTCAGGACTCTCACCACCAGGGTCACAAGCACTTATCAACCATCAGGCTCTTGAACCAAAGGGGATAACTTTACTCACCTGATCACTGAAATGTTCCATCAACCAACTGTCTCACTTCAAGGACTCTTCATCCCATGTTCTCGATAGTCATTGCTCATTTATTATTTCTTTTATTTTGTATTTTCAGTTTGTCATCTTCGGCACTCTGGTTGAACACCCGAGTTAGTGCTGCCATTTATTGATTCTGTTATAGTTATTCTATGGATTTATTGCAAGAAAATGAATCTCAGGGCTGTATATATTGACTTGTACGTACTTTGATAATAAATTTACTTTGAACTTCGAGAGTGTCCTGACCAGCTGCATCACCGTCTGGTATGGGAATTGTAAGGCATCAGACCGTAGGATCCTGCCATAGATTGTGAGGATTCTGAGAGAATAATTATCAGCATCTCCTCTCCACCCGTCCCATCAAGAAGTGCTGCACTCACAGAGCCCTCAGCATTGTCAAGGGCATCTCCCATCCCAATCTCTTTGACCAACTTGCACATGTACAGAATTTTTAAAAAAATTGTTAGTATTATTTTACGTATCTGATATATGTACTGTGTTTTGCACCTTGATCCCAGAGAAACATTGATCCATTTAGCTGTATGATTGTGTAGGGTTGAATGACAATAAATGTGAACTTAAAATATCAGCTGACAATTTCCCCCCACAGATTCTGCCTGATCCACTGGGAACATCCAGCAGTTCATTTTTTAGATCCACATTCTAGCATCTACAATCTCTAGTATCTGTTCTTGTTGCTTTCCCTCAGAAATGCAATCATTTCAAAAAAGTTACTGATTAGAAACTTTTCATTGGAACGAATCCTGTGAAAGCTTTCATAATTGTGTTTTAATTTTATGTTGAGGCTCAGAACGAGAAGTGGCAAAGCATCAAATGTTGGTGAGGGAGGTGGTATACAGGCAGTGCCACACTTTTCATGTCTGAAAGGATAGGAGCCAGGAGGGAGATCAGTTGGGAGAGATGTGGACAAGGGAATTATGTAGACTAATCCCTGTGGACAGTTGGGGGGGGGCGCAGTGAGGAAAAGATATGCCTAAGTGGTAGGAACTCATTGAAGATGGCATTTGCTATAGAGAATGATAGAGAGTCATGGGATGGTAGTTAAGGACAAGGGGAACCCTATCTTTGTTATGGGATGGGTGGATCAGCTGAGGGCAAATGTGCAGAAAGTGGAGATATAGGAGAAGGTCATGGCGGAAGAGAAACTGATGGTGGAAGGACATCTCAGATGTTGTAGAATGGGAAGCCTCATCCTGAGAATAGAATTGAGAAAAGGGAATAGCATTATTACGAGCGATAGGGAGCAAAGAGGTAGAGTAAAGATAACTAAAAGTCCATAGATTTGCAAAAGGTGTCAATAGATAATCTATCTCCAGAGTTAGGGACAGAGATCACAAAAGGGGAGAGAAGTGGCAGTGATTAATCAGCAGACACTTGCAGGATATAATTTTGTGTCAAGCATTATGGAAATTGGAGAATAGAATTAAAGACATTCTCTCATTCACATTACACAATAATTCAATACAAGGATATTGTAACATTAGCAGCTGTGATTTCTATTATTGTTCAACAAGAGCTAACATGAAGCAGGAAGCAGTGTTGCAGGTTTTCAAATAGCTACACAAGTGAAGAACAAATGGAACACCAGTATAGTACACAGTGGTGCATAGTTCACTTACTGAAAGATAGCAAATTAGAATGAAACAATTGCCCATAAATTAATTACATAAAGAACCTAGGACCACACTTTAAGTATACACACCATAGAATGTCGCACTATACTATTTTATATTAACACATGCAGTGGACTTAAAGACAACACAACAGAACTATGTCTGGTTCAGTCAGCTTGCCCTCAAACTTGAATATTGAGCAAATATTGAGACAATACACTGCCTGAATCATTCCACGTTTCCACTGGATTGTTCGTGTAAACCCACTTCAATCAATTGGTTCTCATTGTGGATGCCTATTCACAATATTGGGTAGCACAGTAGAGTAGCAGTTAGCAATCACTGATCTGCGTTCAATTGTTACCACTGTCCACAAGGAGTTTGTACTATTTCCCTGCGACCGCATAGGTTTCCTCTGGATGTTCCGGTTTTCTCCCACATTACAGACATGTGGATTAGGGATTTAGAGATGCAGGCATGCTATTTTGGCACATGAAGCTTGGCATTCTTGCATTCTGTGGCCATCACAACCCTAAACTGTGCTGGTCATTGATACAAAAATGATGCATTTCATTGTATGCTTCCATGTACATCTTGCAAATAAAGCCAATCTTCAAAAATAATGTAAAGTCAGATAGGTACTTTCTAAGGTCTATGAGGAAGTATTTGAGCTTAAGTTTGATAGTCACAAATGTTAGGAGGTATCAGGTTAAGGTGAGGAGAGTCAGGTGAGATAATGGGACAAGCTAGCAGGAAGTGAAAACTGCTCTCGTGATGGAACCGAGTTGTGCACTTTGGCCTGCCCCCCCCCCTCATTCCCATTTCCCTCTCACCTTATCTCCTTCCCTGCTCATCACCTCCCCCTTCCTGTTCTTCCATGGTCTTTTACCCTATATCAGATTCCCCCTTCTTTTTCACCAATCAACTTCCCAGCTCTTTACTTCACCCCTTTCCTGGTTTCATCAATCATCTACCACCTTGTACTTCTTCCTCCCCCCCCCACCCCCCACTTTCTTGCTCTGACTTCTCATCTTTTTTTCCCCAGTCCTGGTGAAGGGTTTTGGCCCGAAACGTTGACCATTTACTCTTTACCACAGATGCTGTGTGCGTGTGTTGTTTGCACTTTGGCTATCATTTTGCTGATAAATTTTGCACTTGATCTTGACAAATGCTTTATTTGATAGCAAAGGAAGCCAAACAAGGGAATGAGTGGATTGCAAGCACAAGACTCGTAGTTTTGTTGAACTGAATGCCAAACAGTTTCGTATGAGATGCTGAAATGCAGGTTTTTATCAATGGAAAGCAGAGGTTATAAAATAGACGATGAAAAAGACAGGGGAACCATGTTTCAAATTCTAGGTTGTGGTCAGTTAAATTGCGTAACTACATATTCTATAATTAGAACCAACAATTCTTGTCTTTGGGTGTGTGAAAATAACAAGTCAGAATTCTTAGTTATATCCAGTGACATCTGAAAACTGCACTGATATAACCTCGATAAGAACAGGATTAGATGCAATTACATTGAATATGCATGTATTATTGCTCATGCAGGGGTACACCACTCAACAAGTTGCATCTTTAAAAAAAACTTTTCAGAAGAATAGACTGATTAAGCTGAGACATGGACCGTATCCTCTTTCCATTTATAGTGAAATATGAATGAGAAGCCTAGATTAGTCCACACTCTAAATTTAGGCTAATTTCTATTTTAGCATTGGATCTGATAGATTGAAGAAAGAAACCAAGGCATCAAAACATAATATATCGAGGAAATTGAATATACAGTGAAGTGACCACAGAGACATACATTTGAGATTAAATAATGAGAACAAGAATAAATAGACTGGCATTTATTTATGATATTTTTTTAAGTACACAGAATTTCACATCCGTCATGTTTTTAAACTTCAGTTAGCCAGATCTAAGATTTATTTAAATACTAGCAAATATTAGTGTATCACTCAGCAGGTAACTGACTCTTGCATTACTGCTCTTGAAAATACATGGATATTTGGCAAACATCACCAAATGAAAGAAATCCCTTTAAAACAGCAGGAATAAAATGAGCTTTGTATAGCAGAATGGAACTATAACAACATTTTTGGTCAGGAGTTATTTCACTTTTTTTTAAATATAGTTAATAGCATTGGAAGATTTCCAAAGCTTTGCATTTCCTTCATGAATTCAGTGGAATGCATTTTACATTATACCATCCTCTCTAGTACGTGTATTACCCTGCTTCTACTCAGTAAACAAGTTACTGGTTGTAGTGTCTATTGAATAGGATGTGTGCATAACACCACATACATAATACATCCTCATTCCAGTGCCTGGTCATCTCAATGTCTCAAACAAAGTCTGCATTTGACATAAAGTCAACAAGTCTAATAAATCTTGGGTGGAAGACTCCCAACGTCCTAATTGGCATGCCATACAAAATGACTTTATTCATACTCCCCATCATACATTTTACAGTGAAACTAATTTACATCTCAACACAAGATGCTAATTCCAATTATCAAAAGTTTGTAAGGCTAAATAAAATAGATGTTTATTATGTGCTTGATGATATGCCTCACATCAATTTATATTTATGAAGTGTTAAAAGTATCAATATCTAAATGCAGAAGGCACTTTAAACACCATTACATGTGAAATCTGTTGGGGTAGACATCCCTCAATGTACTTGTTTTGAGATTGTTTAGTTTAAAAATATTTTATGTAAAAAAAAAGAACACCACACAAACCAAAAACTTTGGGCAGACTGAGGTCAGAAATTGATCAGAGGTTTTCAAATAAGTTCTTCATGGAAGCTCATCCCGGTGTCATATTTAACAAGTTCTTTAAAAAAATAAATAATTTATCAAAAGTTGTATTTCTGGACATATTAATACTATCCCTATACTAATAAAAAGTACAAGCTGCTTACTTAGCACACATTTGATGGCAAGTGCAGTGACGTAACAGCACACTGAATGAATTCCAGCTGTCTGTAATTGTACTGTCAGCCAAGCAAAGGGACAGAAATCAGAGCGCTCCCTCTGGCTGCTCCAACACATGGAAAAGCTCCATGCTGAAGGCAAATCAATCAACAACCGCTCACTTTTGATGACTGATCCAAATTAATTTTGTGTAATAACCTGACATGAGCAAACATACTGTTGCTTTATTATTTGCAGCAGTAGCATTTGTATTCCATGCTGGAGTGACCTTGATGTGGAACTTATGCAGATTGAAGCAATTCCAAAAACCACTGCGGCTCTCAACTAAACTTCATGTTATTAAATTATTTGGTATGTGTTTGCTTATATTCCCTTCCACACAATCACAAACAAAACTTTAATGGAAGTGACCAGTTTCTTGGCACAGGTCATGATGTAACACAAAGGGTGGGGGGGGGGGAGGAGAGAGAGAGAGAGAGAGAGAGAGAAGACTTACAGTAAATATTAAACTAAAGCTAGATCATTGCACTATTCACTCATTAAAGAAATCTAAAATTTTCACCGCATTAAAAGATAAATGGTGAACATTTTAAATAAGTTTCTCTATTCGGTGGTGAAGAAAACTACAGATATTCGGGTACATATTCAGAATCATAGCTAGGGTTACCATCAAATTAGGAAAACATATAGCTTTAAAGTTCTCTCCTTGTCCTTACTCAGAAATGTGAACCCTTTTAGTAATTCTTCATGGATGAATGTGGACTATTAGTGAGAAATTCAGTCACAGAGATCACTGCCAAGACTCATTCTGTCCACATAAAGTACAATCCTGAAGTAACCCGAAATGGGAGTTTGGGCTAATTTCTACCTTTTTTTTCCAGGACTAACCTGAACAGTGATAGGGTTGGGACAAAATTGTGCCGGACAGACTAAGTAATAGCTTGCATCTTCAATCAGTAATACTGACTTAAATAGGAGTACTTAAAAATTCAAACAATTCTACACTGCCAGACATATACAAATACTACTGTTCTCATGAGAATTAAATAAAAGGGCATTGAAAATGAAACTGCTGTATAGTTACTAAAACAAAAGATGTTTATGAAGGAAATGGCTAGCTGTTTGTTAAGTGTGAGTTCTAATTTACATATAATTAATATGAGATTAAAACTTTACTGCTTAAATGATTTTCATTTGTTAGCTTACAATAAAGTCTATTTAAGACAATCAAGCAAAGTTTTCAGAAACATGCATTTTTAAAATTAGCAGTTAAAGCCACTGGATTCTTTTACATCAACATAAAAAATACAAAAAAAGTAACTTGCTTGCAAAGGTGGCTATACTCTTGCACTGTCATTTGCCATCTTCAATGCAATGGAACGGAAATGCAAACCAGTTACTGAGGTAATTGTCATGCATTTATGTTTGGCAACAAGACTGCGAGAGATATCTAATACTTTTACCCTTCTGTAGAATTTTTAGACTTGAATTACTGAGTTCACCCTTGCATTTGTACATGCAACTCTTTCCTAGTTTGGTCATGCCAGCTCATTGGATGCACCTTCAACAAACCAGCAGCTTTCTCTTGATCCCTTTACTAAGCAAACAGTCATGAATTGGGAAAAAAACAAGCGTTTAATCTTTTACTAATCTATCCCCTAAATAGCTCTAATTTTAAACTCTGAATTTTCAGTAGGCTATCCCAATGAAAGCAGCTCTCAGATATTCCACATCCACCCACACCTCCCTACAAATGACATTAAAATTCATAAATGAGAGAGTAATAAATCATTGTCTGGTAAGGTTACAACTGCTACTGTTATGAGCAGTATGTCTATGTTACTGATTTGCCTGTTAATTAAAATGAAAAGGTACAGTGCTGTAAACAGTATAAAGTGTAGATACAGCTAAGATACAAACCATATTGCACTTGGAAATGTCTCAATACTCCCTGGGTTATATACCAGAACATCACAGGCAGCCAGCGATAAATTAGAACAAGTGGAGGCAACAGCATTGTCTTCAAGTAAAAAAAAAGCATGCCCCCGATAGCTTTCATGTAAACAATATAAAAATGTCACAGTAATAACAGACCTTTATGTGAGTTAAGGCAGCAGCTTAAAAACGCTCTTTACAAAGAAAAGATCTTTACTTCAAATCTATCAAAATATTTTATATGGCTTCCTGACATCCCTTTGGACTACTTTGTCTCAAAAATATTCCTCCAGAATACCAAAGTGGGAGCATTCACAGAGTCTAAAATAGTGAGCATTCATTCATCACAGGGACTTTAAATGAGAAAAGCTACACTGTGAATGCACTCTTGCATATCCAAGATAAGAAGTTCAATCCATTAACAAATTGCATTTCTTCTGAGGCCAAGAAGTAGATGGCACTTAACAATTCGGAAGGTTGCTGAAAGATAACTTGTTGGCAATTACTGTCATCTGTCAAAGCAGCCAGTTGTATATGTGTGATGTCCACTTAAAAAATTACTACCATAAGCCACAGTGATGCAGTGTCTGGGCTCTGTGGTTATGGCAACCTGCATAGCAATGGGTCCCTGAACAGGCAGTGCTCTAACCGTGGGCTGTAAACTGGCCTGCAAACTTGGATATGACTGTAGAGTATAGTTGCTGCCAGAACTTCCTGAGATAATGGTAGCCCGGCGGCCCTGCACATGGCTCCTATGGGCTTGTATTGAAGCCTGAGGTTGCAAAGGTGAATGGAACTGTACCAGCTGGGATGGGGCATTCTGGGTTAGATGTTGGTATGGAGCCTGCTGAAACAGGAGCTGGGGTGAGGATTGGTGGAGATGCTGCTGCTGCACTGCTGCTGACTGCTGTCCTTTGGTTTTGTTGGCTTCTTTGACATCATTGTCATGGGCACTAAAAACAAAATAAAACATTTCTAATATCAGACACTCTCCATTACAATTTTCATTTTCATCATATGTTGGCATGAAAAATTCAGTTTGTCAAACTTAATTTCTCATTAGAATAGTTTCCAACATCTTATTAATTGTATTTCTTGATAATTGATTACCCGTTTGTGATGAAAAGTGCACTGAATTCTAACTAAGTTATTGAATTGACACAAGGCCTCTTCTAACCTCTCCAAGTGACTCAAGCAGAAAGTGCCATTAAATAGCAATGGAAGGTTAAAAACACAAAGCTGCATTGACAACCAGAATCAGGTTTATTACCACTGGCATATGTTGTGAAACTTGTTGCTATGCAGCAGCAGTACTTTGCAAGACATAACTGTAAAGTATATATTAAAAAAGCTTAAATTAAAGAAGTAGTGCAAACACACACCTCACAAAAGAAAAACATTCAGATCTAGATGCTTTCCAATTAGTGTTCTGAACCAGGAAGGTAAAATATCATACCCAATTCTCACAGTGATATTAGTGTACCTAATAATGCCAACTAGAAATACATGAGTTCATTCAAGTGAGTACAAATGACGCAGGAAATTGTTAATGCTTTTCAAACACATCAGAAACTTCTTGGATTAGTACTGCCGACAAAATGGCCAATTTAATTAAAACTGGAGACGTTTTAATTACTCAACAACAGTCTTAGATACGTATATTGATTAGATATATACATTTTGCATTGTCCTGAGGTAATTTTATGTATTGCACTGTACTGCTACCACAAAAGAAAGTTCATGACATATGTGATGGATGATAAACCTGATTCCGTTATGGGTTTCTATCGTGGACTGAGAGTGGAAAAGGGGAAGGGAGGGGGGAGGGAGAGGTTTGAAATCAAATAATCTTGCCTGGTGTCTCGGGGCGGGGTGTATCTACACATATGCCACAACCCAATCCCTGACACTCCTCTGCCACCTGCCCTGCACCCCTCTGTGGCACTCCACCCTTGCCATTCCCAACATCTTGTGCTCCAGCCAGATTAGATCTCTGCTCCGCACTGACAAATACAGTACTGTGCAAACATCTCCAGCACCCTAGATTCTACATGTGCCGAAGACTTTTGCACAGCACTGTATATGATCAGATGAGAAGGCAGTTAACAGTGAGCAGGAGCATTACTCCCAAGATGCTGGATTTGAGCAATAGGTATTAACATTGGATAGGACAGAACTCTAATTTTCCTTTCAAGAAATGGATCAGTAGGTGCAAATTCTAAAACAAAATAATTCACAGGCACACAGTTAACAATGGGCAGTATTGTTTTCTTGTTCTTACTTATTAGAATAACACATTAGGTAGTTGTTATGCAAGATAGCATTGCGTTTAGCTCAACGCTATTACTGCATGGGGTGTCAGGACTCGGAGTTGAATTCCGATGTCATCTGCAAGGAGTCTGTATGGAATATGTGGAGGTTCTCCGGGTACTCCAGATTCCTCCCACAGTTCAAAGACAGTGAGTAGGTTAATTGGTCCTTGTAGATTGCCCCACGATTAGGCTAGGGTTAAGTTAATGGGTTGCTGGCAAGAGCCCAGGAAGACCTATGCTGCAGGGTAAATAATAAATAGAAAATAAAATAAATAGGAACATATTAAGTCTGCTTATCCAGCGGTCCCCAACCACCGGGCTGCAGAGCATGTGCTACCGGGCTGTGAGGAAACGATATGAGTCAGCTGCACCTTTCCTCATTCCCTGTCACGCACTGTTGAACTTGAATATAGGGTTGCCAGCTGTCCTGTATTTGCCGGGACATCCCGTATATTGGGTTAAATTGGTTTGTCCCATATGGGACTGCCCTTGTCCCATATTTCCCCCGCTAAGGTAGAGTGCTCCTATGAAACCTTTCATGCCAAAATGGCGTAAAGCGAAGAAGCAATTACCATTAATTTATATGGGAAAAATTTTTCAGCATTCCCAGACCCAAAAAAATAACCCACCAAATCATACCAAATAACACATAAAACCTAAAATAACCCTAACATATAGTAAAAGCAGGTATGATATGATAAATACAGCCTATATAAAGTAGAAATAATGTATGTACAGTGTAGTCAGGAAGATTAAGCCAAAACCGGTTTGTGGGGAAAAAATTGGCACGTACGCACATGCGCACCTCACACATGCGCACACAGATGCCCGCACAAGGCTTCATGGTCATGGTAGTCTTT
Organism: Mobula birostris; assembly: GCF_030028105.1. Taxonomy (NCBI): domain Eukaryota; kingdom Metazoa; phylum Chordata; class Chondrichthyes; order Myliobatiformes; family Myliobatidae; genus Mobula; species Mobula birostris. Next base: position 121,783,615 of record NC_092376.1, read on the forward strand.
CCGGGGGTAAATAGAAGTGTCCCGTATTTGACTGCTACTTTTGTCCCGTATTTGGGAGTGAGAAAGTTGGCAACCGTAACTGTAAAAGACGTGTTGAGGTGAGTTTAACCCTACTTGAACACCCCCCCAACCCCCCGCCGGGTCGGCAAGAATATTATCAACATTCAACCAGTCCGCAGTGCAAAAAAGGTTGGGGACCCCTGTGCTTATCCTTTTAAAAGAAAACTCTGCCCACTGAAATATCGCACAGGACAATTAAAAACTACTGACATTGGAGATCTAAAACAACAGAAAATGTTTTGATTGAGGCTTCAACCCAAGATGTAAATTTTGCTTCTCACTCCACAGATTCAACTTGAACTGTTAAATATTTCCAGCATTTTCTGCTCTTAGTGAAAAAGATTGGCTCTGGATTACACAACAGGCACTGCAACCAAAGTCTCAATTTTATTCAACTATTTCCATATAGACACAGCCAGAGATCACAGATATGCAGATTTGTCTCCTGAAGAGGAACGCATCCCACACACGTTTAAAAAAAAAAGAGTATAACATGTCAAATCAAAATATTCACTTTTAGATTTAACATGTTCTCAGTGTTGTTCTTAGTCTTCTAAATTGATGAAAGTGCAAGCTGAGATTCAGTTTTGGTTTATTCTACTCTAAGAGATAAGTAATATTAGAAAAAGGATAAAGGAGGATTTTCTAGTACCATTTAAAATCAATTCAAAGAGGACATAAGAACCATACAAATGCAAACTGATCAAAATGCAAACCAAGCAACTGTTCTTTTCAAGAGGGGAAAAAAAAAGTGGATGCATCTTACATCAGCATGAGCTCAACACATGGAGTTAAGTGCTCCCACGTATATCCAGTCAGCAGGTGAAGATGAGTGGTTAGGGATGGACTGATGTGTAAACAAATACGGGATGCCGTGATGCAGGCCGCAGCTACCAGTGATGGACGAAAACTCAGAAAGTTGTGATCTACAAGAAGAGGAGCAGAATGTCATTAAGAATTAATCACAGTAATTCCATAATTCATGATTCCAGTTCATGTAATGAACCCAAGGATATTTTGCATGGCAATACTGATGTAAAAGCATTTTTTGCATTAGAGCACAGAAGTAAGCCCTTTGACCCACTGTGTTCACTACTGAGCAGCCACTTAGACTAATCTCATTTTATTTTCCGGTATTCACATTAATTTCCCATCAATGCTACCACTGTACACCTACATTAAATACTTTAGTACATTTTCTTTGCTTTCTAATTATTCATTCTCAGTTATCCAGTCTGCAAACTAATCTCCACTGAAGTCACCTAGTTTGTTAACCTACAGTTGCAAGAAAAAAAATTGTGAACCCTTTGCAATTATCTGGCTTTCTGCATTAATCACTCGTTAAGTGTTGTCTGATCTTCATTTAAATCAAAATAATATACAATCTGCCTAAACTAATAACATACAAGCAAATTGGACTTTTCATGTCTTCATTGAACATATTGTTTAACCATTCACAGTCCAGGCTGGAAAAAGTATGTGAACCTTTGAATTTAATAACTGGTAGAACCTCCTTTAGCAGCAAAAACCTCCACCAAACATTTCCTGTAGCTGCTGATCAGACTTGCACAATGGTGAGAAGGAATTTTAGACCATTGCTCCATACAAAACTCTTTCAGTTCATCAATATTTCTGGGATACCCCGCATAACAGTCCTCTTCAGGTCATGCCACAGCATCTCAATTGGGTTCAGGTCTGGACTCTGACTTGGCCATTCCAAAACATAAATTTACGTTTTAAACCATACTATTATTTACTCTTGCATTTCGGACCATTGTCTTGTTGCATCATCCAATTTCTATTAAGCTTCGGGTGACAAACTGCTACCCTGACATTCTCCTCTAAAATATCTTGATACAATCTTGACTTCATTGTTCCCCTCAATGACTGCAAGCTCTCCAGGCCCTGAGGCAGCAAAGCAGCCCCAAACCATTATGCTCCTTTCACCATGCTTCACAGTTGGGATGAGGTTTTGGTACAGGTATGCAGTGGTCTTTTTCGCCAAATATAGCAGTATGCATTTCTGACAAAAAGTTCAACTGTTGTCTCATCTGTTCACAGAAAATTGTCTCAGAAGCATTGTGGAACATCCAGGATCTTTTGCAAAGTCGAAAGGTGCAGCAATGTTTTTTTATTATTTTGGACACCAGTGGTTTCCTCCATGTTGTTCTTCCATTAACACCATTCTTGTTCAGTCTTTTTCTTATAGTGGACACATGAAGAGAAACTTTAGCAAGTTCTAGAAATTTCTGCAGGTCTTTTGCTGTTACTCTTGGGTTTCACCCCACGTTGTGCTCTTGGTGTGATCGTTGCAAGATGCCCACTCTGAGGGATAGTGGCAACACTAGTGAATTTCTTCCATTTGTAGACAATTTCGCTTACTGTGGACTGATGAACACTCAGGTCTTTAGAAATGCTTTTGTAGCCTTTTCCAGCTTCATGCATCTCTACAATTTTTTCTTCTATAGTCCTCTGAAAGTTGTTTTGATTGGGGCATGGTATACATAAACAAACCTTTCTTGAGAAGAGCAGGCTCTGTCAGTAACCTATCTTTGTGTGTCCTTTTTAATAGGGCAGGGCACCTCTACAACCCACACCTCCAATCTCATTTCATTGATTGGAACACCCGACTCCAAGTAGTTTTGTAGAAGGCATTACCCCAGAGGTTCACAGAGTTTATTTTGAACTTAGACTATGATTGTTTAAATGGTGTACTCAGTATTGACGAGAAGCAGTATAATGGTTTGTGTTATTAGTTTAGGCAGATTGCGTTTGTCTATTATTGTAACTTAGATGAAGATCAGACCACATTTTATGAGTAATTAATGCAGAAAACCAGATAATTGCAAAGGGCTCACAAACTTTCCTGCAACGGTACATCATCACTTTAATTCTTCACATCTGTGAAATGTTAATGCACACATTTAATGATTAAATTCCATTGGCTTCACTCATCCTCCTGATCCCAAATTTCCAGCATTCCCATCAAACAATACAAGCCAAAGAAGCATTCATTATCTTATTTCTACCGATGCCAATAATTCATATTCTTATTTTTCAAAAAAAAAGAAAAAGGCAAACAAATGACTACTTATAGTTGCTCTTTGTATCTTGGATATACCCCAAGGTGCTTTACAGCCCAACAAATTATTAAATTTAGCATTAACTATTATGGAACTTTTAGAAATTGTTTTGTGGTGGTGCTAATTCAGAAGGGAGCAGCTTTAAATGTCATTCTGGGATGAGTGCAGAGCCAACAGTTAGATGGGTTCATGTGCAAGATGGCATTAATGACAATGCAAAATTTTAATATTTTATTAAATCAAGGCATTTTGACTTTCTCCCTACATTGCTCCAGCATTAAAAAGGAACAGCATTGCTCAGAGGATCAATTATCTTAAAATGTTAATTACACTTTACTCAATGGGCCAAATTTCCTCATAACCTCAGGATTGATTTCTGATCTTCAGCAAAGTTAGCTGAACTTGTCAAAGACGGCAGTTGTGATACTACATTTAGGCCTTATTTGGGATTGAAAATCCTCTGGAGATAATGAGCATGGCTTAAATGTGATGCTTTTCTCCAAGCCTGGTGGAAGATGGAAATCTGAAGAACATAAACTGGATCTCATGATGAATGACTACTTGGAAGTATTATCAAAGGTCATCCAATTCCTGTAAAACCCTATCCCACCATAAATTAGTGCCTTAGGGGAGCAAGAAAGGAAGCTTCTGTCTTTTGGATAGCACATGGGATATAATGCAAATTCCACTTGTGCTTCAAATTTAGAAGCATTCATCACTGGAGGCAAGTACCAAATGGCGCTACAACAAGGGATCATTACATTTACAGGAAGTGTAAGAGATTCTGCAGATGCAGGAAACCTTGAGCAACAGACATAAAATGCTGGAGGAACTCAACAAGTCAAGAACCATCAGTGGAGAGGAATAAACAGTCGACATTTTGGGACAAGACCTTTCATCACAACTGGAGAGACAGGGGGCTGAACCCAGAATAAGGTGGTGGGAGAAAGAGTACAAGCTGGTGAAACCTGCTGATGGGGAAGGTTGATTGGTGGGGGAGAGGGGAACAAAGTAAGAATCTGGGAGGTTGTAAGCAGGCGGGGAAGAGAAGGGGTGAAAGGGAAACCACAACAGGCAATGGTAGAAGAGAGAAAGGGGAGGGGTAAGAAATTACCAGGTTAGAGAGATATTGATGTTTATGGCATCAGGAGGCTGCCCAGATGGAATATGAGGTGTTGCTTTTCCAACTTGAGGGTGGTCTCATCACGGGCAGTAGAGGAGGCTGTAGACCAACATATCGGAATGGAAATGAAATGGGTGGCCATCAGGAAATTCCATCTTTTGTGGCAGATAATGTGAAGGTGCTTGATGAAGCGGTCCCCACATCCATGTCAGGTCTCACCAATGTAGAGAGGTGGCCACATTGGGACCACTAGACACCATAGATGACCCCAATAGACTTGAAGGTAAAGTGTTGCCTCACCTGGAAGGACTGTTTGGGGCCCTGAATTGTGGTGAGGGAGGTGGTGTAGGGGCCAGTGTAGTACTTGTCCCATTTGCAGGGATAGGTGCCGGGGTGGGGGGAAGAGATCAGTAAGGAGGGACAAATGGACAAGGGTTTCACATAGAGAACGATCCCTATGAAATGCAGGGAGTGGGGAGGAAAGATTGCTTAATGGTAGGATCCCATTGTAGATGATGAAAATTATGGAGAATGGTGTGCTGGACACGGAGGCTCATGGAGGTTGTAGGTAAGGACAAGGGGAGCCCTACCCCTGCTATGGCCAGAGGGCAGATGGGTTGAAAGCAAATATGAGGAATGGAGGAGATATGGGTGTGGGCAACATCTGAAGTGGGGGAAAGGAAACAGGTGATGGAGAAAGTTGATTGGTGGGGGAGAGTGGAATGAAATAAGAAGCTGGGAGGCTGTAAGCAGGTGGGGGGAAGAAAAGAGGGAACATACCGGACCACAGACCCAACTAGATCCCCCCAACCACCATCCTCCTCTGTCTGGGGAAACAAGTTCTCAATTCCTCTTTTGGCTCCTCCAACTTCTCCAAAGCTAAGCTGTAGGCATGGGCATATGCACAGGCCCGAACAATACCTGCTTTTTTGTCAGTTAGGTGGAAAGTCCCATGTTCCAATCCTACACTGGTAACACTCTCCAACTCTTTCTACACTACTTTGTCGACTATATTGGTGCTGCTTCCTGCATCCATGCTGAGCTTGCCAATTTCATCAACTTTGCCCTTACTGCCCTCAAATTTACTTAGTCTATCTCTGACACTTCTCCCCCCTTTCTCAGTCTGTTTCCATCTTGGGAGACAGATTATCTACTGATAACTTTTGTAAATCTATCGATTCTCACAGCTATGTTTCTTCCTACCCAGTCAATTGCAAAAATGCTATTCCCCTTTCTCAGTTCCTCCATCTCCACCATATCTGTTCTCAGGATGAGGCTTTCCAGTTTAGAAAATCTGAGATGTCCACTTTTTAAAAGAATAGGGTTTCTTTTTCACCATCAATGTTGCCTTCATCCAAATCTCCTCCATTTCCTAAACATGTGCCCTCACTACATTCTCCCGCTGCCCAATGGGGATGGGGTTCCCCCCATCTTTAGCTACCACCTCATGAGCCTCTGTATCCAGCATATCATTCTCCGCAATTCCGTCACTTACAACAGGATCCTGCCACTAAGCATGTATTTCCCTCCCCTTCACCCTGCACCTTCCGTGGAGATCACTCTCTTGTGAATCCCTTGTCCATTCATCTCTTCCCACTGATTTCCCTCCAGGCACTTATCCTTGCAAACACCTTATCCCTGCTACACCTGCCCCCATACCACCTCCCTCACCACCATTAAACGCCCCAAATGTGCCTTCTAGGTGAGGCAACACTTTAACTGCGAGTCTGTCAGGGTCATCTCCTGTATCCAGCCTCTTCCACATCTGTGAGACCCTACACAGATTGGGGGACCACTTCGTCAAGTATCTTTGCTCCATCTGCCACAAAAGGTGGGATTTCCCGATGGCCACCATTTCAATTTGTCTTTTCATTCCAATAGGTCAATCCATGGCCTTCTTTATGGCCATGATGAGGCCACTCAAGTTGGAAGAGCAATACCGCATATTCCATTTGGGTAGCCTTGAACATATATTTCTCTGACTTCCTATAATTTCTCCCCCCAACCCAATTTTCCATTCACTACTCTAATTCCTGTCTCATCTCTTATCTTCTCCTCGCCTCCTTCTCCTCTTTCTCCCATGGACCATTATCCTCTCCTATCAGATTCCTCCTTCCAACTAACACCTTCGTGTTTTATATTTCATCTTTTTATTTTTTCCCCCACCCTCCTCTAGACCTGGTTTCACCAGATCACCTGCCAGGTGTACTCCTCCTTTTCTCCCCCAGTCCTGATGTAGGGTCTCAGCCCAAAACATCGACTGTTTATTCTCTCTATAGATGCTGCCTGACTTGCTGAGTTCTTCAGGCATTTTGCTAATTACGCTTCTAGTTTATTTCTTTAACATACCTTGAAGAGACACTTCTAAAAAGTAATGGGCATATTTTTCCATGAAGGCTTTGGTTTTGGCAACGGAGGTAAGCGGCCAACCATTGTGGAGGTCACTCTCGTGGACCGAGCCTGAGAGGTAGTAGTCGATGAAGTGTGCAGCTGTGGGCATGCAGAGGTTCCAGTTGAAAGTCTCAAGCAACAGAAGCTCCATCTGGAGCAAATCTCGTTTGTTCAGCACCAGATGCAGACTATTCATGAAGCCCAGGCTGTTGAGTTGCTCCAACTTCGGCACCCGATCTTCCTTCTCTTCAAATTTGCCTTAAGACAGAAGCATTAAGAGTCAGAATTCCACTTTCCAATCCGATTTATCACATGCCTCAAACAGAATAGAAACTCAGGGTTAAAAAACAGTTTATTTTTAAGGCAGCAATCACTTCAATTACTTAATGAATTGACTGCAGAGTCCACTCAAGAGATTGGGGTAGCTTGTGCAAAACAGTTTTCCTCCAAATACCGCATTCATAATTCTTGACCTGGGATTTATAAGAGTTAAATAATTTGTATTTACTAGGAAAAAAGAAAATTGACTAAAGTAAAACAAAGCTTGTTATTTTGAGAATGCCAACACACAGCAACATCCATTACACTCACACTTCCTTATTTGTAAATGCCAAACCACAATAGGAAAAAGCTTACTGAAACCTGGATTATAAATGTTTGTAAAGGTCAGACGAACACTTGGAGCTTCCAATTTCCGGTCTGGCAATAAAAGCACTTATACCCCTTTCAGGGGCTTGGCATTTCAAAGTATTCTGCATCCTATCTAAATGGAGGGCAAATTATGTACAACAATGTGATATTACCCAACAGGCTGCTTCAAACAATGGATATTGAAGGATTACCTGGGTCATAAAGAACAATTCTATCCGATCTCTTGAAAATGTCATGGATTTCTGAAAGTCAGATGGAAGCCAGCCGACAGAACAGATGCCGTCATGGTTTAATGTTTCAACTGAAAGGCAACGTTGTCAAACTATTCAGCAGTCTCTCAATCATGCAGTGGCGTACCTGGCTAAGTTTTTGTGCTCAAGTCTCTGGAGTGGACTTGAACCCATGACACCAATTGAACATATTAAATCTAAATAAATTATTAGAAATATTAGTTAGAAGGCATGATTAACAGCTTTCTACAGAATTAGTCATGACAAGCAGACATGCTTGAAGTGACAATACCAAGTGAAATGGTTTCAGGCAAAAATTAAAATTCTGATCAGTAAAGTTTCTCCAGTCACAGTATTAAACTCTCTACTGTATTTCATAGTTTTTGAATGTGACGGATCCAAGTGCACAACAGCACATATCCAAAGTTATCCAGATTTTTAAAAACATGTATAAATCCTCTTTGCTTACAATTGCTTTATTAATTTGCCTAGCATATTTTTTTTGTTCTTCATAGTGTCTTCACAATTCAAAGTTTAATAAGAGAATACATCTATAACTATGGTTTATTCACTTAAACTGAATTGGGTACTTGAATGCACATAGCTGCTTTATAATTTTGTTTCTAATTAAATTTGCATACCCAGTGCTTACGAAACCAGAAATGCTGTAGTAATTGTGTTGCATATCAACAAGCTTACATATACAGCTTTATAGCTTCCCTCTGGTACTGCTTCTGACATGATTTATTTTAAATGTTATGCATTCTTGATAGCATTTCACTAAATTATACAGAGTAATAGAGGCAGCCCTTCATACTCATGAATCAAGGCTAACTGGCAGTGCACCAGATGGCATTTCTGTCTTTTAATGTGGAAGGCTTTGTACTGAGGCTACCCTATTAATGCATTTTAAACAGTTCATCCTTGGAAAAGATTTGTGTATGCATATCTATCCTCCCACTTCAAAGATACAGGAAAGACCATTATTGCAAGAGAATGTTACTAAATACCATAGAGCACAAATATCATCTTACATAGATACAAAAACAGAAGATAAACAATTCAATATCGTTATAATCTGGTGGAGATACTGAAGCACAACCATTGTAGAGTGCAACTCTGATTTTCTCATTTGAGTAGTAGAAATTTAGATTAAGGAGGGAGCTATATGGACTGTTATATTAATGGCAGACTGGGGAAAAAGTTACTAGCTAACTTAATTTTCCACTGATGGCTCCATTGACTCTTAGATTATGATATGCGTCCAGGTACTTTAGCAAGTTAGAGGATTTTTGGCTCAGTCTTTCAGGGAGTGAGTTCTAGATTTTCACTGGTATTCGTAGAGGTGGTGGGGAAGGGAAGCTCCATATCTTTCCTTATATCCTTCTGCCTTTCAAATTACACTAACTTTGTTTTATAAACCTCTCTGCCAATGAAACCATGTCCTTCATGTACACTCTGCCTAATTCTGTACTTTGATTAAATTACCGCTCAGCATTTGTTCTGAAGAACACATGCTTTACATTCCTCGACATTAAAATCCTGTCTTGAAAGCACTCATGCTACAAGATCCTTCCAGTATCATGTTGATCAAAATTGTACCAATACCGTAGCTAAGATCTATTTTATTAAGTTCCACATCAACCTCCTTGCTGTTACATCACATATCTTAACTAGTAAAGCTATGCCCATTTTGCGTTCTACCTGCTACCTTTAGTGATCTGCCAACATACACTTCAAGAACCCGTTCCTTCTGCACTGTTCAGTGTCCAGTTTTTTTTTTGCCATGTATTGCTTCACCTTGTCTGACTTCGCACAGAAGCTCACCTTCATGAGGCTAAATTCATAGTTTTGCCAGCATAAGTAACTTTTTGATAATATTTTGCAAAACACAATTGTCTTCCACACTTTGTAATACAGTGTATATGCAAACATATCATCTGTGGCTTTAACGTCTGAACTGCAAGGGATCTTGGACACAGCTCTGCAGGAAGCCCAATACATTTGATGGGAAGGCACTCGAATTCACAATCCTTTTGCTTCTGTCACTGCTGTAGATCAAGGCAATTCCAGGCAGTGTCACAAGGATACTTGAAATGTTAGGAATGGCTCAGGTATTACTGTGGGTCATAGAAATTATTTCCACCCATGCTGAATCAATTCACCTGAACCAGAAGAGTATTTTGAGACTACAGTTAGCTTCATATGGATAATAGTGGGAGGGAAGAAGATGGATTTTTTAAAAAAGTAATTAGTACCGATGTCAGCAGAAACTTTCAAGTGTGGATGGAGGTAGCATCTAATGCTGAATCCTATCCTGCACTTACAGCTGAACATCAGCTCAAGTTACAATCAGTTCAGCTTTCAGAATGAAACAGTAGCACAAAGAGGAGGCAGCTTTTAGTCAATTTATCTGGAAATAAAAGACAATCAAAGTTGTTCTTTATTTTGAGTCTCAAAATTTTGAACAGGAAAGTTCTCATAAATTTGTTGGCAAAGTATTGCTTCTATATAACCATATAACAATTACAGCATGGAAACAGGCCATCTCGGCCCTTCTAGTCCGTGCCGAACTCTCACTCTCATCTAGTCCCACTGACCTGCACTCAGCCCATAACCCTCCATTCCTTTCCCGTCCATATAGCTATCCAATTTAACTTTAAATGACAACATCGAACCTGCCTCAACCACTTCTGCTGGAAACTCGTTTCACACAGCTACCACTCTCTGAGTAAAGAAGCTCCCCCTCATGTTACCCCTAAACTTTTGTCCAACTCTCAACTCATGTCTTGTTTGAATCTCCCCTACTCTCAATGGAAAAAGCCTATCCACATCAACTCTATCTATCCCCCTCATTATTTTAAATATCTCTATCAAGTCCCCCTTCAAACTTCTACGCTCCAAAGAATAAAGACCCAACTTGTTCAACCTTTCTCTGTAACTTAGGTGCTGAAATCCAGGTAACGTTCTAGTAAATCTTCTCTGTACTCTATTTTGTTGACATCTTTCCTATAATTCAGTGACCAGAACTGCACACAATATTCCAAATTTGGCCTTACCAATGCCTTGTACAATTTTAACATTACATCCCAACTCCTATACTCAATGCTCTGATTTATAAAGGCCAGCATACCAAAAGCTTTCATCACCACCCTATCCACATGAGATTCCACCTTCAGGGAACTGTGCATCATTATTCCTAGATCCCTCTGTTCTACTGTATTCTTCAATGCCCTACTATTTACCATGTATGTCCTATTTTGATTAGTCCTACCAAAATGTAGCACCTCACATCTATCAGCATTAAACTCCATCTGCCATCTTTCAGCCCACTCTTCTAACCGGCCTAAATCTCTCTGCAAGCTTTGAAAACCTACTTCATTATCCACAACGCCACCTATCTTAGTATCATCTGCATACTTACTAATCCAATTTACCACCCCATCATCTAGATCATTAATGTATATGAAAACAACATTGGACCCAGTACAGATCCCTGAGGCACTGGCCTCCAATCTGACAGTTATCCACCACTACTCTTTGGCATCTCCCATCCAGCCACTGCTGAATCCATTTTACTACTTCAATATTAATACCTAACGATTGAACCTTCCTAACTTACCTTCCTTGTGGAACCTTGTCAAAGGCCTTAATGAAGTCCATATAGACAACATCCACCGCTTTACCCTCATTGACTTTCCTAGTAACCTCTTCAAAAAATTCAATAAGATTTGTCAAACATGACCTTCCATGCACAAGTCCATGTTGACTCTTCCTAATCAGACCCTGTCTATCCTAATCAAATCTATCCAGATAATTATATATACTGTCTCTAAGAATACTTTCCATCAATTTACCCACCACTGACGTCAAACTCACAGGCCAATAATTGCTAGGTTTACTCCTAGAACCCTTTTTAAACAATGGAACAACATGAGCAATACGCCAATCCTCCAGCACCATCCCCGTTTCCAATGACATTTGAAATATTTTTGTCAGAGCCCCTGTTATTTCTACACTAACTTCCCTCAAGGTCCTATGGAATATCCTGTCAGGACCAGGACACTTATCCACTTTTATATTCCTTAAAAGCGCCAGTACTTCCTCTTCTTTAATCATCATTACCACCCCCTCATCCAGATCATTAATGTATATGACAAACAACACTGGATCCAGTACAGATCTCTGAGGCACACCACTAGTCACTGGCCTCCAATCTGACAAATTTAGGGGAAGTACAATGAGATCTAGGTGTCCTTGTTCATCAGTCACTGAAAGGAAGCATGCAGGTTCAGCAGGCAGTGAAGAAAGCTAATGGCATGTTGGCCTTCATAACAAGGGAGTTGAGTATAGGAGCAAAGAGGTCCTTCTGCAGTTGTACAGGGCCCTGGTGAGACCACACCTGGAGTATTGTGTACAGTTTTGGTCTCCAAATTTGAAGAAGGACATTCTAGTTATGGAGGGAGTGCAGCGTAGGTTCACGAGGTTAATTCCCGGGATGGCGGGACTGTCATATGTTGAAAGATTGGAGCGACTGGAGTTATATACACTGGAAACTTAGAAGGATGAGAGGGGATCTGATTGAAACGTATAAGATTATTAAGGGATTGGACACGCTAGAGGCAGGAAACATGTTCCCGATGTTGGGGGAGTCCAGAACCAGAGGCCACAATTTAAGAATAAGGGGTAGACAATTTAGAACGGAGTTGAGGAAGAACTTTTTCCACACAGGGGGTTGTGGTTCTGTGGAATGCTCTGCCTCAGAAGGCAGTGGAGGCCAATTCTCTGGATTCTTTCAAAAAATAGTTAGGTAGAGCTCTTAAAGATAGCAGAGTGAAGGGATATGGGGAGAAGGCAGGAAAAGGGTACTGATTGTGGATGATCAGCCATGATCACAGTGAATGGTGGTGCTAGCTCAAAAGGCTGAATGGCCTACTCCTGCACCTATTGTCTATCATAGTTTCCATAACTTCCCTACCCGTTTCCCTTACCTTACACAATTCAATATCCTTCTCCTTAGTGAATACCGAAGAAATCGTTCAAAATCTCCCCCATCTCTTTTGGTTCCACACATAGACGTCCACTCTGATTCTCTAAGGGACCAATTTTATCCCTCACTATCCTTTTGCTATTAATATAACTGTAGAAACCCTTTGGATTTATTTTCACCTTACTTGCCAAAGCAACCTCATATCTTCTTTTAGCTTTTCTAATTTCTTTCTTAAGATTCTTTTTACATTCTTTATATTCCTCGAGCACCTCATTTACTCCAAGCTGCCTGTATCTATTGTAGGTATCTCTCTTTTCCCAAACCAAGTTTCCAATATCCCTTGAAAACCATGGCTCTCTTAAACTTTTAACCTTTCCTTTCAACCTAACAGGAACATAGAGACTCTGTACCCTAAAAATTTCACCTTTAAATGACCTCCATTTCCCTATTACCCCCTTCCCATAAAACAATTTGTCCCAATCCACTCCTTCTAAATCCTTTCACATCTCCTCAAAGCTAGCCTTTCTCTAATCAAAAATCTCAACCTTGGGTCCAGACCTATCCTTCTCCATAATTATATTGAAACTAATGGCATTGTGATCACTGGACCCGAAGTACTCCCCAACACATACCTCCATCACCTGACCTATCTCATTCCCTAACAGGAGATCCAACACTGCCCTTTCTCTAGTTGGTACCTCTATGTATTGCTGCAAAAAACTATCCTGCACACATTTTACAAACTCCAAACCATCCAGCCCTTTTACAGTATGGGCTTCCCAGTCTATGTGTGGAAAATTAAAATCTCCCACAATCACAACCTTGTGCTTACTAAAATATCTACCTCCTTACAAATTTACTCTTCCACTTCTTGCTCCCCATTAGGTGGTCTATAACAGTGGTCCCCAACCACCAGGCCGCAGACCGGTACCGGGCCGCAAGGCATGCGCTACCGGGCCACGAGGAAACGATATGATTTGGTGATATGAGTCAGCTGCACCTTTCCTCATTCCTTATCATGCATACTGTTGAGCTCAAATGCACATGAGCTCATTATGCACGTGTCATCCATGTCAGAGCAGGAAGGAGATCAACTCCTCGAGCTTGCGAATGGCGGCGGGCTGAAAAGTATGTTTGACATAACATCTCTGCCGGCATTCCGGATCAAAGTCAAGGCTAAATATCCTGAGATAGACACAGAAGCACTGAAAACGTTGCTTCCATTTCCAACATATCTCTGCGATGAATGCAACAAAAACTAAATTGCGGAATAGACTAGACATAAGGAACCCATTTGAGTATTGCTGTCTCCCATCACCCCTCGATAGGACTGTCTTGTTGCAAGAAAACAAGTATCCAGCCCAGGGCTCCCACTGATTCAGCGATATTGGTGCGTTGCAATGATCTTATATGTTCATACGAGGAAAATATGCACTGTGTGTTTAATATCCAAACGTTACTTAAAATGTTATGATGCTATTGACTATAAGTCACTTATATAACCATATAACAATTACAACATGGATACAGGACATCTTTGCCCTTCTAGTCCATGCTGAACGCCACTCTCACCTCGTCTCACGACCTGCAGTCAGCCCATAACCCTCCATTCTCTCTGTCCATATAGCTGTCCAGTTTAACTTTAAATGACAATATCGAACCTGCCTCTACCACTTCTACTGGAGGTTCGTTCAACACTTACTTCAAGCTCCCCTGTCCTCTCCTGATAATTGACTTATCGCTATATTCATGCGAGGAAAATATGCGCGGTGTTTAATATTAAATTCGTTAGATAAACCCTTTTAGAAACGAAATTGAGTGTATCACTTATCACCTATATTCCGGTCGTGATTAACACCGCCCCCCCCCCAAACAGAATCGCCAAAGACGATTTGCAGGAAAGAAATCGGCACGTGCATGCATGCGCACTGGTGCCTGCGCAAGGCTTCATGGTCATTGTAGTCTTTCTTGGGGTAAACACAATGTATTTGACTGCTACTCTTGTCCGTTGGCAACCATTCCCCCCCTCCTCCCCACCCCCCCCACCCGGGTCGGCCAGTCCGCAAAAATATTGTCAATATGAAACCGGTCCACAGTGCCAAAAAGGTCGGGGACCCCTGGTCTATAATACACCCCTATAAATGTTACTACACCTTTCCCATTCCTCAATTCCACCCAAGTAGCCTCCCTAAACAAACCCTCTAATCTATCCTGCCAGAGCACCGCTGTAATATTTTCTCTGACAAGCAATGCAACACCTCCCCCTCTTGTCCCTCCGATTCTATCACACCTGAAGCAACGAAATCCAGGAATATTTAGTTGCCAATCACACCCCTCCTGCAACCATGTTTCACTAATAGCTACAACATCATACTTCCAAGTATCAATCCATGCTGTAAGCTCATCCACATTTCTTTCTATGCTCCTAGCATTAAAATAAATGCAGTTAAGAGATTTTCCACCTCTTACTCTGTTTATCACTAACAGTGCAGACAACTTTTTCTTCCTTCTTCCCTATATCTGCTCCTACACACGCTGGTTCCCCTCCCATCCTTCTAAAAAGCATGAACAATAATTCACCACCTGAAAGTAATTCCCAAAGGTATCCAACATTTTTTTCTTTTCACAAAGGCAACATTTGTTGGATAGCCTGTTGGATCAGTTCAAGAGGCGATCCTAAATTCAGAGTTAAATATAGATAAAAACATCTGAAAAATCCAAAACTGGATTCCATGAGGAATTCAAATGGCATAAACCATAAAACAAAACAGAAAAGAAGAAAAACTAACCGCAACCTGTAAAAACTTTATATTTATGGCAAATACACCACTATACCTCCACCCACTAACCCACCCCTTCACATCCCCAACCACCACTACTTTATCATTTCCTGTCAGACACCTTATGTGCAGACACTACTGTGCCTAGCGTTAATTTATGGACATATGCTCATTTCATGTATCAAAGTTACCATATGTATTTACATTTACTGTTTTCTTTTACTATTGTGCTCTTTATCTTATTGTGGTTTTTTGTGCTGCATCAGATCTGGAGTAACAATTATTTAGTTTTCCTTTACACTTGTGTACTGGAAATGACATTAAATAATCTTGAAATCAGAAAGCTTGAAAGCTTGACCTACACTGAATATTGTAAAATGTAAGCATAAGTGTGTTTGTAAATCTGGTGGGAGCAAAGGATATTGGGAATAGTGAGGGTGAAGAGCTACTAGGGAGGGGAGGGTGCAGGACAAGTGGCAGGGTTGTGGTGCGGAGAGACACACCCAGCTCTGAGACACCAGGCAAGGTCATTTGATTCCAAACAATTGGATTATTGTCTTTCTGGTGCTTCCCGCTCCCTCCCCTCTCCCTTCCTCTTTTCCCAATTATGATTCCCCTCTCCCTGTCCCCTTCCTACTCTCAGTGCATATCAAAATCAAGTTTATCATTTATGTATATCAGGAAATTATATTTCTTGTGGAAGCAGTACAGTGCAACATAAAATTACTATGGTACTGTGCAAAAGTCTCTCTCTACATATATGTGCCTAAGACTTTTGCACAGTACTTTATGTTATGTTCCTTCACTATTAAGATCAGAGCTTGCTGGAGCTCTAGAGGTATTGAAAACCACTTTACAAACCACATATAAGTATTCTGTCCCTGAATTTACACAGTTTGAAATACCAATGATTATCTGCTTTGGAATTCTGTTTTCAAAAGTAATACAACCAATGCTCACATTTTCTTAATACCAGCTGATAGCTTCCATCTTTGCTTGGGTTCAGGCTGAAATACTCTATTCAGACAATAGTTACCTTACAACTTTAGGTTTATGCATACCCTGTGGAGAAGCATCAGATCAAAAACGATATAACACTTCAACTTCTTGTGGCTGCTCCCACCTTGTCCAGACCAAATGCATAGTCATGGACACTCACGAGCCCCTGTTACGCTGGCCTCATGGAACAGTCCATGTTCCTAGCAACACCCCCCAACTCTTTCTCCATTATACCTACAACTTCATTGGTGCCGCTTTCTAGGCCCACACCTGCCCATCACCTCTGGTGCTCCTCTCCCTTCGCTTTCTTCCATGCCCTTCTACCCTCTCCTATCAGATTCCCCATTCTCCAGCCCTTACCTCTTTCACCAATTGACTTCCCAGCTCTTTATTTCACCTCTCCCCCTCTCCCAGTTTCACCCGTTACCTACTACTTTGTATTTCTTCCTCCCTTCCCCCACCTTCATACTCTGGACGTCCCGTCTTTTTTTCCCTCCGGTTCTGATGAAGGGTCTCAGCCCAAAACGTCAATTGTTTACTCCTTTGCACAGATGCTACCTGGCCTGCTTTTGTGGGCTGCAAGTTATTTATTGCATCTGGTATTCCTGTTGTGGCCTCCTTTACACGAGTAAGACCGGCACAGGTTCAGTTACCACTTCCTGAGCACTTACACTCTGTCCACTGTGGCCACCCAGATCTCCCAGTTTCAGCCATTTCAAATCTTGTTCCAATTTCCACACCAAAATGTCTGTCATTTTCCTCAACTCCCAAATTGAGGCTAAGAGGTTAAGTACAAATTAGAGGAATAGCTATTCACATCCCACTTGGCTTGTCTGCAACCAGACAGGGTGAACACCAAATTCTCTCATTTCCAACAATTGCTCTCCACCTGTCCCTCATCTTTTTTCCTCCAGATCTACCTGGCCCCCAGCACCCTATACCTCTCTCACACCCTTGCCAACTGCCCATCACCTGCATATCCCTCTCACTGACTTGTCTTCCCCACCTTCCACACTTTGTTGAACGTTCCACCTTCCTCTCCTATCAGATTCCACAACCACCCATCACCTCCCAGTTTCAGACTTCATTCCTACAGAATACAGAAGCACGTGAAATTCCTTCGATCATTAGTTTTTGCATCCTTCCCTTTTCCTATCTGATGCCTCAAGTTTTGCCATCTCACAAAATTCATAGGTAGAGGAATTACACTGGGGGCCTACCGGCCTTCTCCTTGCTCAGTACAGTTCAGTTTGAACTTTGCTCTTTGCTGCCCTTCACTGATGTGAACAATCCTCAAGTTCTTGCAATGTAAATTATAAAGAATACCAAACATATTGGCGTTCAAAATAAACTCACTAACCACGTAAACAAGCCAGCAATATTGCAAATTAAATTTTGCATTTTCCAGCTACGAGTCTGGGAGTATTTTGCATTCAGTGATATAACTGATTACCCTCTTAATAAGCAATTGCATTAAAATCAAATGCAGTATCAAAACATAGCGAAGGCACTCATTTGTCTGCATTAAGTGTTAAGTTATTGCCTTCTTAATGCACTCTGCCACTTGTTCAGATTAGAAATAGAAATTTAGGTCAACACAAGTTAGGCAAATGTAATTAATAGACAGCGACACAAAAAAAAATGCTGAGGAACTCAGCAGGCCAAGCAGTGACCATGGAAGGGAAGAGGGCGGGTAAGTGGAGGGGGTGGAGCACAAACTGGCAGATGATAGGTGAATCCAGGTGGGGGGGGCGGCAGAGAAGACAGGTGGGAGGGTGGGAAGAAGTGGGAATGATACTAGAAACTGGGAGGTGATAGGTGAAAGTGCCAAAGGCCTGAGAATAGAATTTGATTGGAGAAGACAGTGGGGCATGGAAAAAAGGGAAGGATGTGAGGAACTTAAGGTAGGTGTAATTGATGGCAGGTCAATAAGGATGGGGGAGGGGAAAGAGATGCGGGAGAGAGGCCAGAGGGCAATGGTCACTGGAAACTGATACTGTCAGATCGATGACTACAAAGGAGGAATACAAGGTGCTGTTCCTTGTCCGCATATAGCCCATAAATCTCCAAGTCCTTCTCCTGTTTGTACCTATCCAAATGACTCATGTGATACAATTGTATCTTCAACCACTTCCTCTGGCAGTACATTCCAGATGTCAACTACCTTCTGGGTAAAGACTCAAGTTTCTTTTAAATTTTTCCCGTGTATTTGTGCCCTCAAGTTTTGGACTCCTCAACCCTGAAAAAATGACTATGACCGTCTATTTTATCCATACACTGCATAATTTTATAAACTATGAGATCACTCCTGATTCTCTTGCACTCCAGGGAACCAGTGTGGACAACCTCTCCTACAAGTTAGGCCCCCCCACCCCAGACAACATCTTTGTAAAATCTCTTCTGCATCCTCTCCAGGGTGACGAAAACTGTACACAATATGCCAAGTGCAGCCTCAGCAGTGACTTGTATAAATGCAACATAATGTCTCTACTCGTAAACATGATGCCTTGTCGGATGAAGATAGCGTGTTAAACGTCTTCTTTCCCACTGTCTACTTGTACAGCGGCTTTCAATGAATTCTGTGCCTGTACTCCCTGAACAAGTTCCACAAAACTTGCTAGCGCCCTCCCATTCACTGTTCAAGTCCCATCCTGGTTTGACAGTCCAAAATGCATCACCTCAAACTTATCTAAGTTACAATCCATTTGTCATTCCTTAGCTCAGGTGCTCCTAACCTGGGGTCCATGGACTCCTGGCTTAACGGCACTGGTCCAAACCATTGAAAAGGTTTGGAAACCCTGCCTTAGCCCAGCTCCATAACTGATCAAGGACCCTTTGCAATTCACTGTAACCTGCTTCATTATCAACAAAACATCCGAATCAGTAAATTTGCTAATTGTGTCATATATATTCATATCCAAATCAATCACATAAATAATAAATAAGAGGTCTCAACTCTAAACACAAGTGAAATAGCCATTAAAAACCTCATCCACCTACTATGTTACCACACATAGGTGGCCCTGATAGTCTATACAAGACCTCGTCTCTCCCTAGTCACCTATTTACTGTTACAATAACTGGAAAAACTTCTTGGGATCTTTAACCCTGTCTGCCAAATACATCACACATCTTTTTCCTTCTTATGCATGCTCTTAAACTTTTTATATTCACTCAGGATTCATTCATACCCAGCTGAATAAATGCAATGTTTATTCAGAGACTCTTACCACAGACTTGATGTTTCTCATAAGCCAAAGTTTCCTGAAGTGGTATGGCTAGCCTTCATCCAGGAACATGTTGCCTCTGGACTCTTGATATGACCTTCTATTTTCAAGATGTTCCTTCACCTTTTAAAACAGTCACTCAGCAACATCCTGCCTAACACCCTCAGAGTTCACTTCACTCCAGTTCAGCACTTTAGCCGGCTGGTGGCATAGTGACATCAGCGCCGGACTTCGGAACGAAGGCTCCCGAGTTCCAATCCAGCTGGCTCCCTTTAACGCTTTCCATCCGTGCTGGGTTGAGCGTCGAGCTAGCAACTCAGCCTCGTAAAAATAAGAAAGCCTGCTTAAAAAAAAACATCGTCATGACGGCATCCCGATGACTCCACTCGGAGTTAAGGTCTTTCTTCTCTTCTTCTTCAATTTAGCACTTTAACTTGCGAACCTGGTCGATCTTTTTTTCTATGTCTATTTTAAAACGGAATTATGATCACTGCACCCAGTGTGGTCCCCACTGAGACTTCAGTTATCTGGCCTGCTTTGCTCCCTAACAGGACATCCAGCAATGCTCCTTCCTGAGTAGGTTCCTCTGTCTTGGACACATTACTCAAACTCTGCCCCATTCAGGTCCTTTGCAGTCTGGATAGTCCAATCAATATGGGGAAAATTAAAACCTCCCACTAGTATTACCCTATTCTTACAACTACTGCAACTTCTTGATATACAAGCTTCTCAACTTCCCGCTGACTATTGGGAGATCAATAAAATAACCCTATCAAGATGACCATCCCATTCTTATTTCCAAGTTTGTCCAAAATGACAAGAATATCCTAAGTGTTGTTAAGCCCCCTGATATCAAAAAGGCAATATTCCTTCTACTCTTGCTTGTCACTCTGTCAATCCTAAAGCATTAGTATCCCGGAACACTGAGCTGCCAAATTGGCCCTTCTCTGAAACATAACATTATGACCATAATATTACATTTCCTAGAGGCATCCATGTGTTTAGTTATAGTACCTGTTACCACACCACTTTAGAATTTTAATTTAAGATAATTATTTCAGACACGAATTATCAGTAAACTTGCTTAATCCATGACCCTGTGATATTCTGAGCTGATGTTGAAGTATCTAAGCACTTCTACTTTGAACTCTAGCAATCATAGTTTAACTCCATCAGAAGTGAAAAGGACTGCATATTTGTCAGAGCTGAGATCTTCATCACTGAATCACTGCTTAAAATTAGTCACTGGATAGTCACACTCACCTGATGATCTCATCCATAATCAGTCGTCGTAGGATTTTGCCTTGAGAATCACATTAATCAGCCCATTCAATCTATATCTCTGCTAATTCAATTTCTAACTCAGTCCAAAACTTTTCAAAACTTCAAGCAACTAATTCCTTTTTAAAAGTATTTCTAAACCATGCTTTTAGAAATGTCAAAATTAAGCTGCATTTTAATCATTGCCAAGACATTTTCCTAAACTTTTCTAGTTTTGTACTTCGTGTTTCACCAAATACTGCACACAAAAACCACTCTTCATCACAATAAAACTGTTCATTATCAAAGCTTCCACCAAGACACACTCAAAATTCCCAGATTCAATGATACAGATAATTTAAATGCCACTGTCAAAAGTCTGGCTGAACGTTTTTTATATTTTTTCTGTATTTTTTCCAGGAATTTTATATCCTTCCAAGAATTAACAGTCAATCACAGAAGTGGGCTGGGGTCACACTAAAGCCAAAGTTCCTGCAGTGAAGGACATTAGCGAACAAGCTAGGATCTGGTAGCTTTATCATTACCATTGCTGGGACTAGCTGTTTTCATTGAACTCGCATTTAATTACAGCAAATTAAATTTCTGAGATGGCATGGAGGGACGTGACCTCCTCACTGGTTGAGAGCTCACTGCTTGTCCAGTAACTCAGCATGGATATATAGTTCAGCCCAAGCTCATTAAGCTAGAACACTAACTAATGATACAAGGGTTTTCACACCTGTGCAAAATTACATACAGTGGCTGGAGGTCATGTCAAATTTTCTTGTGTATAAATCTGTTTCTATCCAGATATGTGTAACTCGGCAAAAATCATTTATTTTATTTACAGATACAGCACAGTAACAGGCCCATCCAGCCCAACGAGCCCACGCTGCCTAATTGCACCCATGTGACCAATTAATCTATTGGACATGCATCTTTGGAACGTGGGAGGAAACAGGAGCACCCGGAGGGAGCCCATGTGGTCACGGGGAGATGCGTCATTTTATGATAGTGGATAATAGACGTTGTTGAGTATGATGTTAATGAGCAAGTTATAAAAATTGTGAGGAAACACCAAATTCCTAAGAGTGCACACCTCACACAACCTCTCATGGTCCCGGAACATCAGAAAAACTCACTAAAGCCTCTACATTCTGAGGAGGCTGAAGAGAGACGGACCGCGTACATCCATACTCACATTCTTCCACAGATGTGCAGTAGAGAGCATGCTAAACCGCTTGGTACTGAAACTGCACCGCAGCGGACAGGAAGGCTCTACAATGGATAGTCAAAACTACCCAATGCATCACTGCTATCAAAGACGTATACGGAAAGGTGATGGAAAAAGGCCAGTTAACAACACGGAGGATTCCACCCACCCTGCTCTCGGATGTTTGTCCCATTCCCATCAGAGAAGAGGCTATATAGCATCCATGCCAGGACCACTAAACTCAAAAACAGTTATGGACATACAATCTATGTATATAAACTATTTATTTTTAATGTATTTTTTAAATTGTGTTCTTTATCTTATCGTTTCTTTCTGTTCTAATCCGATCAGGAGTAACAATTATTTTGTTCCCCTTTACACTTGTGCAAAGGAAATAACATTACACAATCATGAATCTTGAAATAACAAAAAACATACTGGCTTGTCAGGGTATTTAGAAACATCTACTCATTGTACTAAAAGCCTTTATATCTATTTAAGGATTGGAAGTGGCAGGAGGAGAGTGGACTGACAGATACAAAGGGCTTTGAAGCAGCAAGTCTAGTTGCACAGTCACTTTCATTAGAGAGGAAGTTGTGAAACTCCTTGCTAAGGTAAAAGCTGGAGGAATATTTCCCAATTTTTCCTTGGCATGATCCCATTAAAACAGTTTTTTTCCAACCCCAATATGGTGTTGGAAGTAAATTAGTTACCTTTCATGTGAAAAAATTGAAGTTGTCAAGTTTTTTTTGCAGCCCTAACAAGGTTGGCAATCACTGAGCTGGAAGTATCATAGAATAACTATGTCTCTTATATTAAGTTGCACTCTAGACTTGCAGCTCACTTAATACACGCCATGATATAAAAGTTGACATCAATGAGCACAGAAAGAGAGATGAAAGTAATAAAGAACTGTATCTGGATGTTAATCATGAAGACCTTTTTCTAAAGCATACAGTCGGCCCTCCTTATCCGCGGGGGATTGGTTCTGGGATCCCCCGCAGATACCAAAAAATGCAGATGCTCAAGTCCCTTATATAAAATGGCGTAGTATTTGCATATAACCTACACACATCCTCCCATATACTTTAAATCATCTCTAGATTACTTACAATACCTAATACAATGTAAATAGTTGTTATACTGCATTGTTTAGGGAATAATGACAAAGTCTGTACACGAGACACAAGGCGAACAATGCTCAAACGAGTGCTGGAGAGAGAACTTCTGGGTTTTCTGAGAGTTTGACTGGTAAGATACACAGGGCTGGAGAAGGGGGAATCTAATAGGAAAGGACAGGTCATGGATGTAAGAGAAGGGGGAGGTAATGGGCATCCCCTCCACCATTTCTCATCCCCTTTTCCCTCTCTCATCTTATCTCTGTCTGCCTTCTGTCCTTTCCCATTAGATTGCTCCTTCTCCAGTTCTCTACTTTACCCCTCCAGGTTTCACCTATCACCTTGTGTTTCTCCATCCCCTCCCTCCACCTTTTAACTCTGACTTCTCATCTTTCTTTCCCTCCAGTCCTACTGAAGGGTCTTGGTCCAAAATTTTGACTGTACTGCTTTCCATCGATGCTGCCTGGCCTGCTGAGTTCCTGCAGCATTTTGTGTGTGTTACAAGCAGCACCAGGTGGAAGGGTCTATGGTTTGAGCGAAGAACTCTTCACCAAAAAAAAATGAAAAAGTGAGGAAACGAGGATGGAGGGAATAGGGGAAATAAATGCGATAAGATTGCAGACCACAGTTTCCAAGGTAAGATTACTTTTAAAACAGTCCACTGAAGGCAGAAACTGAAACAGAAACACCTTTTGGGAAAAAAGGATTCCCACTAATCATTCCCCAATCTACAGCACTTTCCCCTGCAGGTGTACTACATGTCCTTTTAACCTTTTCTCTTCCTGTCATCCGGGGAACAAAGCACTCCTACCAGGTGAAAGGCAATTCTCAAGCATTTCCTAGTGCATTTGGTTTGGTGCTCCTGATACAGTGCATCTATAATGGAGAAAACAAAAGCTGACCAGGTGTCTGCTTTGAAGAACACCATTGTTCAATCTGCTAGGGCAACTCCGGACTTGCAGCTGCCAATCAACTTAATTTTCCATCACCTCCCATTTTGAACTTGTTTCTTCATATCCTAAATTGCTCAAAATAAGATGCATTTTTTTTAAAGCTTATTTCCAAACTCAGTATATTGAATCTTTTGAGGCATTATTTAACTTAACAATTTCTGGCAATCCCTCCATTTTTTCTTCTCTTGCACAGACCTGGCAGTACCTGAAATGCCAGTTCTGATTCTCTCCTCCTGGAAGCAGCTTGCCCTGCTGAGCATTACCAA
Source organism: Mobula birostris (assembly GCF_030028105.1). NCBI lineage: Eukaryota > Metazoa > Chordata > Chondrichthyes > Myliobatiformes > Myliobatidae > Mobula > Mobula birostris. Next base: position 121,807,959 of record NC_092376.1, read on the forward strand.
CATTCTCTCATTTCAGGCTTCGAGCATCTGCAGATTTTTGCTACTCACTGTCCTGATTGTCTTCAGGGCCCTGATTTAAATTTAAATCTAACCCCTCTTTAAATCCTTCATTTCCAATTTTTCAATTGCTCCATTTCTCAAATATTGTAATCCTTTGACACCAAAGTGATTGTTATGCAGTCATCAACATAGAAGGAAGTAACAAGATCAAAAACAAGTTTATACACAAACAAAAACTTTATCATGGGAACAATTATATCTACATGTGTTTTTACAATTACTTAAGTTTTTTTAAACTGTTAAAACAGCACATTAAACATGCTCATTATACCTTTATTAATTTTTCCACTTTTTATCAAATTAAAACTCTTTTTCAGCTTTGAAAGCTCATTATTAAATATTACAAGGTTCACAAAAATGCTGAGTTATTTTAGGGAATAGTCAAAGAAAGGTGAGCAAGCTTGCATTAGCCTTACAACTGTGTTAGTGTGAAGCTAGATATGCAAATTTCCCCAAAAAACAGTTTTTAAAAAATCAGCTTGAATCAAAAGCTTTCGGGCTGCCAGGTCAAATTCTACATTGAATAATTCAGAAATCCTGTTGGAATAGAATTAATTGCATTAAATCTAATTACACAATTTCTCCTTTAATGAAAATGTGCTACTTAAGTATGAAGTGTAACAACATCTTTATTATGGTTATTCTATTTAATTAATCATATTAGGATTCAATCTTATTGTATTTTATAAATATGAATAGCTTTCAGAATTTGTCAAAACTATCAAAGATTTATGTCAAAGCAATATTATCGTGTATTCCATCTATGTCAAATTATTGCCTGGAAGCATTTAAATCCTAAGTTTTCTAATCATTCAAATATTAATATTGAACTTCAAAACTGTAAATTCAAAGATCAAACTGATGCAAGTTCCTAAAATACATTAATAATTTTACACTTGCAGAGAATTTATAAGATTTTAAAAATCACTAAGTCCATGATTTAGCTTGTCAAGATTGATCACAGCACATTACCATTCGTGGCACCAGCTTTGTTCTGCCTAGCTCACTAGTTTGTACAAAAGAGGACAGCTCTATACAACTAGCCTTTTCCAAAAATTCTGTAGTTTTCACTATTTAAATAAGATGATTCTGGCAAAATGTTAACTTTAGAATGGAATTGAATGTGTCCTGGAATAATTATTGCTTTTCCACTATCTAATCATGCAGTTAATCTAAAATCTAGGACTGTATTTGAGATTGGAATGCTGCCAATAATGGATAATTGACAGGAAAAATAAACAAAAAATTATACCTGTCACACTTAAATGATTACCACATGCACAATGAAAAGGGTTACACAGATTTGCTTTCTGAACATTTCCTTTCATTAATACTTTTGTATTGTCTCCCCCAGCAGATAAATGCCCTTGTATACACTTCATCAAACAACCCTTCAGAAAACAGTAGTGAATACTTGCATCAGATTTCTACAGAGGAAAATGCTACCAATATAACAGTAAAGACTGCAAAGCAAAATACTGGAAACATGAAATAAAAACAAAAACATGGAAATATTTAGTAATCATGTAACACCTCTGGAGAAAAGTGTCCAGAAATATTCTATCAGATGCATTAAATCAACTGTTCTGATGAAAGGTCACAATCCTCAAATGTTCACCAGTCTCTCTCTGCAGATGCTGCTTGATTTGCTGAGAAATGCCATCTATAAATTTGCTGATGATACAGCCATTGTTGACAGACTCTCAGATGGAGACGAGAGGGTGTACAGGAGTGAGATATACCAGCTAGTTGAGTGCTGTCGCAGCAACAACCTTGCACTCAATGTCAATAAAGCCAAAGAACTGATTGTGGACTTCAGAAATGGTAGGTAGGACAAGGGAGTAAGAACCAATCCTCAGAGGGGTCAGAAATAGAGAGAGTGAGCAATTTCAAGTTCCTGGGTGTCAAGATCTCTAAGGATCTAACCTGGTCCCAACATGTCAATACAGCTATAAAGAAGACAAGACAGCAGATATATTTCATTAGGAGCTTGAAGATATTTGGTTTGTTACCTAAAACACTTGAAAACTTCTACAAATGTACTGTGGAGAGCATTCCAACAAGCTGCATCACTGTCTGGTAGGTGGGGGGGGGGGGGGCGGTGCTAAAGCACAGGATTGAAAGCTACAGAAAGTTGTAAAATTAGTCCGCTCCATCTTGGGTACTAGCCTCCGTAGTACTGAAGACATTTTCGAGGAGCGGTGCCTCATAAAGGTACTGCCCATTAAGGACCCCTATCACCCAGGACATGCCCTCTGCTTATTGTTACCATCAGGAAGGAGGTACAGAAGCCTGAAGGCACACACTCAGTGATTCAGGAACAGCTTCCTCCCCTCTGACATCCAATTCCTAAATGGACATTAAACCCACGAACACTACATCTTTTTTTTTAAATTTCTGTTTTTGCAGTACTTTTAACTTAACTGTTCAGTATACACATATATTCTTACTGTGACTGAGTTACTTATTTATTCTTTATATTATCATATATTGCATCGTACTGCTGCCACCAAGTTAACAGTTTTCATAACATATACAGTACTGGTGATATTAAACCTGATTAAGATTCTGAGATTCTGGCATGTTAGGATTCATCTGATTCACCTAGGTCAGGGGTCCCCAATCTTTTTGGCACCGCGGACTGGTTTAATATTGACAATATTCTTGCAGACCGGCCGACCGGGGGTGGGGGAATTCAAGTAGGGTTAAACTCACCTCAATATGTCTTTTACAGTTAGGGTTGCCAACTTTCTCACTCCCAAATAAGGGACAAAAGTAGCAAATCCTGGGACACTTGTGTTTACCCCAGGAAAGACTACCATGACCAAGAAGCCTTGCGCAGGCACCTGTGTGCACATGCGTGAGTGACGTACGCATATGTGATATGCACATGCACATACATGGCAATTTTTTTCCGCACAAATCAGTTTTGGTTTAATCTTCCCGACTATACTGTACATACACTACTTCTACTTTATATAGGCTGTGTATTTATCACATCATTCCTGCTTTTACTATATGTTAGTGTTATTTTTGGTTTTGTGTGTTATTTGGTATGATGTATTAGGTTATTTTTTGGGTCTGGGAATGCTCAAAAATTTTTCCCATATAAATTAATGGTAATTGCTTTTTCACTTCACCCCATTTCGGCACGAACGGTTTCATAGGAACGCTCTACCTTAGTGGGGGAAATACGGGACAAGTGCGGTCCCGTATGGGACAAACCAATTTAGCCCAATGTACAGGATGTCCCAGCAAATACAGGACAGTTGGCAACCCTATGTTCAAGTTCAACAGTGCATGACAGGGAATGAGGAAAGGTGCAGCTGACTCATATCGTTTCCTCACAGCCCAGTAGCACATGTTCTGCAGCCCGGTGGTTGGGGACCGCTGACCTAGGAAATAACTGAAATTGCCGAGGCTCTTCTAATATTTCTTAAATAAGATAGCTTATGCCAAACAACTTGTGGATGACAGATTTCGCATTCATGTCTTTACAAGGACCCAGATGTAAATTTAATACCTAATTGTTAAAGTTTAATTGCAGTGTAGCAAAGTGTTTGGAGTCAATAACATGGTGCACAGGGAAAAATATGTACAGTAAATGAAAGTCAATGTAGTTGCTATCTTATTTGTGCCTTGTGCTGTGTATAATTGTTGGTACCATGTTTTGCAGCTTGGTCCCAGAGGAATGATGTTTCATTTGGCTGCATTCATGTGTATGGTTAGATGATAATTAAACTTGAATTTTAACTTAATAAAGGGGAGTTTATGAAGGTACACATGCATTTTCAAGTGGCAGTTAAAAAATATAGTGGGTGTTAACAAAATTAAAGTTTGTAAGATTAAAAGAACTAACTTAAATCCAAAACTAGGTTTCAGACTGGAGGACAATATATAACAGCATTTACCAAGGGTCTGTAACAGGACTGCTGCTCATTTAAATAATTTATTTAAATATCTTGGGTAGAAGAAGAATAATTTCAAAGACTGCCATGAGAGAACTGAAAATGGTAAACAAGATAGCAATAAACTTTGAGGACCAGAAACCAATCGGTAAAATGGGCAGACACATACCAGTGAAATTTAAATCAGAAGTGCAAAGCAGCACACTGAAAGATAGAGTGGTAAAGGGAACAAAGTGGCCTAACTTTAAAGGAAGTGTAAGAACAGAAAGCTGGGATTATATTACACAAATACTCTGCACAATAGAAGAAATTGCAAAGGATCTTTTTTGAAAGAAGCAACAAATGTGATCGAAGGCAATGGTAAATGTTGAGATATGGGATTGGAATTGTGATATACTTTTACTTTTTAAATCCAGAGATAGAAATGAAAGAACCGGAAGACATATTTATGGTGGTCAGAAGAATGACGGGCAATTCTGTGAAACGGGGACTGAGATGCACTGCCTGAGGCCGTTTAACAGCAGCTTTCAAAATAGGGGGAGGGGTGGGAAATATTGAAAAGAAAGATTTACAGGGACATGGGAAAAGAATGGGGAAGTGAGATCAAATGGATAGCTCTACCAAAGCAAAGGCATAAAAGACCAGATAGCTGTCCTCCGCACTTTCATATTTCTTTCTGCAATTCCACAACTGATTCATCTGTTGTTTTAAACTGGAGACTTGAACTAAACTGCATCATTACCTGCTGCTTCAGTTATCTTCTGCCCTCACACCTAATCACATTTCAGTTTAGGGAGCAAAGAACTTTGCTTCATACACTGTTAACCTGGATCAATCAAAGATACCTTTAATCAATGGTATAAACCAGTTGAAAGAGGTTCAAACCAATATCTCATAACTTGACCAATTGTATTCCATCTAGCAGTAGAAATGTTGCAATTAGCTTAGTTATCCTGGTTTGACAGGAGAGATAGAGACTGCCAAGTCTTATTTTTTATTTAATATTCGAACCTAGCAAGATCCCAAAATAGCAAAGGAGATAAACTGATGTCCCTGTATTTTAATACTGGTCAAGAGATTAAATTGTACAAAATCTCAGTGAAAACTACTTTGTTATGGGCGATTTTACATTCATGCAGAGATTTCTGACATTGACTTTAAGTTTCACACATTGACAACAAAGCATTTTGCTATGACTTAAGAACTAGACTCCTACAACACAGAAACGTGATCTTCCTTTCATTATACCCATGTCCATTATCAAGTATCCACTTTACTAATCCCAGTTAGCAGCACTTGGCCCATAGCCATCTATGCCCACATGATTCAAATGCTCTAGATACTTTTAAAATGTTAAGCCTTCACCACCTCTGGGTGATTTTTTTCCTCTCAAAGGCTCTAATTCTCTTACACCTCACCCTAAACTTATGCCCTCAGGTTTTAAAATGTTTCCGTTATGGGGAATAATTTCTCACTACCCACCCTAATACGGTTCCCATGATTTTGTGCACCTCCATCAGGGCCCCACTCGACGAAAAACAAACCTAGCTTATTGAGTCTCTCTTCATCATTGAAATGTTCCATTATAGGCAACATCCTGGTAAATTTCCCTTACGTCCTCTCCAGTGAAATCACAACCTTCTTATAGTATGGTGACCCGAACTACAAACAAAATTTTATAAAATTCTGCCACTTATCCCATGCCATAAGCAATCTAAGTACTTGACTTCAAAGCGAAACAATAATGCCTGAATTTTGGGTAGACTGCTCTAAGAATTTCATCTTGCAATTTTCATGTGTGTTGTAAACCAGCACAGAGTACTCAAGCAACGAGTAGCCACACCAATTCATCAGAAAACTATGTTAGGATGCTAATGAATTTCCTTTTCAGCATTCTAATTAGCTGGAGGTCTCTTTGGCTGAATGTAACGCATCAGCAAAACTTTTTTTTGAAAGAATACTAGATTAAGACATAAAAGGACAGCTTCAACTTCAAGTAGCTACTTGCAGAGCAGTCTCTGTCCGAGGCCTCTGTCGGTCAGAGCTGACCACGGATATTGTGTCCCAGCTGTCTCGATACACAAGCCCAGGCAGTACGATATGGAGCAAGCTGTTGCCCACGTAGCAAGCTCCCCCTCTCCACGCAACTGATGAACCCAAAGGAACGGCAGAGACTGATACAGTTTGGTACTAGCAGCGTTGCAGGAGTTGACAGTCAGTAGCCTTAGACACTCCAGCGTAGGGTCTCGAGCTGTGTCTTTGGCCATTTAGTTTTATGCCAGTCAATACTGGTAAGTACTTTAGTCTGAGCGCTGCCCCCTTCAGAAAACCAGTCAGAATCAGAACCAGAATCAGAACTACTGCCATATGTTGTGAAATTTGTTGTTTTGCAGCAGCAGTATATTACACAATAAACGCTATACATTAAGTATATAAAAAAGAAAATTAAATTGGTGCAAAAAGAAGAAGAATACTGAGGTAGTGTTCATTGTCCATTCAGAAGTCTGATGGCAGAGGGGAAGAAGCTGCTCCTGAGACATTGTGTACCTCCCCGACAGCAGCAATGAAAAGAGGGGGCATGCCCTGAGTGACAGTGGTCCTTAACGATGGATGCCACCTTTTTGAGATATTGCTTTTCGAAGGTGTCTCATATGCTGGGGAGGCTAGTGTTCATGATGGAGCTGGATGGGTTTACAACTCTCTGCGGTTTTTTTCCTGATCCTGTGCTGTGGCCCATCTGTAACAGATGGTGATACAACCAGTTAGAATGCTCTCCGTGGTACATCTGAAGAAATTTGTGTCTTTGGTAAAATACCAATTCTCCTCAAACTCCCAATGAAATCAGACACTGTGATGCCTTCTTTGAAGTTGCATCAATACGTTGGGCCCAAGAGAGATAGATCCTCAGGAGGTGCTAACACCTAGAAGCTTGAAAACTACTCACTCTTTTCATTTCTGATCCCTATACAAAAACTGGTGTGTGCTCCATTGACTTTCCCTTCCTAAAGTCTATGATCAATTCCTTGATCTGACACTGAATGTAAGGTTGCTACTGCGACACCACTCAACCAGCTGATCACACTCGTCATTGCCATCAGAAATTCTGCCAACAATAGCTGGGTCAATGGTAAATTTATAGATGCCGTTTGAGCTGTGTCGAGCCACGCAATCAGAGGCATGGTGTAGAGAAAGTACAGCCATGGGCTTGATGAGGTGTGCCACTGTTGACTGGCAGCAAGATGTTATTTCCAGTCCGCACAAACTGTGGTCTTCCAATGAGGGGGTCAAGGATCCAAGAGACAGAGAGGCAAAGGATTTGGAGCTTGTTCAGTACAACTGAGCGTATGATTACATTGAATGCTGAGCTGTAATCAATAAACAGCAGCTTGACATAAGCATTGCTATTGTCCAGGTGAATCAAGGCCAAGTGGAGAGCCAGGGAGACTGCATCTGCTGTAGAGCTATTGTGGTAACAGGTAAGTTGCAGCGGGTACATGTGAGTGCCACTGAGCAACAGTCTTCTGACTTCCAATCTGAATAACGACTACTTACTACTATCCTCCGTTTCCTGTCATTAAACTAGTATCCAACTGTGACAGTAATATTTCTAATTTAATGGGTCTCAATACTGATTTCCACAGAGTTTTGCATCAACGTCAGAGAAACCAATAGCAAAATATGGTACTGCCAAAAAAGCAGCCAAATTGCTCTGCCTACACCACCTGTAATGTAAGCTACTCTAGAAAAAAGCAGCTATATACAAATTTCAAAGCTGAACAGGTATTAAAATATAATACTTAGCAAAGTATTGCTTTTTTAAATAATGTAGGCAATATTTTATTTTCAAGAAAAAGTAAACATTCTCAGAATGCAATATAAATATCACTAAATTTTAAATTTGTGAATATATAAGTACTTGTCAGAGAATAACTGGAATACATAATTTATATTTTCACTGTACCCACTCGATGGTTAGGCATTGCCACACAAGCCATCTTATGAAACAGACCTAATATCTGCACTTTGGCCAGAGGTCAGAAAAATTCATGAAGTTTTCAATTACCTTCAATTTCTGACCAACAACCCTAGAAGGCATAGGGAACTTTGAACCATGACCTCAACTTTTCCAGTTTTCCTGCAGTAGTCAAAAGAGATCTATCAAAACAGACCGTGATGACTCAGCATGGTTGGCCAGTGGTTGAGCAAGCTGCAAATCAAGCCAGCAGCGCAGGTGTTGCAATGGACAAATGCCGCAATTCGGAAGGCAGAAATATTCAAGTTTCAAATTTTTATAGCAGTTCAGCAGCAATAATTGTAAACAGGGAAAATTCTGAACAAAACAAAATTGCACTTCTGAATCCCAAGTTACATCAATGGATGACTATTTAGGTGCTACAAACTTCACAATGAAACCTGCCTGAGAGGCCACACATGCTCAATGAAAGAAATTAATGAAGATATTCTGAGGAAAATAATAACTACTCTCTTTCCACAAATGGTGCCTGACCTGCTATGTGTTTCCAGCATTTTGTTTTAATTTCTCATGTCATCATCTGCCCTTTTCAATTTTTAGAAGATAACTGGAAAAGGCAAATGGTGAAATTTCGGAAGATAAAGATAATCCAAGTGCCAGAACTTCCCTGTGCATCTTCAAACTGTTGGACCTTCCCTGCCTACATCAACAAGCAGGTGGGTTTTGATTTAATTTCTCATCCAAAAGGTATCCTAACAGCTTAGGTGGTCATCAGGCCATTTGATTTAGCAGTTAGTTGAGGAATAAGTAACAGCCTCAAGATACAAATGAGCACTCTTTTCTTCAAGTATTGCAGTTGAATCTCTCACACCCATCTAAAAACAGATTGGATTACAAGTTAATAACCGAACAATTACTTTTCCATTAAATAACCTAAGATTTTCTGCTTGTTTTTTCTGACTATGATCTGAACCCACACTTTTGACATAGCGGCAAGAGTCTACCACAACATCTAGTGATTGTAGATATTCAAACTCCTTTTATGCCAGTACTTCATGTAATCACAAAGGCTCTCAGAGTACCACTACCACCAAGTGCCTTGCCATCAGGGCAAGATTGCTAGCTGTGCTAAAATAAGCATCAGCATGTGTTCTATCTGGATTCATTTTAGTCATATACAGGTAACAATACAGAACACATATTTAAAGCTTAGAACAACATTGCATTCATTGGGACAGCTGTTAAGCTGCTGCCTCCATGTCAGAGATGTAGGGCTGATCCGGTTGACCTGTTTGGAGTTTGCACTTTCACTTTGTGATCACACCAGTTTCTACCCCTCCCCCAAGCCCATGTAAATTGCCCTTAACGTGTAGCTGCGTAATAGAATCTTGAGTGGTTGATGCAACATAGGAAGAATTAAAAATATGGAATGAGCGTTAGTGTAAATGTGTGGTTGATAGATAGCATGAACTCAGTGGGCCAAAGGACCTGTTTCCCTTGTCGCTATAATCAGGGAAATGGAGTCAAACATTGGCTCTTGCCCTGCTGCCTTCTCATGAGGCTCGCGCATGCTGCCTCTGACTCCTGGAATCCTCTCAGAGACTGCAGATCGCTGAAAGACCCAAATGACCTCTGAACTACAAATCACAGGCTCCAAAAGTTCCAGAATCACATTCAAGACGAAAAACAAGCATAAAAAACGTAAAAGAAGAAAAATATATGGTTTCATGATCTATCCAGAGGATGTTGACCTAAGGAGCATTGTATGCAGGCGTCACTTTGACCCGAATAATTGCATTACTGGGACTTATGTCACTAACTACGTATTAAAGTCTTCTGAAAACAATCCTTTTTGTGTTCATACCTTAAAAGGAGAGACTCCGCACAAAGTAAGAATGTTAAGGTCTTCATAAGCATGAAAAGCTTATGACATAAACCACTGCGTTCATCAGAGGACTCAGAGTTCATCTAAAATGTCACAAAATGCCTCAGGGATACTCTAAGATAGCTTTTCACAAAGTTAATATTCTGAAATTATAAAGCAGCATATCCACCACTAAATTAGAAGCAGAAGGCTTCAAATATTACATTTTGAATCAGCAAGTTCATCATCAGGCTCTTGGTTTACTCAACTCACTACATAGCTGGTACATGGTTATGCATACAAAAAAATTATGATAATTAGGACTTTTTGCCTGACACACCAAGTGCCTTCTGGTTAATACTGCATTGTTCAATACTGCTTTAATCTCAGTCACTTATATTGAGGCCTACATAAACAAGACGGTGGAATCCGGTTAATTGGGCCATTGGTTAATCAGAGCAGCCGTTTAAAATGTCAGTTTCCCTTCATTTATTTGGGATATTATACTGCTTAATTGAGTCAGGAGGCTCTTCCAAACAGGTTCTAACTAGTGTCAGTCACATGCACTTGTGTGGCCGCCAGACACTGCACCATGCTTAAAGTGAAGAGTTTTACAATAGCATCAGTCATGTGTGTTTGTGTTCAAAAAGTGACTTTTGTCAGATAGTTGGCAAGAAATAGTAGTAAGAAAATTCCAAGTTGTTTTGCTCACTGTGGTTACAGGTGTCCCCCGCTTTTCGAATGTTCACTTTACGAAACCTCACTGTTACGAAAGACCTACATTAGTTACCTGTTTTCGCTAAAAGATGTTTTCACTGTTATGAAAAAAGCAGCATGCGAAAAAAAAGGTAGCGCGCACCCCGAGCAGCCGCTCTCCCCCGGATTCGGAACAGCATTCTAGCCGGCATTGCTTAAACACGTGTCTGTGAGCAGCCGTTAGCAAGGTGAGTTCTAAGGCATCAGAAAAGCCTGAAAGAGCTCGTAAGGGTGTTACATTTGGTGTAAAACTAGACATAATTAAGCGTTTTGATCATGGTGAACGAAGTAAGGACAAAGTGAGTTTGGCTTGTGGAAGTTGACGAAGACGATGTTGAAGAGGTTTTGGCATCCCATGACCAAGAACTGATAGATGAAGAGCTGATGCAATTGGAAGAGGAAAGGATAACAATCAAAACCGAATGCAGTAGCAAACTTACCGAAAGTGAAGTCGTCCAGGAACTGAACGTGAAGCAACTGCGTGAGATTTTCGCTGCAATGATCAAGTACAACTTTAATTTTGAAAGGGTACGTTGGTTTAGGGCATATTTGCAGGATGGTTTGAGTGCTTACAAAGAACTGTATGATAGAAAAATGCACGAGGCTAAGCAGTCAAGCATACTGTCGTTTTTCAAGCCTTCCACATCAGCCACAGCAGACGACGAACTTCGATCTTCGACATCGAAGAAGATGACCTGCCTGCCCTAATGGAAACAGACGACGAGATGACACGCCAGTGTCCCACCACCCCAGCCCCTGGGCCGCGGACAGATACCGATTCGCGGAGAATACACCGGTAGCCAGGACGCACCCAGCATATCTTCAAGAAAAAAAGCCGAAACAAGCAAGTTAATTAATTGGGTGCCACCTGGCACGTAAATATTGGCCCAGATCAGAGGCAATTGTCGACATTTACGTGCCAGGCAGCACCTAATTAATTAGCTTATTTCGGATTTTTTCTTAAAGATATGCTGGGTGCGTTCTGGCTACCTCTGCATTCTCCGCGAATCGGTATCGGTCGGTGGCCCGGAGGGTGGGGACCACTGCACCACCTCAACCTCCGACGACTCAGCCTAACACACCATCAGCGTGCTCAGCGCTGTCTTCCTGATTCCCGTAAGTGATACTACACTGTACATACATTTCTACTTTATATCGGCTGTGTAGTTTTACGCGTTATTTGGTATGATTTGGCAGCTTCGTAGCTTAAAGGTTACTGAAGAGCGCTTGCACCGTGTTTTTGCCGACAGCACTTGGGTTGTGTTTCTGCCGAGTGCGTTTGCATGAGATTTTCACTACTGAGAACAGTGCGGCAACGATTGTGGAGAAGTATTTCTACTTTATATAGGCTGTGTATTCATAGCATTCCTGCTTTTACTATATGTTACTGTTATTTTAGGTTTTATGTGTTATTTGGCATGATTTGGTACGTTATTTTTGGGTCTGCGAACGCTCACAGAATTTTCCCATATAAATTAATGGTAATTGCTTCTTCACTTTACAACATTCCAGCTTATGAACCATTTCATAGGAACGCTCTACCTTCGGATGGCGGGGAAAACCTGTATAAGCACTCAGACTTGGAGATGCCAGAAACAACCAGGAGTGAAAATGAAATGATTTCATTACTTCATGTTAGGAACTACAAAGAATTCAAAGGTATAGACAATTATCTTGAATGTTACAATGAAAATGAAAAAAAAATCAGCGATAGCATTGTATGAAGGCATTTCATTATTTGCACTAGGAGTCAGCACTGATTTTGTTCGTTGCATACACTGGACGAGTTCCTCCGTTAGGAACTATTAGTATTAGGAACTAATAGTTTTAGTACACTGTAGTTTGTGTACTATTTTGGTATCGCTCTAATTTGTTCTGTATTTCATTTAAATACATCATTTACTCAGTTTGTCCTTTTTTTAAAATTCCTTTTTAACTATTTCCATGAAACTTCGACTAATTCTTCTTCTTACTTCTTATTAAACTTACATTATTTTTTGTATTTTTTTTCTCACGGTAACACGTCGAAGCTGCACCCTCTCTAATATGCTGGTAGAGAGAGTTTTATTTGGGTTTTTTTTAAGCACTGGAGATGGTTACATACCGACACGCAGGACAGAAGCAAGGTCGCATTGTGTATTCTAGGGACCAGCTAATGCCGGCGGTTTAGCAAGCAGAGTGGCGGACACCCATGCTGAAATCCGGAGGAAAACACACAGAGGATGCAGAGGGGGATCACAAAGTCGAGGAAAGAGGACCGGGTCGAGACAACAGAGACTTATGGAGAAGAGTAGTTCGGTGGGTAATACTGTTCCGGCTGACCAGAAGTGCACCGAGAGCGGTAAGCGTGAAGGAGTTGGGTGATTACTGATCTGGTTTAACAACAGATGGTGCAATCCGGGTCATATTACGATCGAGGAACGTGTTTGTAGACCGGATATTGAACTTTTTACTGTTGGACTTCGGCCACATTCCACCGTGATACAACACTTGGCGGCACGGGAGGTCGTTCCTGCCTGTGGCCATCGAACGTGCAGCTCCTCCCGTGGAGGGTCAGACACCCTGAGCCAATAGACTGGTCCTGGACTTATTTTCCATCTGGCATAGTTTGCATTTTGTTGTTCGATTGTTTGTGGTTTTCGTATTGCTATATTTACGCTCTATTCTTGGTTGGTGCGGCTGTAACAAAACCAAATTTCCCTCGGAATTAATAAAGTATACCTATCTATCTATCTAATTGCGGCAGCTGCTTAATTGGGCCAGAATGTACTAGTCCCAATGTGTCCCAATTAACCAGAACTACTGTACATCAATTCATTTCTTTTAGAATACGAGCACAATAAACCAGTGAAATAAGGTTGCATTTTACATCAACTCCAATTTCAATCAATAAGTTCTTGTACTTGTAGGCTTAGCAGATAAGAACAATCACTAGAGCCCTTGTCCTCTACATTAATTGCGTGATACCATTGACTGAAAATAAGTGAATTCAATCTTTATTGACTTTATGAGCACTATTCAACCAAGAGGAGTGCCTCACAGAATAAATATCAGTAGGAAATAGGAAGTGTCAGCACAGTTTCCTTCTCTGCAGGGGAGAACAATTCATTTATTTTAAGTGTTTTTGTCAGTCAATGCAATAAACAGAGAAAACTACCATACTCAAATTACATTTGCAAACTGAAACAAGTTTGCACTTCTGCATGGAGCAAAGCTCTTCATGGTGTCTGGAGGCAGTTTTACAGTTTGCATGAGATAGAAAACAACAGCTACGCCCTAAGAAATTTTGGTGGAACGAATGGTTAAATTCCATATACTGTATCAGTAATGCAGAGTGCACTGCAAGCTTCAGTCTTATTACAATGGCTTTTGGGTTATCGTAATTGACTGCAAAAATATCTCAACTCTCAGTGGCATATACTCTCAGGTGCAATTATCACTGAGCTTAAATACACCATAGATGTATTTAAGACAAAAGATGCCAAAATGTATAAACAATTCTCTATAAAAATGATCATACAAATCCAGAGGAAAACGTATACGTCAGGATGCAATGCTTTACAAGCTAAAACCACTCTTAGTAAAAACCAAATGAATCTTGAAAAAAACTGATTTTTAAAAACAAGTCTAGATATAAGTTGTCAATGTGTAATCACTGCCTTTATTATTACCTTGCTTCAACAACTATGGAACCCTTTATATTTTTACTGCTGAATTCAATGGCAACAGGCAATGGCTTTGGTGCAAATAAAATGCTGGTTAAGTTCTCTACACTGCAAATCATGCAACCCACTGAAAAAGATTTTTTGGCGAATAGCTTCCAAAATTCTAGTGACAGAATAAAGGAAGTTAAAAACCTTCTGTTGGAAACTGCAAGTGCTTGTCTAAATATGCCCTCTGGGAAAATGTTAAAAATGGCATGTGTTCTTGAAAACTACATGCATTACTTTAAAAAAAACTGCAGATCTATGGCATTTGCATAAGGACAATTATAAGGATATTTATATTGGTAATGTTAAATTTAAGAGCTTCACAAGCGCTTGCTACAACTTTTGCTAGGAAACTATTCAAAGGACCAAGTCCTTAATGCAATACCTGGGAAATTATTTTATGTGGAGTAAGGGATTAGTCAAGCTGCTAAGCAAACTGAACTATCTTTTGAGTTTCTTGGGATTTTTGCCAGAAAGAGATATGCCTGGGTGTATTTCTAATGTATATTTTTATTTCATAGCATTTGCTACTTTAAAAATGCTGTGCTGTGGATTTTTAGTGCACGGAGTCATAACTTTCTGGCAGTATAATGAAAAGAGCATAGCATAGCTTACCTGGTCCATTTCCGAAACCTCCCTCCCCTTTCTTGACCTCTGTCTCTTTATCTTTGGAGACAGCTTATCTACTGCTGTCTATTATAAACCCACTGACCCTCAGAGCTGCCTGGACTATACCTCTCCCCACCCTGTTATTTGTAAAAAAAAGTCATTCCTGTCTCTGTTACTCAGTCTCCACTGCATCTGCTCTCAGGATGAGGTTTTTCATTGCAGAGCAAAGCAGATGTCCTCCTCCTTCAAAGAATGGTGCTTCCCATCCTCCCCCATCAATGCTGCCCTCAATTTAGTGTTGCTAAACTGTAGTGATTAGGGTTTTGTCAGTTGGTTCAAGAACTGAATGACTGAAGGGAAGCAGCTGTTCTTAAACTCTGTGGTGAGGAACTTCAGACTTCAGTACCTCCTGCTGTCAAAGGATGGCATGACCCAGATAGTGGACATCTTTGACGAATGCTGCCTTCTTGAGGCAGCACCTCCTGTAGATACTACTGAGGATGGGAGGAATAAGTCTGTGATGTATTGAGCCGAGTCTGCTACTCTCTGGAGCTGATGTTTCTGCACATTCAAATCGCCATCCCAGACTATGATGCAACCAACCAGTCAGGATACTTTCAAGTGTATATTTGTAAAAGTGTGTTTGAATGCCTGGCGACATACTGAACCGCTTTAGCCTCCTAAGTGCAGATGCTGGCATGCTTTGCTTATGATTGCATCTATGTGCTGGGTCCTGGACAGGTCATTCAACATGCTAGCGCCCAGGAATTTAAAGCTGCAGACTCTCTGCACCAATATAGGCAGGCACATCACCCAGGTTCAAACCCTGCTGCTGTCTTTCAGAAGTTTGCGCGTTCTCCCATGACCGCGTGGGTTTCCTCCAGATACTCAAGAACCAAGTCAAGAATCAGCTCTTTAGTTTTGCTGACATTAACCAAGAGAAATTGTTGCTGCACCAAACAGCAGCCTAACTGATGTTCCTGTTGACGAAGTTGTATTTGTAACGTCTTTTATTCATGTCTTTAAGTAACTTTAAGAGGAAATAAAACTGCTATTTTTGTGCATTTAAATAAATAAGGCATTATATTTCCCCGGGGGGGGGGGGGAGAGAAGAAACAGGTAATGTAGAGAAGCAGCTACACAATACCAGCCTATTCTATTTAAAGCACTAAACAATTAACAAATAAACTGTCCAGACAACATGCAGTGATCCTATGTAAAATAGGAGATAGCTCCTTATGTTGAAGGGGAGCTTTTCATGCTGTTTGGGTAAATTGTCGCTGAACAAAATCTAAATGGATCACCTCAGGTCAGAACAAATTGCCAGATGATGCAAATCAAGCAATGCTTTCTCTCAGATATGACAATTAGTAACCCCAAATCATGCTGCAGCAGAATATTAATTGTTGCCATCAAAAGCACAGAAGACTGACCTGATTAATATTATAGCAACCCAGAGGTCCTAAAGAGCACATCAGCATAAATCTGAGTAAACTTATCTCATTTCCACTTCATTAGAAGTCAATTCAATTTATACAAAAACAACATGAATTAAAAGAAAGCATTCTCTTCACACTACTGCCACTTCCACCAAATGAACCAAGAAATCCTGGGAAAAACAAAAACAAATGCAGAATAAGTTTAGATACTTAGCTTGGAAATAAATAGTAGAAAGGGTCAGAGGGAGGAAAGGAAGCAAATTAACTTGTGTTTTTAGCTGCTCTTTGATAACCGATTCCAACAAGTTAGCTTTTCAAAACAAAACCTACTGGCAGTTTCAGTTGTTCAATAACAATTATATATTGGTTACAACTCTTTTACAATAAGCTATCGAGCACTTTAAAATTAGGACATGCAACTCTTCTTCAGCAGTACAGTAAATATGCAAAAGAAATTTATATTCAGTATTCTCTGCTGGAGGAACTCAAAGTAAAGCAAAGTAAAGTGATCAAGTTTCTCTTGCTACCATAATTCAGACCTGCTTTCATGGCTCCGAGATCATGCCATCCAGCATTATCTGTTTTACCAGTTCTCTGAATCATCCACCTCAAGTGACCATTTCACTACAGTACTTAAAGAAAGGCTCAAGGCTCCCGTCAAAAGTGTTGTGTTTTAGATGAGACATAAAACTAAAGCTTTTTTTAAATAAATGTCATGGACGTAAAAATAAATTTCAAGGAGAAACAATATTTGATTTCTCCCTGTTGTACTGAGTAACATTTAATCCCCAATCAACATCCTGAATGCAAATTGTTTGATGGTAACACACTACTATTTCTAAAATCTGGAAAGCTGGGACATGGTGAATTTATGAAAGATCCCTTTGCTCCCCACGGGCAATTTACTAAATGAAAAACCTGGCTCCAGCCTACCAAGTCTGTCTCCAGCTCTAATCAACAGCAAATGAGCTGCTCCAATATTTTTTTTCCCCATAGCCATGAAATTATTTCCTTTCAGATGCATATCTAGGTCTTTCTTGAACAGTGTAATTGAACCTGCACCCACCCATTCCAGACCTTAACTCACTGTGTAATAAAGCTTTTCCTCTTGTCATGTCAGTTTTTTTCTTATCACCTTCATTCACACATCTTCAATTCTGATGGTGAGAATTTTAAAATGCTGGTTTATTTAATTAACAGAAGCATGTTTATTGTCACTGACATATGTCGTGAAATTTCATGCGGGAGCAGAAATTTGAGTATATATAATTAGTGCAAAAAAGAGTTCAAAACAGAGGTGTTCATGGATTACTCAGAAATCTGATTGATGCAGAGTGGAAGAAGCTGTTCCTAAAATGTTGAGTGTGTGTCTTCAGGCTCCTGTACCTCCTGCTTGTTGGAGGTGTGAGAGATCATGTTCTAGATGACAAGAGTCCTTCTTCGGGCATC
Organism: Mobula birostris; assembly: GCF_030028105.1. Taxonomy (NCBI): domain Eukaryota; kingdom Metazoa; phylum Chordata; class Chondrichthyes; order Myliobatiformes; family Myliobatidae; genus Mobula; species Mobula birostris. Next base: position 121,825,727 of record NC_092376.1, read on the forward strand.
GCCCTTTTAAGATGTCCTCAATGGTGAAGAGGCTAGTGCCCTTGATGGAACTGGCTAAGTTTGCAACACTCTGCAGCCTTTTCTGATTCTATGCAATGGTGCCTCCATAGCAGATGGTGATGTAACCAGAGTGTCCTCCACAGAACACCTGTAGCAATTTGCAAGAGTCCTTGGTGATATACCAAATCTCCTCAACCTCCTAATGAGATATAGCCATTAGTGTGCCTTGTTCGTAATTCTATTAATATGTTGGGCTCAGCATAGATCTTCATAGGTTGACACTCAGGAGCTGGAATTGTTATGTGTCTTCCCAATTTTCCCTTTCTGAAGTCCACGATCAATTCAAGGTTGACTGCAATGTTGCAATACCACCCAATCTATTACACTTCTGTATACCACCTCACCACCGTCTGAGATTCTGTCATATTTACAGATGGCATTTGAGCTGTGCCTCGCCGCACAGACATGAGTGTAGGGACAGTAGAGCAGTGGGTTAAGCATGCATCCTTGAGACAAATCTGTGTAGACTGTCACTAAGGAGGAGGAAGTATTATTTCAGAACCCTACTGACTGTGGTCTCCCAATGTGGAAGTCAAGAATCCACTTGCAAAGGGAAATACAGAGACCAAGGTTTTGAAGCTTATTGATTAGTATTAAGATGAAGATGGTTCTGAACGCTGAGCAGTAATCAAACAGCCTGCAATGGATATTGCTGTTGCCCAGGTAGTCCAAAGCCAAGTGGAGAGCCAGTGAGATTGCATTCCCTCTACTCCTAACGTAGCAGTAGGTAAATTACAACAATATAATAACTTGCACATCATAAGGTTCTGTGAGCTTGGTCATGGTTTTTAATAATATACAGGGAAAAAACAAATAAACCTTACCTGAAATTAAAATTGTGAGTAACATCAAATACTATAACACGGGTATTTTACTTGGAATAAGGTAAAAAAAAAAGAAGTTTTGATAAAGGACATTTTGTCAGACAGCTTCTTCCTGCTTTTCTAGATGCATTATTCCCTGTCTTTCGTCTGCACTAAAAGTCCTGGGCACACACTGCTCAGTTTTACTCTTTCAATAAAGTGTTCACAAGGCAAGAGCCCAGCTGAATAACTTTATTGGGCTGCTGAGGCAGCATTTGCTTTTCTCAATACTGGGACATATGGCATGTGCCATGAAAGGCATGTTTACAGCCCAAGGGCACAATTAATAGTAATGCTCTTTCCTAGCTATTCATTCCCAGCAAATAGCCACACTTTCCATATTTTACATTCTGGACCAAACACTAATTCCAAACATAATAAAGAACTTTAAAAGATGTGTATTTATAAACACTTACACACAGCCATCTTTTCCAATCTGTTATCTTTCTCCCCTCTCTCAATCTGCCATTTCTTCTCTCCCAATCCTTTACACCCCATCTCCACCAAAACTCCCCATACCCCTTTTCCCTAATCCCACCAGAACTCCCCATACCTCTGTCTCCTTAACCCCACCAGAACTCCCAATACATGTCTCCTTAAGCCAGATTTATACTTCTGCGTCAACACGTCGCCGCAAAGCCGACACGGAACTCTACGTGACAGCCTGCGTTGCTGCGATGTGCACCTCTCCTAAAATGTAACTGCGCGTTGTAGCAACGCAGACTACATCAGCTGTGATTGGTCCACTTGGTAGCATCGCATGTCATCCTACACTGCAATAGCTTCCCATTGGGGGACTGAAGGGCAGGGAAGGAACTCTGGCTGCAATGCTTTCCATAAAGCTTTACAGACCTCCGAAATTATGGAGGACACATTTCGCTTTTATGAAAAAAGACGCTCGCGTCTTGTTTACCTCGAGAAAGACTACCATGACCACGAAGCCTTGCGCAGGCAGGTGTGCGCACATGCGTGACATGCACGAATTGCAGAGTGACACAGACACACCAACGCAAAGTATAAATGCTCAGAACGCGCGCAAGTCACTTGCGTAGGTTACGGCATCCAGTTAACGCGGAAGTATAAATCAGGTTTTACCCCCATCAGAACTCCCCAAACCTCTTTCTGCTTACCATTAATTTTTGCTCTGTGCAATTTACCTGAAAGGTTTTCATGTGTCGCCGAGTTTTGCTTTGATTTTAAATAAAGTCATAATTTCCTACTATATCTTCAGATACTCTTTATGCCCCAAATCAGTGATAGTGATATTTGACTACAAACCCATTATCAGCTGCCAAATGAAGATGCACCCCTTGAAGATCCGGGCCCCACACACAAGTGCTTCCCACTTAATCCCCTACCATTCTTCCTATTGGTCCTAATTCTGTTTACCTATGGAATACATTTTTAACACACCACTCTTAAAATCATTTGACAGAACCATGAATTACCTTTCACGGACCTGTCAAATTCTGTAATTGAGTACTTAGATAATAATTGCCTTTCAAAAGTTTCTTCTGGAGCTTCATGCTACTATATTTCATGGCTCTTTTTATTGCTCATTTACCATTTGATATCCTTTTCGGTGTTTCTAAAACATTCACTATACGACTCACAACAATCAAGTTGACAGGTTACACCTCTATCTGAGGAAACACTTTCAGCAAAGCTCCAAAGCAAGCTTTGCACCTTCCTAAGTTTTACTTAGGAAATCGCCCCAGCACAGCATTACCAACACATTGTTACTTGACACTAAACACATTACTGACCAGAGATAAGAATAATTTAGTGAACAAATGTAGGATTATCAATTTTCAGACATTGAGAAACATTATCAACTTTCATGAACCTTTAATTCAATAGTTAAATTCCAATTGACTAAAATGAGCCATCCTTGTTTTCAGGCAGGCAGTCATCCTTATACGTGACAGTGATGGAGTGCGTTTTGTTTAATGGTTCATGGCTCCCAGCAGGGACAGAATTGCAGACTGTGGTACAATAATCTAATCAATAAGCATGGGTAATGAATGGAGTCAGTTTAATACCAGGCCGCTACTGTTCACACCTAGCTCCTGGAGTGAAGTTAAGTGAAGGCCAGAACAAATTGAAGCCCCTCACTTCAAAAAGCTCTCACTTTTCACACAACTAACTGTCCACAGATGCTCCATTTTGGCCAAGTGCACCCATTTTCATACAATATTCATTTAATTATTTAGTTTCTAAACTTCAGTCAAGGCACCATTTATTCCTACAATTCACGAACCATGTTTGAAATGTGGCGATGATATGCATTTACTCATTCCAAATATAATTATTTTTTATTAATCAGAATCAGATTTAATAACACTGGCATATGTTGTGAAATTTGTTAACTGTGACAGCAGTACAATGCAATATACAACAGAGAAAAAAACATATATCACTGTGTATATATACAAAATATTTAAATTAAATTAGTACAAAAAAAGAAATAAAAAGTATGAGGTAGTGCTCATGGGTTCAATGTCCATTCAGAAAGGGCAGAGGGGAAGAAGCAGTCCCTGAATAACTGAGTGTGTGCTACCTTTTTGAGGCACTGCTCGTTGAAGATGTCTTGGATACTATGGAGGCTAGAGCCCATGACGGAGCTGACTAATCTTACAACTCTCTGCAGATTACTTCCATCGAGTGCAGTAGCGCACCCCCAAACCAGATGGTGATGCAACCAGATAAAATGCTCTCTATAGTACATCTGCAGAAATTTGCAAGTGTTTTTGGTGACATACCAAATCTCCTCAAACTCCTAATGAAACATAGCCACTGTCTTCCTCTCTGACTTTACCCACATTATCAAGGACAGGGAAGGGAAAGTTTCGCTTGACTTCAGTGCAATAGTGAGAAGGAACTGCACTGTCAAAAGTTCTGTCATTCAAGGAAAATATTAAACTATGGCCTTGCCGGGCAGTAGAAGTGTTGGTGAAAGAGGGCTGCCGAAGTGCATTTGTGGATGTGTGGGGGAAGGACGATGGTCAGCCTTCTATGCACCAGCAGTTCATATTATCTAGTAGTTATCACTATGAGGTTTGTCAGACTCTGCCATGAACAATTTGACTCCCACAAAAGCCTAGGTGAAAACAGTACCTACACATCAAAAGCATTCATCAAAGGCACTTTAAAGTTATTGCTGTAAGGTCCAGAGATACCAGACACGAGTGCAACTTTCTTCCTCTGACTTCACCCACGTTTATATGACATTTGTTGAAAATGATGGCATACAATTCAAAGATGTTTAATGCCATTTCCAGTACACAAGTGTAATGGAGAACAAAATAATTGTTACTCGGATTTTGAGGCAGCAAAAACACAGTAAGGTAAAAACACAATAATAAAAAAATTATAAATCATACATGTACAGTCAGTTGACAATAAACTTGAACTTTAACTTGACTGACGGGAAACAACGTCAAAGTAGTGGTGGACATACAGCCACATTCAACTATCAACACTTGAGGGTTAACTAACAGCTATTATAGAGGCACTCAAACCTAACTCAACCCTTTTTCACAACATAGTTAAATGCAAAATTAACTTTGTTGTAGCACAACAGATCACAGATTTTAAAATTTACACTTATGTTTTTCTGGAATGTATTTTTGCATCATGCATGTAAACCCTACCTCCACCCCTACACTCTCTCCAACTTCTGCCCTCACCTCACAAGCGATCTTGTGGCTCTATTCTGTGTTGAGTTGGCCATTTCCAGGCATAGCTGTTGGAAATGCATTAACATTGTCCCAGGGTTCCCATAACAGCGATTTAAAAAATACCATTAATCATTTATTGAAAAATACAAAAGTGATCAAGATCTAGGCTCAGTTAATATGCTCCCCGTTTCACCAAACCAAAGCCATGCTGACAATCACAACCCAGACTCAGCAGCGAAAAATGGCAAACTGAATGAAAGCAATATCCGTTAAATGGCCAAGATCTAACATTACAAATCAGCAATTTGCAATTGTGGAGAAATCCATCACCTCAGGGCATGCAAGGAGAAACAGTTTAAAGCGGAAAGACAGCTCCAAGAGGACAGGATACAACAAAGACATTATAAAATGTGTCACTGAGTTAATTACAAACTAAATTATCTCATAAATATGTAATTAGTTACTTTTTTTAAAAAAAGTACCCCAAAAGGATGAGCCCAAAGATGTTTGCTTCGGATGACTTTAATGTTTTTATGCCAGATGGGTGCTCCTATGAACATTTGCACGCCCCCCCCCCCCACCGGAGTATAAACTCCAAACCCTATGGTAAAGCACACATCTCTCATTCTTCAGTAACTGTTAAAAATGAAATAGACTGATTATACAACCGCTTCAAAAGGCAGTCATATTAAAGGTGGTGGCTATTTCATCTCCTCACTGTGCACAGCTACTTTCCAATACTGCTGGCAGTAACAATTCCAAAAATGCAAGAATTTCTGTAAACTGATACCTCAAGTGAATGATAGAAAGAACTTGAATGTACCTAGTGTATGTCACACAGAAATTTCATTAAAAGATTAATTGTGTTGAAGTACTATAACAATCTTTTCCTCCTTAAGCAGTCCCTAGGATTAACAATTCCATTTCACATTCTTTCCTCTTACATTTTGAATAATTACATGCCAAAGAATTTCTGTGATTCAGCGAGAAGTCTACATCATTTACATGAGACTTTGAGAATGTGTTTGGGCTGTTTTAGTTGTCCTTCCATAGATCTCTTCCCACTAAGGAACTTGGAGTAAGTGCTTGTTTTTGTATCTGGTGTCAGGTATGATAATAATGATGGCAACCTTGATACTGGGAATAGAGACACTGGGGTGAATGTTGACTGTTTGCATATCGCACCAGTTTGGAAAATTCTGAACACGCAAGGCTGGCATTACTTTTACTTTGCTAGTGCTTTAAATTGACCATGGTGGTCTGTCCATGACCCCACAGCAGACAGGAAAGGTGGGGATCACTGCTGCTCAATAGCTCCAAAGGGACTGAATTATGTTGGATTTGCATCAATAGTATGTAGAGAAACACAACACCCTATTTGCACACAGCAATATCCTGTTTATTGCAGTAAACTTTCAAATTAAATTGGTTGTTGCAGGAGTAAATAATGTCTCCCCATACTTCGTTCAATTAAAAACTGTCTGATGAGGTAAGGAGGCACCATCTCTGGACAGCAGGGGTGCAGGTAGGTAGGTTGATACTGATTTTGGGTGCTGTCTGGGGTTTGTGCGTGGATTTTATCAGAGTAATCATATCTCCTCACATAACCCAAAGGCATGCAGGGAGGGAAGTTAGCTCGTCACTGTGAATTGCCTGTCACAGGAGTGGTAAAATCTGGGGGAGCTGATGGGAATACAAGGGGAATTTTTAAAAATGTGATGAATATAGGGTTAGTGCAGATGGGCTGCAGGCAGTTTGTTCAGATTTAATGGACCACAGAGTCTGTTTCCATGCTGCATCTCTCTCACACTCTGTTAAGTTAGTTTACAAGAGCTGCTACAAGTAGTTTCAGAATCCACACGGTAAAACAAAACCATCGCTCCTATTCAAATAAAAATTTAAAATTACTACTGGAAGAGGATATGCAAGATCAGCTTCAGTTCTGACACTCTCGCAAATAATAATGCATCACAGCCTGGCCTTGGTTACCAATGACAATATGCACGGATGATCTCAAATAATAGTCATTTTGAAAAAAATCTGCTCTACACCCATTATGCATATCCAGATAAAAACACATAATTAAATTCAAATTTTGACTTAAAGTACATTACTAAAATCAAGATGGCACCAGCAGCCAACGGGGACGTCCTGCAGATTGTTCATGAAACAAGTACTACTATTTCTCTTTTTAAATATGATTCTACAACTACTAAGTTGCATGCAATTGGGGCCTTAATTTACATTCTTGTAATGTATTTTTGGACTGAGCGATCTGGCGCTTTTGCTGTTTCCAGGGGAATTTGAAAAGATTGAGAACGGAGTGTGCAGCCTAATGTGGGAGCTCACTGATTAATGTATTGAACAAGATTTGAGTGGATGAGAGTGGAAGGGAGTGGGTGTTCAGCAGCATCTGAATGTGTTTGACCGGTCTCCCTCTCGCCCGCTGCTGTAGGAGTCTTAGGTCTTGGGCAAGTGTGACTTGTGGCTGTGAATCTGTTTTTAGAGGATGTTACATATGTTTCTGGTTTCTCTTTTTTACTGCTGTTTTGCGTGATTTAATTGGGGTGCTTTGGCACAGACTGGCTCTGCGGTCTGCAGTTAACAAATGACACAGTGCTAAATTGAACTGAACTAAACACTCTGAGATCATTTCAAGGACTCTGCAGTTTGATGTTTAATATTGTGCATTACTCGCTTGCATTTTGCTGTTTGCGCAATTTGACCGACTAGGTTCCTTTTCTATTAAAGAAAAACTGAAGTCATTTAGTAAAGGGCTGTGGAGTTACAATTTTTTTTAATCTTTGGAACAGCAAATCTAAAAGCTATCAGAGTAACAAATTTTCTATATGATTTATAGATTAAGAGGAATTTTCTGCTCACTGATATGACATCCATCAACCATACTTCCTGGCTGTTATGCTGGTAATGGAGCAGCTGTCAATCTCTGCACAAGCAGAGGGGAAAAAAAAAGATAATTGCCCTTCATTGATGTTATAGGATGATTGTTCAAAAAGATCCAACTGTTTTATGTTGTATAATGTTCGTTGTAAGATGAGTATTGACCAGGACACAACAGCTAATACTGAGTTCTTCTTCAAAGTAATGCACGGGACAATTTAAAAGTCTATGAGGATTGAAATCTTTAATCTTTCATATAACAACACATCTGAACAAGATTCTCCACTTCAACTCAACCAGAACCTGCCCAGGTTTGCAAAATGATCAGTCAATGTGATATTCTCTGTATTAAAAGGGTACCCACACTAGCTTACTGAGGAAATGCATACATGGGATTTGTAGAATCAAGAGTCTTACACAAGTTAGACTCTGCTTCAGGGAGAAAGTACAAAACTGGAGAAGACAAAACATGCAACATTGATCTTAGTATTACAATCTCTAAAGGTGAAGAGTAAAGAAACCTGGTGAAAAGCATAGTTTGCAACTTTCAAATTTGTGCTAGTGCCATTGTAGTGATCTTCAAAATAGGGAATCTTCACCCTCTCTGAAGCCCATTTATCGCAGGTTTTTGTGCAAAAATATCTGCTCAAATAGAAGATAAATAACTATAACATAATTTCAAAGTAATTTTTGAACATATTCAAATACTTAATGGGAACTGATCAATTTAAAGATCTGCAAAGCTGTGAAAGATCACATTATTCCTCGTCTTCAAGAATACTGAGAACTAGATGATAATCATAAATTTTTTAAACAGCAGAAATGGCTGTCTACATTGGAAAGATAGACCGCTTGATGGCACGACAGATAACTGGCTGATGTATACTGAATGAATTGAGAAGTATTTTGAAACAAATTAAACAACCAATGAGAAACAAGCGCCAGCCTTGCTCAGTACAATAGCTGGAAAAGCATACAGTTTGCTTAGAAGTTTAATTGCTCCAAACAAACCAGCTGCAATGAACTATGCTGATATTGTGAACATAATGTAGAAACATTTAGACACAAAACTATTGTTGATTGCAGAACGCATTAGGTTTCATAAGCAGAATCAAAAGGAAGGGGAATCCATTTTGGCTTATGTAACCGAACGGAAGAAATTGTCCGAGCATCGCAAATTCCATGATAGGCTTAACGATGCACTGAGAGATCATTTATTTTGTGGATTCTCACAAGAAAGCATTCAAGCACAACTCACATTTAAAAGAGCAGTTGAAATCTTGTATCAATCGAAACAGCAGCCATAGTTGCAATTGAGTTGCAGTCAGAAATGAACGTGAATGTGAACAAAATTGCAACGTCTGAACAGAAACCTGCCTGACCAAACAAATTATGCTTCCATTGTGGCAAGAGCTCACATATGCCAGACCAATGCACGTTTAAAGGCAAAGCTTGTAGAAAATGCAACAAAGCGAGACAAAGAGCATTTGGGCAGACAAAAATAAGTGGTCTGCACAGGGAAGATAAAAAGTCAAGTTGCAGTTTCAAAAAGAGCACAAATCTGCATGCTGTTGATGAAAAATCTGATAATAATGAGTTACATGGGACTGAGTCACCTTGAGATTCACAATGTGAAAACTAAAATCCAAAGTAACATGGCTTATATCAGAAGTGAATGGCAAATTAATTAAACTGGAGGCACAGCGAAGTGATGATGGCGCTAAACGGCAATTCCTTTGCTTGCATCTTCAGAAACAGCTCTAGTTCCATCTTTAATATCTCTATTTTTTCCTTTCAGGGTTCTTTTGAAGACCCTGACCTGGAGTTACATGTTGACTATGGTTCTTTGCGGGAATGGGACCTGCTCTCGGGGTTTAATAACTGGCCATTGTTCGGCATGTTCGGCTCGACTTTGGAGGCCTAGGATCTCGGGGCTCTGAAGATGGGTGGATCAAAGGTCAGTGTCATGGCAAGAGATCCGCGTGTCGTCGGAAGAGTTGGAAGATCTGCGGCTGTGTGCCCAGAGACTCGAGATCTTTGGGCAGAGCTCAAAGAAAGCGACGCAACAGACATCGTAAGCCAGCAAGTTGTTTGTTCTGTCTCCCCTCTCGCTGTGAAACAGAGACACCCTTTTTCCCTTATTAGGAAGAGAGAGAGCCTGTGGTATGTCAAATACCGGGTGAACAATGTAGTCTTTGGAGTACTGCAAGTCTGCAACTTTACTGTTGCTTTGCTCACACTTGAGTGATCGGTGCTGGGTGCCGATGCTTTTTTTTTTGCAGGTGGGGGTGAAGGGGGATCGTTACTTACTGCCGCTTATATGTGGGAGGGAGGGGAACTGAGGGGCCTTTAGGGTTCTAACATTTAACTGTCGTTCATTCTTTGGAGCACTCCTCTGTTTTCGTGGATGGTTGCGAAGAAAGAACATTTCAGTACCTATATTGTATACATTTCTCTGACATTAAATGTACCTTTGAAACCTTTGAAAATTTTATTAGACACACAATCGGCTGTTTCAGTCTTTCAAAGAAAATGAACAGAAGCCTGCAGATATCCAACTAAGAACTTATACTAGAGTAATAACTACTGTGAGAATGAAACTTCTAACAGTGAGATACAACAACCAACAAGCCACATTGGGCTTATATGTGGTAAAAGCAGGAGGGCCAGCATCGCAGAGCAGTGATTGACTGAGACGACGACTACTAGATCCATACACTATTTGCATGTCACATCGCCTACAACAGTCGACTGGAAGTGAATTAAGGAAGGTACTTAAGTCCTCAAGGATGGCACTGAAAACCTCAAACATATCAAGGTGTGTCTGTGGTCCCAATACCCAAGAAGGATGGGTTTTTCAGAATATGAAGTGATTTTAAGGTCACCATCAATACCTTCTGCCCAGGATCGAGGACATCTTTGAAAACCTTACTGGCGGGAAATACTTCAGCAAAGTGAACTTAGCTGAGGCCTACTTATAGATGGAGATGTAAAAGCCCAAAGTACTTCTCACCATGAACACCCACAGAGGGCTTTAATCACAATAATAGGCTTATTTTTGGAGTGGCATCGGCACCTGCACTCTGGCAGAAAGCAATGGACCCGGTGCTGCAAGGCTGCCCAGGCGCTCAGCGTTACCTGGATGGCAGCGAGGATGACTAGAAACCTCTTCAAAATCTCAAGAGAGTATTAAAAAGATTAGAACATTATGGGTTCAGAGCATAATGCAACAAGTGTGAATTCTTTAAACCAAGCTTCAGTTACTGTGGTCACACCATTGATGCTTAATTACAGAAGTATGTTGATACAATTCAAGCAGTGGTGGTTGCCCCAAGACCAGAGGCCATGTCATAGTTATATTCCTTTTTAGGATTTGTCAATAAATATAACAGGTTCCTGCTAAACCTGGCTTCTGTGCTCTACTCCTTGAATTCATTACTACAGATCAGGAAGAAATGGCAATGGACAAAGCAGTGTGAGGTGGATTTCCAAAAGACAAAGGAAATGGTATCGTCTGACACTGTACTCACAGATTATGATCAACATCATCCAGTGAAGCTTGCCTGTGACAACTCGCCTTATGGTATAGGTACAATATGTCATATGATATGAGCAATGGAAGTGAACACCCACAGCCTTTACATCATGTTCCCATCCCACTACAGAGGAAAAGTTATGTACCGATTGACAGAGAAGCCTTGAGTCTGGTTTGGAGTGTAAAACGTTTCAACTCGTACCCGCATGGGAGAGTTTACCCTCATTACTGATCATCAACCAGTCTCCCTTTTCAATCCACTGAAAAGTGTTCCACTAACAGCAGCAGCATGAATGCAGTGAAGGGCCCTGTTTCTTAGAGGTCTCAATTACAAGGTCAAATTCAAGAGGACGACTAATCATGGAAATGAAGATTGATCATTGCGTTTACCCTGGGAAAAGGAAATGCCCGAAAATTTGACAGAAGTGGACACTCCTCAATGTATTCTCACCCATGCAAATCGAAAGCCTCCCTATTACGACAGAGATGATCCAAAGGAAATCCAGAAAAAAACCCACAAAGCCTCAGATCTACATGGCTATCCAAAATGACTGGAATAGACAAAAATTCCAGTTCCCCATTATTACCAGCACCAGAATGAACTTGCCATTGACGGATGTTGCTTTGTGGAGATTGGGAGGTGTTGTATCAACCAAGTTGAGAGCTAAAGTGTTTGAGGAGCTACATGCCAGTCATCCAGGCGTGGTCAAAATGAAAGTCTTGGCTCAAAACTTTGTCTGGTGGCTGGGGATAGATCAACAAATTGAGCAGCTTGCACTATTTGGGATGTCAACACGTCTAGATGCTACCAAAAGCAGTGCTTCTCGATCCTGGAAAATGTCCTGATTGCCCTGGCAGAGTCTATTGTTAGAGAAGAAAAGTTTCCACAGCTGTCAGAGGCACTTCCTGTAAACCAGGATCAACTCCTACAACCAGCAAAGGAGGAGGCCCTAGAACCTAATATTGTTTCACAGCCACAAGTCTCTCCTGGCAAGCAGAGTGATTTCCCCCACCACCCCCAGGTCAGGAAAGGCGTTATCCCACAAGTGTAAGAAATCCTCCACAGCAATTAAATATTTAGGCCTGAATGGAACAATTTAAAATTGACTGTGTTTTGGATATGTATGTAGTAATTCTATTGAGCGGGAGAGAGCGCCAGAGTGTGAGAGTGTGAGAGTGTGAGAGTGTGAGAGTGTGAGAGTGTGAGAGTGTGAGAGTGTGAGAGTGTGAGAGTGTGAGAGTGTGAGAGTGTGAGAGTGTGAGAGTGTGAGAGAGTGAGAGAGTGAGAGAGTGAGAGTGTGAGAGAGTGTGAGAGTGTGAGAGTGTGAGAGTGTGAGAGTGTGAGAGTGTGAGAGTGTGAGAGTGTGAGAGAGTGAGAGAGTGAGAGAGTGAGAGAGTGTGAGAGTGTGAGAGTGTGAGAGTGTGAGAGTGTGTGAGTGAGAGAGAGAGAGAGAGTTATAGGAATGATGTTGGAAGGAATGTGTATTTAATATTTCAGTAATATTTGAGTAATATTGTAAACCTTGTTTAAGCATTCTTTATTTACATAATTCATTACAAGTGATATGTAAAAGTACATGAATACAAGCTGTCATTACGCTGTCATAAGTGGGTGCCTCACTAAAGTAAAATGAAGCATACACGAGTTACCCATCTCCTGTGCTTTGCTTTCGATTAGTTTCTGGATTTACAAAACATAACACAGCCTAATAAATCTTTCCACAAATGTACGTTCCAAGTCAATGCAGTAAATCTACACTGCACCAAATTCTATCTACATACAAAACCTCATTACACCAGTTTCTGAGCATAACATAGGCATTATGTCCTCTAAGAATTCAATTGGGTAAATGCTATTTTCATATATTGAGAGTGGCTTAACACACTTAATGAAGCTGTCCTCTGATACCCAGGTGATACACTGCACATCATCCTTTGGTGGTAAGACCAAAACTACCTCATGTAGTCTTTCCGAAACGCTGCATAGCTGCAGTAAAAGATCCTAGTTTTTCTTTACAATAAAGACCAACATACCATTTGCTTTTAATTTACCACTATGTCTGCATGAAGCATCCTGTGTTTCATGTATGAGTACTACCAAATCCCTCTATATTTAAGCATTTACTAGCTTTTGAACATTTAAATATATTCTGTTTCCCTGTACTTTGGACCTCAATGAATAAACCCATCTTTCCTCAAACTTTAATCCAGCTACCATTTATTTACCCATCACTTAATGTGTATAATGTTTTTCACAGACCCTCTTCCTCATGACTCATTTTGTCATCTGGCTTTATAAACTGAAAAGCAAGTCAATTCCCACCTGTAAAGCATGGGGAGACATGGAAACATTGATATTTCTAGAAACATGCCTTCTGGGCACAAGTGTTTGGAAAAATAACTGATCATATCCCATCTGCACAGCTGAAACTTTCAGACAGAGACTCTAGTAAACAAAACAGACAAACTGTTAAATTGAATATTCCAAAGATGTAATAAAACATTATCAGGTGGAATTTTCGAACAATACTGAATCATAACTGAGCTGATTTGGCATATTATCCATAAGATATAGGAGCAAAATTAGGCCATTTGGACCATTAACTCTGCTCTAGCATTTGATTGCGGGTCATTTATTTTCCGTCTCAACTCTTTCTACCTCCTTCTCCACCATCAGGAAAAGGTACTGTAGCATAAAAGCCAGGAGCAACAGGCTCCAGGACAACTTCTTCCACCAGGCCATTCATGCTGAAACAACTGTATTTCTATGTTATATTGCCTATCCTGTTGTACATACTATTTATTATAAATTACTATATACTGCACATTGCATATTTAGATAATCATAGTCATATTTTATTGATCCTGAGGGAAATTGGGTTTCGTTACAGTTGCACCAACCAAGAATAGAGTATAAATATAGCAATATAACAAACATATATAGCAAATATAGCAACAGATGGAGAAGTAAAGATTTTTAATCCTCATGTATATGAAGAATGCAAGTAATAAAGTCAATTCAATTCAAATCCCTGCAATATTTGATGCCCTTACTAATCAAAAACATATCAACCTCTGCTTTAATGTACTCAATGATCTGGCCTCATCATCTGTGGAAATGAATTCCACAGATTCACCATACTCCAGCTAAAGAAACTCCTCCTCATGACTGTTCTAAAAAGATGTCCTTCAATTCTGAGGCTGTATCCTCTGGTCCAAGGACTCTCCCACTATGTAAAACATCTTCCCCATGTCTACTCTATCCAGGCCTTTCAGTATTTGGAGATTTCAATGAGATCTCCTCTTTCTTCCGAACTCCAGCAAGTGCAGACCCAGAGCTAAGAAACGCAAACAAAAGGAATTCTGCAGATGCTGGAAATTCAAGCAACACACATCAAAGTTGCTGGTGAACGCAGCAGGCCACGCAGTATCTCTAGGAAGAGGTACTGCCGAAGAGTCTCGGCCTGAAATGTCGACTGTACCTCTTCCTAGAGATGCTGCCTGGCCTGCTGCGTTTACCAGCAACTTTGACGTGTGTTGCCAGAGCTAAGAAACACTTGTTTTAACCCTTTCATTCCCAGTGTCACTCTTGTGAACTTCCTACCTTGGGTATGGGGACCCAAAACTGCTCACAGTACTCCAAATGTGATTTGGCCAAAAACTTCTGAAGCCACAGCATTATATTCTTTCTTTTACATTCTAATCTTCTTCAAATGAATAGCAACTTTGCACTTGCTTTCCCTACTGCCACCTCAACCTACAAGTTAACCTCTAGGGAATGCTACATTAGGACTTCAAGTCCCTTTACATTTCCGATTTCTGAATTCTTTTGCCATTTAGAAAGAAGTCTACCCCTTTATTCCTTCTACCAAAATGCATGACCTTACATTTCCCTACACCGTATTCCATCTGGCACTTCTTTGACCATTCTAATCGGTCCAAGTTCTTCTGCAGATCACCTGCTCCTCCACCTACCTTCATATCATCGACAAACTTGGACACTGACCCATCAATTCCATCACCCAGATGATTAACATAGAACATGAAAAGTTGCAGACCCATTACCAACGCCTGTGGACTACTAGTCACTGGCAAACAGAAAAAGCCCCCTATATTCTCGGTCTTTCCTTTCTGCCAGTCAGTCAATCCTCTATCCATGCTAGTATCTTTCCTGTAATATCATGTGCTCTTACCTTGTTTAGCATCCTCCTGTGCAATACCTTGTCAAAGGCCTTCTGAAAATCTAAACATCCAGTGACTCTCCTTTGTCTATGTTAGGGCATATTTTGATGATGCAATATAGCAAAATTAATTTCTATAGCAACCAACTAGCTATAGTAATCAGTCAACATTTCAGGCCAAGACTCTTCTTTTCCATAGATGCTGCCTGGCCTGCTGAGTTTCTCCAGTATTTTGTGTGTGTTGCTTTGGATTTCCAACAGCTGAAGATCTTCTCGTGTTTGTGATATATTTGCATATGCATGAAAGCAATCAACACTCCACTGACCTGCAGAGACATGAATACAACTCGGAGACAATGATAACTAACACTCATTTTCAGCAACCCACACAAAATGCTGGAGGAACTCAGCAGGCCAGGCAGCATCTATGGAAAAAAGCAGTTGACGTTTTGGGACGAAACCCTTTGGCAGGATTGGAGAAAAAAAGCTGTGGAGTAGATTTGAAAAGTGAGGGGGAAGGTAAGAGAGAAACATCAGGCAACAGGTGAAACTTGGAGGGGGAGGGATGAAGTAAAGAGCTAGGAAGTTGATTGGTGAAATAGACAGAAGGTCGGAAGAAAAAAAAGGGGGGTGGGGGGGAGCAGCACCAGAGGGAGCCAATGGGCAGGCAAGGAGATAACACAAGAGGGAAAAAGGGATGGGAAATGGTGAAGGGAGTGGGGGAGGCATTACTGGAAGTTTGAGAAATCAAAGTTTATGCCATCAGGTTGGAAGCTACCTAAAAGGATTATAAGGTGTTATTCCTCCAACCTAATTGTGGCTTTATCTGAACAGTGGAGGAGACCATGAATAGACACATCGGAACGGGAAAGGGAAGTGGAATTAAAATAGGTGGCCACTGAGAGATCTGGCTTGTTCTGGTGGACAGAGCGTAGATGCTCGGCGAAGTGGCCTCCCAATCTACATCCGGTCTCACCGATATAGAGGAGGCCACACAGGGAGTACTGAACACAGTATATAACACCAACAGACTCACTGGTGAAGTGTGGCCTCACCTGGAAGGACTGTTTGGGTCCCTGAATGGTAGTGTTTCTCTGTCAACCCCCCCCCCCCCACCTCTCCAATCTACTCCTCAGCTTTTTTCCTCCAGTACTGCCAAAGGGTTTCGGCCCGAAATGTTGACTGCGCTTTTTTCCATAGATGCTGCCTGGCCTGCTGAGTTGCTCCAGCATTTTGTGTGTATTGCTCGTATTTCCAGCGTCTGCAGACTTTCTCATTTGTAACACTCATTTTGGGTGAGTTAGTGGGAAGATCCAGATATTTGAAGAATTATATGTAATTCAAAAAAAGCATTATGAGGGCATTATAACTATAGAAATTGTCCTGTTACCTTTGTTCCTTCACATATAAAACTGTGCTGTAACATTGGACCGGGGAGCCTCTCTCTCAAGAGTAACTCCAAAGGCTCATGTGTGTCCTGAATAAAGTCTTTCATATCTACCAGCTGCATCCCTCTGGTGGCTTTGTTAACAGTAAGGACATTTGAGGGCTCTTCCGGGATACATTCATTACCCATCACGTGGCCAGTGATCATTAGCACTCACATTTGGATCTGTTCAGGTCAGTGAATGCGGGATCACAGTGTATCACAAGTACAGCTCAGAGCTGAACTAGTAGATATAAAAATAGTGTGGTGTGTATGTGCGCATGAGTTTTTGCTTATGTAAGAGACAAGACATTTTTGTGTAATTTGGTGAGACACGGCCACCACTTGTGAAGGGTGGTTTCTGACCATTCGGGACACCAGTGGGGTGCATGTATACTTGTTTGGTGAAACTGTATAGTAGCAGACTTGTTAGTGTGTTTTAAAAGTAAGTTTGTAACCTTGGTGTAATGGCTTTAAATGCAAAGGGATAGAACAGGCATTACGAGTTCAGACATGCACAATTGGGAGATGGCAGAGTACATACTGTGTGGTTCTAAGTACTGTACGCACTGTTTGATATTTATCCATCATTTATATTTTCCGCAGAGTGGGAATTAGTGTGGAGATGTTATACCCATCTAGCGGGATGGCACCTATCAAAGTCAGGCAACATCAGGTCACAAGCCAGCCCCTGACCTTGATTACAGCCATCCATAAGCCCTGGGAAGAAGCAGCGCACTTTGTCAGAGCTGCCCGCGCATAAAGTCTGGCACAAGCTTGAAGAAATGACTGAAGTTCACCAGGTGCACCCCAAAGATATACATGTGCAGGTAAAATCAATAAGTCCAAGGAATATATGGGACAGTATGGCCCAGGGAGTGCAGGATGGTATATGGGCAACTACTGGGAAAGCCAGCAATGAACAGAGATATTGCTTCTTTAAAGGGGAAGTGAGGCAGCGACTGGGGGGAGGGGAGAGTAACTGGAGAATGAAAATGTCAGTGGTTCAGAAAGCTGATGAGCCAGCCTTGGATTATGCAGGATGTAAATATTGGGCGTCTAACTATTCAGGGTTGGATAATCAAGGGAGGGATGACCATTAACTCAGCCCACCATGAAGCTTTAGATTTGGGGATAGTGGTCAGATCGATCTACTCTCTGATAGTATCACAGGTGGTGAGGTAGACTAGATAAGGGGGAAGAGAAATCATGAAGTAACTGTAGTGGATGTAGCGACTGTGACGTCACACAGGACTTGCTTTGTGTGTCAGCAATCAGGGCACCTAGCAAAGTACTGCTGGAATAGGTGGAGGGTAAGGGAGGTGATTTCATGCAGCTGCAGCTTCTCAGACCATGGCTGGAGGATGTGTCCTGAAAAGGGCAAAGCATGAGAACCAATCACCAAAGCAGGCAGAATCCACAGCAGCGCCCTCTCTTTCTGATTGAACTACTGACCAAATTATAGAGCTGGTGAGGTCAGACCAACGGGCTGACAGCAGCTTCCATTGCCAGTACATCCATAGATGTACACAAGAGGCTTATTAGGGGACTGGAAATGTGAAATGTTAGTGGACACCAGAATTACCAGAAGTTGGAGAATTCTATGTTCATACCAAGGTAATTCCCTCCCCCTCCCTTCCCCTATCCCTATGTCACTCTGCCCCCTCCCCCAGCTACCTACCACCTCCCTTATGTTTCCGCCTCCTTCTACTACCCATTGTGTTTTCTCCTATTCTTTCTTCACCTTTCCTATCACCTCCCTGCCTCCCTTCCCCCACCCCTTTATTTTTCTCCTTACTGGTTTTTCACCTGGAACCTACCAGCCTTCTTCTTCCCACCCTCCCCCCACCTTCTTTATAGGGCCTCTGCCCCTTCCCCCTACAGTCCTGACGAAGGGTTCCGGCCCGAAATGTCGACTGATCGTTTTCATGGATGCTGCCCAACCTGCTGAGTTCCTCCAGCGTGTTGTGAGTGTAGGGATGTGTTCTTGAGGGCTTCCTGAATGTTTTATCTGTAATTTATTCACATTTCCATACCAACACGACACAAAAGCAGCACCACAAGGCAACATTCGTATTATATTTCATCAACTTAAGGTAATATTCAATGTAGTAAATCAGAGAAAGTTAACATACTAGGGTGTACAGTACAGTACTCACCAACAGTGGCAGGTGTGTTCGCTCCGGGAGATGAGTGGCTGTTGTGGTGTCGGGCAGCTTTACATGGATGAGGTGGATGGTTGTGTGTCGTCAGGATCATCAAGGACAGCAAGGGGTGAGGGAAGACTCACAAAACTCTCAGTACCACCGGCAGCAGGAGGTGACAGCGGTTCGAAGAAAGTGGTGAGGGTTGTTTGCTTAGCAACATTTTGTTTTTCAGCATAAATTTGCTTGTAGGGAAGAAGGCTTGACTGCAGGGAACGACTGAAATGCTGACTCCGTTCTAAACTTGGGTCCATGTCCATCGCCATTTGTGCCAAGTTTTCCGCAGCCTTAAAAAATTCTGCCAGTTGCTTCAGAGTGGAAGACCTGACCTCTTTCCAGGATTCATCAATGTTGTTGATGGCATGTCTGATGTTGAAGGACTTCCACCATTCCCTCACCGTTGTAAACTCCCGGGATTTTCAAAATCCTCTGTCGCTTGCAGCATCTGAGAGACAGTTTGCCGTAAAAAATATGCCTTGAATGTGGATATCACACTTTGGTCGTGTGGTTGAATCAGTGATGTTGTGTTAGGCGGCAGGAAACGCACTGTTATGTTAGGATGAATGCTGTCCAAATGTTTAGGATGGGCTGGCACATTGTCAAGCAAAAAAAGAACTTTAAAGGCAAGATTCTGCTCCCAGCAGTAGTGTTCAGCCTCAACCGCAAAATGATTAGCAACACCAATCTTCAAAGATTTGACCAGTGACCCATGCTTCCTTGTTAGCTGCCCAGTGGACAGGAAGCATATTCTTACTCAAGAGGGTTTAGTGAATGGTAAACTAAGAGAGGCTTCATCTTAGTCTCCTTCGGCATTGGAACACATAAGCAAAGTCAATCTATCCTTTGCTGTCTTGAAACCTGACAGTTTTTTCATCCTTACTTATGTAAGTGCGTTTCGGCATACGCTTCCAAAAAAAAGCCCGGTCTCATCTGCATTAAACACCTGCTTTGGTGTGCTGCCTAACTCAGCTACCATAGCCCGCAACTGCACAGGGTAGCGTCCCAGAGCTGTGTTACCTTCACCTGAAGCCGCCGTTTATAATTTCCAACTTTTTCTTCCAAGTGTTAAAGCGGTTCTCTACTGCTTGGCTGATGGCCCAGGACTTGACATCAGACGCTTAGGAGGCATAGTTAAATATTTCAAGCACAAAATCAGTGCACCGTAAGTAAAAACACAAAAGTTTAAGAGCGCAAAATAGCTCATCCATGCATTGCCAAAACCAATGTCAGACTGGCGGGAGTGAGACTGTGAGGTGTGCGCATGTGACTTGTATTGGCAGGAAAGCAGTGCTCCTCACATAACTGAGGTTTGGATGCATGTAAGGAGATGTTGGTAGAAATAGGTTCCTCGCGTAACTGTGAATCTGCATTGTCTGAAGATGCATATAACGAGGATAGGGTGTATTTGGAAAATTGCAAGTAATTCAAAAGAAGCATTATGAAGGCATTGTAACCATAGTTACCATTACCATTGTTCCTTAACATATAAAAATATGTTGTAATGTTGAATAGGGAAGCCTCTCTCTCAAGTGACTCCAAAACCTGTCAGCTCACATGGTCCCAAATAAAGACTTCTATCTACCAGCTGCACCTCTCCCGTGGCTTTGTTCATAGTCACAATAGTCTATTCTGCTTGTTATTTCCTCAAATAATTCCACAGATTTGTCAGCCAAGATTTCCCCTTGAGGAAACCATGCTGACTTTGGGCTAAATACCCTGAAACCTCACCCTTAATAACAGATTCTAATATCTTACCAATATCTTACCAACTACTGAAGTCAGGCTAATTGGTCTATAATTTCTCTTTTGCCTCACTCCCTTCTTAATTAGTGGAGTGACATTTGTGATTTTCAAGCCTCCATAACCATTCCAGCAACTAATGATTCTTGAAAGATCATTACTAATGACTCCGTAATCTCTTCAGCCACCTCTTTCCGAATACGGAGATATATTCCTACAGGTGACTTATTTACCATCAGACCTTTCATTTTCCCAAACATACTTCCTTATTAATTGCAACTACACTCACTTCTGCCCCTTCACTCTCTTGAATTTCTTCCACAGAAAACACAAAATACTTATTCAGTTCGCCTCCATTCTTTTAAACCCCATTACTGTCTTTTACTTTTAGATCTAACAGAACTTTTGGTATCCTCTTTTAATTTATTAGCTACCTTACTTTTATATTTCATCTTTTTTCTCCTTATTTTTAGTTGCTTTCTTAGTGGGTTTTTAAGCTTCCCAATCCACTAGCTTCCCACTATTTTTTTTTGCTACATTGAATATCCTGTTTTTGATTTATCCAATGCATTGTTGCAATGTAGGAATAAGATTTAATGCACTGGTCAGAGCCACAGAGATTCCATCAAGATGCAGAGTGAACCAACCGGTAAGCAGGATGGACTGATTATGAATCCTGCCTGAAAACTATCCAAGGACCAAATTTGGTTGCAATAACCACTTTGTCTACTGCCCGACAAAGCTTTAGGAAGAAGGGAGTAAACTTGGAAGGCTTGCAGTGAACTATTCTCTCCCCACTTAATATCTTCACGACGGATATAGAAGGTGTCATAAGCAAAATGGCATGATTGTTTGAATCTCTCAGCCGAATGGATTTCCTGTTAGTAATATCATTAAATTAATAATGTATCTCAGAAACAGCTGAGGGGGAGGGGGGAGGGAACTCTAGGAGTTTCTCCTCGGTAGACACTTGGTCTAGTAAGGAAATCCAGTAACAACATTAAATTAAAACTAGACTATTAACTAAAGTCTGGAAGCAACTTTTTTTTCCAAAAAAACACAGGAGGTACACGAACCAATCTCTGTCAGCAGACATAATGGATTATATACGGGAGAAACAGATAAATGACCAAGCATGTTCAAGTAGGTCAAAAGGCTGGCTGCTGTTACAATGTTAACATAAATGTATAGATGTCAATATCGATATGGGCTGAAAAATGACAAGCCCTTTACCTATGACAATTACATCAGAATTTCTGTCATTATCTCAGAATTATAATCATATCCTTTTCTTTCACCAGTATTAAACAGCAGAAATATGCTAAAAGCAAAGGCACCTTTATTTTCGTAGCAAGTTAAGGTGGTTCAGCTTGCCACCAGACACAAACCAATTTCCACAGGTGTACTGTACTGGTTGCAACATGATCTGGTATGGCAATTCAAATGCACAGGAACGTGAGAATGCGCAGAAAGTCATGGATTCTGCCCAACGTATCACAAGCACATCCCTCTCCACCATTGTTAGAATATACCAGAGAGATGTTACCCATCTATCAAAGATCCTCACCAGGCAGGCTGTTTTTGCAGCTACCATCAGAAAGGAGGTACAGAATCCTGAAGACTCACACCATCAAGTTCTAGGACAGTTACTTCTCTTCAACCATTAAGTTCATGAACCAACCCATATCACTAGTTCAGCAACACGCTGACCACTGTGCACAAAAATTGACCTTTTTAAATCTTTACAATTTAGCAAAATGATCATTAAAAAATAACTTAAACTTTAAAGATTTTTTTAAATTAACAAAATGTTAAAAATACTTTGCAAGCCACTCAATAGACTGATGTTTCAGCCTAAATACTTTTGAGTGAAAGCAATGGCATCCAGGAAACTGTTGGGACAAGACTAGAAAACTCTTAATTTATTTCCCTGTTTGTACAAATTAGCTACCCCCAAGTACAGCAACAGCACACATAGCTTGCTTTTCTATAGCACCTTTCATGTCAAAGCATTTCAAATAATTGTCCAGCCAAAGTACTTTTTTCAATATTCTAAAGGAGGAAAATGCAAATAGCCAATTTGTGCACAGCAAGTAACCACAATGATAATGAGATAAATCAAAAAATCTGTTTTGAGCAAATTGGCTAGAAATAATTGCTAAACTAACAGAAATTCAGTTACTCTTTTTCCAGAAGTTTGAAGGAACATATTGTCCACCCAAACAGCCACAGGCTTATCTAATTCAAAAGATAGCAGAGCTGGCATTTCCTCAGTGTCACAGTGTTAATTTATATTTTGCTATATTAAAACACTGAATTTTGGCTTAAACCCAGAATGTTCTGATTTTGAGCTAAGGCCAAATTGACGGAAGAGTTTTAAGCACTGGATTAGGGAAGTTTGGCCCATGTCCGCAGCTGTATGAAGGACAATAGGAAGATCAAGAAATAAATTGCTACTATGGCTAAATATCCAGACACATAACGCACGTTCACACATAGGTACAGACTAAATTTTAGGACAATGAAACAGTTAAAAACTATAGAATAACTTTAAGAGGAAGGGTGGAGATGAGACTGGGGTGAGCAATTGAGAAAAAGACAACAAGAAAAATCCAGATACTCAGTCAAATTATTTGCCATAAATCTCAAAATGATTTTGTATCAATTTTCAAAAAATTTTCAACTTAAGCCAACAGCATTTCTAGGCAATTTTACATGAATCATAGCACGAATATTGTTCAAGCAGAGTGTAATAACATACTGGATTTTATTTTAAATTCTCCTGACTGTACTATCTTTTATTACAAATTGCACAAAGGTATGCATTTGAATTACCCATTTATTGTTGGTGTAAATCGATTTGAACACTGCACTGATAATCTAAACCCCTGCTAACTTGATTTAATTTCACTGCAGAATGCTCCAGAAGACACTGGACTTAAGAGTGTTTTCTGTAGACAGCTCTGTCAATGGCACACAAAGCTTGCCGATTCCCTCTGCTAAATGATTAGAAGTTCTATCTAAACAGAAGTCAAGCAACATAGATGGAAAAACAGCCACTGGAGTCAGTCTGGTAGCTGCAATGCAAATACATCCAAAATGATGCAACAGATTGGATGTCACAGTGTTTCCCATAAAATGCAAGCACTGGTTAGGGTCAGTTGCACGCAAAGAAATGGGCCCTCTATCTGAACGTATCCATGTCGACTTTTTTTGCCTATGTACACTAATCCTATTTAGCCATATTAGGACCACATCCTTCTATGCTTTGTCTTTTTAAGTGTCTCTCTAAATACCTCTTAAATGTAGGTTAAAAGGGTAAAGGAACATAATTGAACATGACTACTTCTGCTACCATACCATTGCTAAAGGAAAAAAATCAGCACAGTCACTCCACCGCACAAAAAAAGTTCAAGTTAAAAAGTTGAGAAACCTAAGTTTTAAATTTTTAAATAAGATGATCCTCATTTTCCAGAAGGTTAGAAACCTTAGAGTTACAAGTTAGTAGTTTTATGTTTAAAGGCTCTTAAAATGAATTAGGTGCTCCAATGTCATACATTCACGTATAAATTGCTCATGATTCAGAAAGGCATATATATGAAATAAAAATTCCTTGCATCATCCACACAGATCAACTGCTTCTTCATTACAAATTAACAGATTTATAATATGGTAGTTCCAAAGCCCAGGAACAATTTTCAAAATTAAAACTTAACTCAGCCCAATTAGAAGAATCATACTTACTAGCTAGAAGGAGACAAGAAAGGGCAATGACATAAAGTTGCTTTGCTGCAACATCGTAGTGGTCCATGAAGAGATCTAGTAAGTAAACAGCGAGGTGACGTGCTGTGGGGCATAGCTGGTAGCGATTGCTCAGAATGGCGAGGAGGTCAGCAAAATAGCGGCGCAAGCCAATCTGTGGTGAATGAGCCTTGTAGACAGGCAGCTTCAGTTCCTATACACACAATGCAAAAGAGCAGGGAAAAGAAAAGACAGCGTCAAGTGTGTGTGTCTTGACAGAAAGAATACCTAGAAACTCTCGCTTACCACCTGCTAGTATGGTCTGGCTGCTTAGCAACAAAGTACAATTTTAAAAAATACAGAACAGTTGTCAGCATAGGATTTAGACAAGGAAGGAAAAAAATTGCAAAGCACAGCCAGTCATTGGGAGGTGTGTCATTGTGGTAGGAAAACCTCATAAACCCCCAAGCAGAGTACCAGGGCACGCTCCAGTAAGCTCCAGGCTTTTCAGAGCCTGTGTCAAATGCCACATTTGGCAATGAATGAACAGCTGCATGCTGAGCTTGGTGAAGCCAGAACTTTGATGCTTGCAGGTGACCCTCATTAATGTAAATAAAAAGCCACATTTCAGACAGCAGTCTAACTGGTTGCAATCACACCTAACAGGGCAAAAAAAAATTCACGCTTGCCGTTTGACCCCCTTCCAATTGTTTTCCAGCATCTCTTCAAATTCTATCACCCATTTAGACCTCCTGGTGGGATAAAAAGATGTGTCAAATTGATATTTGTTGTTTTAACAGTTAGCTACTCCTAGTTTACTTTCCTCATGGTTTACATTCAAGAACCAAATTGGAATCTCAAAAATGACCAGGTAACATATCCCCCTCAGGAAAATTCAGATTTGAAAATTAAAAATATTCATTGAATTATACATCAGAGGAAGAAACCTTGTGATGCAAGTGTATCAGATTGCTTTTTAAATAACTAATTTGGCAACTTGCGCTCTAGAGTAAACATTGGAATTAGAAAACTTCATACTGCCCTAAAACAAAAGTTGCACCCAGACCGTCTTCAAAACATGAGCTACAATACGGTGAATATTTGATTTGGCCTGATATATTTTAAGCAATTTTGAAATCATTTTCTGGGTTTGAAACTTCCACCTCTTGATTGTTTTGAGAAAGTACACACAATGTTGGTTTCTTACTTATAATTTCCCGTGAGGACTGTCAACTTTTCTAGCAAGAGAAAGTAATAGATATATGGACATTCACGGCACAAGGATAAAATTCAGATGACCTCCTTTGGTATGTACAGAAACAAAGCAACAGAAAGGTTATTCTACCTACAATGATGCCACACCTGCAATTTGGGCAGTATTCAAAAAGAATGGAAATGCACAATATCTATACACATTTGTAAATATCAGAGAAAATGCTCATATACTGGGAATGGCTTCAACACCAAAACAGGAACTATAACTTCAAACATGGAAGGCACAGTTCTTCAGAAAGGTTTCAGCAAAAATAAATAGTACATGTTAATTTAAAGATTATATTATGGCAATCAAATTCCTCTTACAAGAGGTTTCCTATGAATAGCTTGCCTCTAAAAAACCAGCACTGGCATGGAAACAACCGTAGGTTTGCTTCCCATTACCTCACCACTTCTTTTAAAATAACTTTTTTTTGCACTACATATATACACACACACTAAATGTAAGTTTTTTCCCTCTATATTTAACATGTATTTCACTGTACAGTTGTAGTAGAGTCAATGAATTTCACAACATATGCTGGCGATATTAAACCTGATTCTGAAATCATTCCTTTCTTACTTCAGTCCTGACTCAATGCAGCAACTGAGTCCAAAACCAACCATGATAACTAGAATGTTCTGGTATTGTTTGGACAACAAAAGATAAAGAATTGCTGAGTAGCATCCAATTAATTTTTTTGGGGGGGGGGGAGTGACTAATATAAAATAGACAATATTTCAATATTCATTTCAACAAAAAAATGGCTTCATAAATATTCATACTTATTTGGAACAACGTGGATTTTTAAAAAATGCTTAATCTTGAAACAAAGTGATTTATATACTTCCAATAACCAATTTGGAGCTCTGTATAGCCAGCTTTGTCATTTTTAAGATTTAAGCTTTTATACACCACCCACAAGCAAAGATCAAAAGTTTCTAAGAACTTGAAGGAAATTGGTGTTCTTATTTTAAAAAGCCAGTAACCAGTATTATGACATCAAATTGTTGTTGACCCCAACATCACCATTTTGCAGTTGTACGAAAGATCCCACCAGAAACATTACATCATGTTCATATTTTTATTATGATTTTGAACTAAACATGCTTTGAAATGTCACTATCCGAGTTCTCAAAAACAAAAAAGTTCTCACAATTCTGATCGGTAATAAACCTAAGCGCAACAGAAACAAGTCTGTTATTTTAATAAAACAAAAGTAACGACTCGATAACATTTCACCCATACCAAACGAACACAATCAGAGGACTTTAAACAACTGGCAGTAGTGGGAAAACCACTGGGTTTAAATAGTTCCTTTTTAAAAACACAATATTCGTTACAAGCTGTGAAGAACTGCTCTAACAAAAAAACGGAATCAAGCACCTTCTCAGCGGCAGGGGGGGGGGGACCTCGAGTTGTGAAACTTTTCAAAGAGACGCACCGAACAAAAGGGACAGTTAAATGGCTCGGGCCGGGGGTGTAGGCGGTTCAATAATAACGGGCCGCCTCACCCGGCTTCTGGCTCAAGACACACAAGACAAGCCAAGCCAAGCCAAGCCGAGCAGGGTCGGGTCGGGTCGGGCCCCGCTCCGAAGCTGCTAACCGATGAGCCGGTACCACCCCCACCCACGCCCACGCCCTCCGGCCGAGGTGTAAGCGCAGACCTTTACTCTCAGCGCCTGGTGGATGTCGCCGGCCAGCTGCCCCTTCCACCACTGCTCCTCCGGCTCCATCCTTCCCATCCACACAAAGGGGCCCTTCCGATCCGAGCGCACGGGCATCCGCCAGCGGCCGGGCGATGGGATGGCCGCCTTTCCCCCCCTCCCACCCACCCCACACCCTGCGAGTGGCGGCAAGAAGGGCGCAGAGGACGCAGCTGCTGGCGGCGCACGGACGCCGGACGGACCACCGCCCGGACCTCAGCTCCGAGCGAAGCGCTAGCGGCTGCAGCTCGGGCTGGCCGCCCAACGGCAGACACTGCGCATGCGCCGAGAGCAAGCCGCTGGAGGGCGGGGCCGAGAAAGGGGCAGGGACGGGGGGAAGGGCCCCGTGCAAGGGGGCGTGGTCGAGGTGGGGCTATCGGGAGACAGGTACGGTCGAGGGGTGGAGTCACAGGCACGGCTAGACGTAGGAGGCGGGGCCAGAGACGCGGGTGGGTCCGAAGAGCGCTTGATACAGGCTGTGGGGAAAGGGTAGAGGGGTGGTAGTACTCCAAATGATGAGGCTGGCAGAGGAGATCGGTGTACAGAACCGTGGAGACGGAGTGGTGGAGCTGCTGTCTGTCAACTGTAAACAGAATATGCTTACACAATTCAATAGCTTAGACAGTATTTGTGGAGAGAGAGCGAATGTTAACTGGAAAAAGTTAGAAGTGATGCAAGTTAAATGTTGCTGAGAAAGAGACTTTTTTTCACCTGTGGATGCTGGAAATTTGCACAAACTAAAAATACTGAAAGCAGTGGGTCAAGCAGCAGTTGTGGAGAGAAGCGACGCTAACTGGGAGATGTTAGAAAAGGAAAAAGTAGAATGGAAATGAAAGAATGAAGTTTTGCCTCCATAAAGTGAAAGGCCGTAATGGGATGTCCTGCTTCCACCTGAAGGAGTGGACGTGTCTCAGTAAAGCAGTTCTGTGAATTGAACTGTAGATGCTGGAAATTTGTTATGCAAAGTGAAAATGCTGGAAACATTCAGCGGGTCAGCGAACGTCTGTAGAGACAATAATCTGCTGCTGACGGATCAAACAAGATGCTTGGGGAGCTCCGTGGGTCAGGGAACTTCTGCGTAGGGGATGATGGGCAGGCGACGTTTCACTCGGGACCCTTCGCTTGGATTGAAGGATTGTCAGAATAAAGAGGTGAGGCAAATAGTGGAGCAAGAACCGTGATAGTGTTCAAACAAAAGGCAGTGGAGACGAGTTCAGCTGAAGTAATGATGTCTTCAAAGGCAATGGAGATAGCGGTCTGATGATCGTTGACGTGGCCATAGTCTATGAATGGATACGAGAAAGTTTTGAAAGCTGCTGCCTATCGACTATAGCAACTGACTATCACCTTCGCGCTCTCCTCACCCCGCTGTTCCTGTCTGCCTACCCTACCTCCCTTATGTAATTCCATGCTCCACCTCCCTTTCTGATCAGATTCCAACACCTGCAGACCTTTGACACTTCCAGCCTCTCTATTTCCTCTCTTCCCTCTGCTACCTGCCTATCAGACCTCCTTACTTAGATCTGCCTATTTCTTGCCAGCTCGAGTACTTGACCTTTTCCCACACCTCTTTACACTGGCTAGCACCTCTCTATCTTTTACTCTAGATGTAGAGTCTTGACCTGAAGCCCGGCCATTTTTCTCCACAGATGCTGCCTGATCCACTGAGTTCCTCCTACTTCTTGTCTCTGGTATGAGTTATTGGTTTATGTGCATGATCTTTGTCAAGTTCTTTTAAGAAAACAGAAAAAAATATCTTAAGTGGTAGTGGTGCTAGCTTAAAAAATGTGGTGAAGACTGGTAAACTGCAAAAAGGTATGTTTGTAAGAGAAGTAAGGTGGCAGGAGATGAACAAATTCAAGAAGGCTGTGACGTGCCAAATCACGGAAGATGAGGTGCTATCTCGGGAACATTCAATCAGCTTCATAGAAATCCGTAAACAGAGGGCAAACTGGAAATGAGATGGACAGTGAAAGTGAAAGGCCATAATGTGATCTCCTGCTTCCAACTGAAGGAGTGGACGTGTCTCAGTAAAGCAGTTCTGTGAATTGTTGTACCCCTACAACATGCACCCAGAACATTGCAACACAGGAACATCCCCTTCAGCCCAAAAATTCTCAATTCCTGGATTCCTACATTGATTTATGAAGGCCAATATGCCAAAATCTTTCTTTACGACACTCCTCGGTGCCCTAGCTCTCACTGTGTAAGACCTACCCTGGCAGGTCCTCCCAAAGTGCAACACTTCATACTTGTCTGCATTAAATTCCATCAGCTGTTTTCTCAGTCCATTTTTTCCAGCTGGTCAGGATCCCACTGCAAGCTTTGACAGTCTTCCTCGCTAACTACCACGCACCCAATCTTGTGTCATCCGCAAATGTGCAGATCAAGTTAACCATATTATCATCCAGATCGCTGATATAGATGACAAACAACAGACCCAGCACCGATCCCTGTGGGATTCCACTAGTCAAAGGCCTCCAGTCGCAGAGGTAACCATCTACCACCATTCTCTGGCTTCTCCTGCAAATCCGATGTCCAATCCAATCCACTACCTTCTTGACCTTCCTCTCATGCGGGCCCTCGTCGAATGCCTTGCTGAAATCCATGTAGACAACATCCACTGCCTTATTTTCATCAACTTTCCTGGTAGCTTCCTCAAAAAAACTCTGCTAGGGCCTCTGCAGTTTCTGCACTTGCCTCTCACAGGGTCTGAGGGAGCACCTTGTCAGGCCCTGGGGATTTGTCCACACTAATTTGCCTCAAGACAGCAAACCCTCCTCTGTAATCTGTATAGCATCAATGACCTCACTGCTACATTGCCTCATTTCTATAGACTGTCTCACAGTAAATACAAATGCAAAGAAATCTGTTCAAGATCTCCACCATCTCTTTTGGATCCACATATAGATTACTATTCTAATCTTCCAGAGGACCAATTTTGTCCCTTACAATCCTTTTGCTCTTAATATATCTGTAGAAGTCCTTGAGTTGGCGTACATATTGGTACCAACGACATAGGCAGGAAAAAGGAGGAGGTCGTGAAAACAGAAGGAAGGAAGTTGTAATGCAGGCCCTCAAAGGTAGTAATCTTGGGACTACTGCCTGTGCCACGCAACAGTGAGTATAAGAATAGAGTGAGGTGGAGGATAAATGTGTGGCTGAGGGATTGGAGCAGGTGACAGGGATTCAGATTTCTGGATCATTGGGACCTCCTTTGGGGCAGGAATGACCTGTACAAAGAGGACGGGTTGTACTTGAATCCCAGGGGGACCAATATCCTGGCGGGGAGGTTTGCAAAGGCTAATGGGGGGAGTTTAAACTAGAATTGCAGGGGGGTGGGAACCAAACTGAAGAGACGGTGGAAGGGACTGTTGGCTCACAAATGGAGAAAGCTTGGAGACGGTGCGAGAGGGTGGATAGGCAGGTGATAGAGAAAGGGTGTGCTCAGACCAATAGTTTGAGCTGTGTCTGTTTTACTGCAAGAAGCATCATGAACAAAACGAATGAGCTTAAAGCATGGATCAGTACTTGGAGCTATGATGTTATGGCCATTACAGAGACTTGGGTGGTTCAGGGGTAGGAATGGTTACTTAGAGTGCCAGTATTTAGATGTTTCAGAAAGGACAGGGAGGGAGGCAAAAGAGGTGGGTGGGTGGCACTGCTGATCAGAGATAGTAACATGGCTATAGAAAAGGAGGAAGTCATGGAGGGATTGTCTACTGAGTCTCTGTGGGTGTAATAATAACAGTGTTGTTGTGGTGGGAGATTTTAATTTCCCAAATATTGATTGGCATCTCCCTAGAGCAGGTGGTTTAGATGGGCTGGAGTTTGTTTGTTCAGGAAGGTTTCCTGACACAATATGCAGATAACCCTACAAGAAGAGAGGCTGTACTTGATCTGGTATTGGGAAATGAACCTGGTCAGGTGCCCGGTCTCTCAGTGGGAGAGCATTTTGGAGATAGTGATCACAATTCTATCTCCTTTTCCATAGCATCGGAGAGAGATAGGAACAGACAAGTTAGGAAAGTGTTTAATTGGAGTAAGGGGAAATATGAAGCTATCAGTCAGAAACTTGGGAACAGGTATTCTCAGGGAAATTAACGGCAGAAATGCAGTAAATGTTCAGGGGATATTTGCGTGGCAGTCTACATAGGTACTTTCCAATGACACAGGGAAATTATGGTAGGGTACAGGAACCCTGGTGTACAAAGGCTGTTGAAAATCTAATCAAGAAGAAAAGAAAAGCTTATGAAAGGTTTAAAAAAATACTAGGTGATGATAGAGACCTAGAAAATTATAAGGCTAGCAGGAAGGATCTTAAGAATGAAATTAGGAGAGCCAGAAGGGGCCATGAGAAGGCCTTGGCTGACAGGATTAAGGAAAACCCCAAGGCATTCTACAAGTACGTGAAGAGCAAAAAGATAAGACGTGAGAGAATAGGACCAATCAAGTGTGACAGTGGAAAAGTGTGTATGGAACCGGAGGAGATAGCAGAGATACTTAATGAAAACTTTGCTTCAGTATTCACTACGGAAAAGGATCTTGGTGATTGCAGGGATGACTTACAGCAGATTGAAAAGCTTGAGCATATAGACATTAAGAAAAAGGATGTGCTGGAGCTTTTGGAAACAATCAAGTTGGATAAGTCACCGGGACAGATGAGATGTACCCCCAAGCTACTGTGGGAGGCGAAGGAGGAGATTGCTGAGCTTCTGGCATTGATCTTTGCATCATCAATAGGGACAGGAGAGGTTCTGGAGGATTGGAGGATTGCAGATGTTGTTCCATTATTCAAGAAAGGAAGTAGAGATAGCCCAGGAAATTATAGACCAGTGAGTCTTAGCTCAGTCATTGGTAAGTTGATGGAGAAGATCCTGAGAGGCAGGATTTATGAATATTTGGAGAGGCATAATATGACTAGGAATAGTCAGCATGGCTTTGTTAAAGGCAGGTGGTGCCTTACAAGCCTGATTGAATTTTTTGAAGATGTGACTTAAACATATTGATGAAGCTAGAGTAGTAGATGTAGTGTATATGGATTTCAGCAAGGCATTTGACAAGGTACCCCATGCAAGACTTATTGAGAAAGTAAGGAGGCATGGGATCTAAGGGGACATTGCTTTGTGGATTCAGAACTAGCTTGCCCATAGAAGGCAAAGAGTGGTTGTAGACGGGTCATATTCTGCATTAGAGGTCGGTGACCAGTGGTGTGCGTCAGGGATCTGTTCTGGGACTGCTTCTGTTCGTGATTTTTATAAATGATCTGGATGAGGAAGTGGAGGGCTGGGTTAGTAAATTTGCTGATGACACAAAAGTTGGGAGTACTGTGGATAGTGTGGAGGGCTGTCAGAAGTTACAGCGGGACATGGATAGGATGCAAAACTGGGCTGACAAGTGGCAGATGGAGTTCAACCCAAATAAGTGAGGTGGTTCATTTTGGTAGGTCAAATACGATGGCAGAATATAGTATTAACGGTAAGACTCTTGGCAGTGTGGAGGATCAGAGGGAACTTGGCGTCTGAGTCCATATGACAGTCAAAGCTGCTGCACAGGTTGACTGTGGTTAAGAAGGCATAAGGTGCATTGGCCTTCATCAACCATGGGATTGAGTTTAAGAGCCAAGGGGTATATAGGACCCTAGTCAGGCCCCACTTGGAGTACTGTGTTCAGTTCTGGTCACCTCACTACAGGAAGGATGTGGAAACTATAGAAAGAGTACAGAGGAGGTTTACAAGGATGTTGCCTGGATTGGGGAGCATGCCTTATGAGAATAGGTTGAGTGAACTTTGAGTGGTGGAAAATGAGAGGTGACCTGACAGAGGTGTGTAAGATGATGAGAGGCATTAATCGTATGGATAGTCAGAGGCTTTTTCCCAGAGCTGAAATGGCTAACATGAGAGGGCACAGTTTTAAGGTGTTTGAAAGTGAGTACAGAGGAGCTGTCAGGGGTAAGTTTTTTATGCAGAGAGTGGTGAGTGTGTGGAATGGGCTGCCGGCGACGGTGGTGGAGGCGGATACGATAGGGTCGTTTAAGAGACTCCTGGATAGGTACATGGAGCTTAGAAAAATAGAGGGCTATAGATAACCTCAGGTAATTTCTAAGTAAGTAGGTGTTCAGCACAGCATTGTGGGCTGAAGGGCCTGTATTGTGCTGTAGGTTTTCTATGTTTCTAACCAGGGCCTCAATATCTCTCAAAAAGCAAGGTTCCCGAAACCTGTTATCTTTACCTTTTATTCTGACAGGTGCATACAAGCTTTGTACTCTCAAAATTTCACTTTTCAAGACTTCCCACGTACCAAGTACATCTTTGCCAGAAAACAGCCTATCCTAATCCACACTTGCCAGATTGTTTATGATAACATCAAAATTGGCCTTGCTCCTATTTAGAATCTCAACCTGAGGACCAGACTTATCCTTATCCATAATTGCCTTGAAACTAATGGCTTATGATCACTAGATGCAAAGTGTTTCCCTCTATCATCTGTGCTATCTCATTCCCTAATAGATTAGGTACTGCACACTTTCTCAT
Source organism: Mobula birostris (assembly GCF_030028105.1). Lineage (NCBI taxonomy): Eukaryota > Metazoa > Chordata > Chondrichthyes > Myliobatiformes > Myliobatidae > Mobula > Mobula birostris. The sequence continues at coordinate 121,859,552 of NC_092376.1, forward strand.
TGGGCCTTCTATGTGCTGATTAAGGAAACTTTTCCGAACACATTTGATAAACTCTATCCCATCTAGGCCTTTTACAGTATGGGAGTGCCAGTCAATATGTTGAAAGTTAAAATCACCTACCATCACAACCTCATGTTTCTTGTAACAGTCTGCGATCTCTCTCCAATTTTGTTCCTCTAAATCCCATGGACTGTTGAATGGTCTATAATATAGCCCCATAAATGTGATTATACCTTTCTTATTCCTCAGTCCTACTCAAAAGCCACACGATGAGTTCTCCAGTCTGTCCTGATTGAGCACTGCTGTGAAATTTTCGCTGACTAATAATGCCATCCCGCCCCCTTTGTTCCCTCCCGCTCTACCATGTGTAAACAACAGAACCCCAGAATACTGAGCTGCCAGTCTTGCCCCTCCTAATGGCTACAATATCATAATTTCATGTGTTGATCCATGCCCTGAGTTCATCTGCCTTTCCTACAATACTCCTTGCATTGAAATATGTGTAACTCAGTACATTAATCTCATTGTGCTCAATCTTTTGATTCCTGATTTTGTATGTAGACTTCATAACATCTTTCTCCACAACCGTTCCTGTTCTGGTGCCCTGTTTCCCGTCCTCCTACAACTCTAAGTTAAATCCTCCCCACCCCCATGCAGTACCATCTAATTGGCAATATTCCCACTAGGATACTCTGTACTGGCCCCATCTTCCCTGGAAGATCCAAAATTCTGAAGCCCTCTCTCCTACACCAATTCCTCAAGCCACATGGTGGATAGATTTTTGCATAGTTGGGGAAATTAAAGGTTACGGGGAAAAGGTGAAGGTGAGTCCATGGCCAGATCAGCATGATCTTACTGAATGGCGGAGCAGGCTCGACGGGCCAGATGGCCAACTCCTGCTCCTATTTCTTATGCTCTTATGTTAAACTGGTTGTAACACTTCTAACCTCACTAACGTCTGGCACGGATAGCAATCGTGAGGTCACAACCCTGGAAGTGCTGTCCTTTATCTGAGCACCTAAGTCCCTGAGCTCCCTATGCAGAATCTTGTCCCTCTTCCTACCTATGTCATTGGTACCTTTATGAACCGTGACCTCTGGCTGCTCACCTTCCCACTTAAGAATGCCGAATACTCAATCAGAGGTCAATAAATAAATGTCCCGAACCCTGGCAGCCTGGAGGCAATGTACCTTTTGGGAATCTCGTTTCTGTCCACAGAACCTCCTTTCTGTTCCCTTAACTAAAGAATACACCATCACCACAGCTTGTCTCTTCTTCCCCCCGCAGCCCCCACCACCACTTCCCTTCTGAAGTCACCTGGTCGCTGTGACTTTCCTCTGGTGACTCCAGTGCTGTCCGTTTGGAGTTTGCGCATTTTTACCCTGTCCATTGTGTGCTGTGTGTTCCTCCCCCATGTCAGAAGTAGGCAGGTAAGTCGATTAATTTGCCACTGTAACTTGCATTAAGTGTGTAGGTGACTGGGGTATGGGACAGTTTTGATGGGATTGTGGGAAAAATAAAATGGGATTGGTGTGAATGGGTGCTCGATGGTTGAAGATTTATAGAATTACTCTATCTGGAACAGGAACAGGCCTGGGTTGCAGAAGCTTGCACTTCACTCAGTACTGGTGTCTGGGCAGTGGCTCCTCCAGCATGGGAGCCCCACATTCCTGGAACCTCCTTTCGGATTATACCAGCCATCTACACACTCGGGGCAATTTACAGTGGCCGCTCATCCCCCTACACCACACCTCTTTGGGAGGTGGCAGGAACCTGGAGCGCGTCAACCTGCTAACTCCACACAGTCAGTGCCGGAGATTGGGTCAAATTAGAACCCGGGCAGCTGGAACTGCGAGGCAGCGGTTCGACCGGCTCGGCCCTCCGGGTTCCTCCTGCACAACAGTGTCAGCTTCGCCATGCCAGGCTGCATGAGCGTAGTGGGCGGAAGGACCTGGTTCCATGCTGTGCGACACAGTGACACTCCGTGGATTCCACAAGCACATCCCTCTATTCAAATGCATGCACAATAGCCCAGATGATTACTCATAGTGATGTTGACATCCTTGTTTACAGGGAATGGGAAGATGGAGAATGACTATCTTCTGTTTTCTTCCTGATCAGATGGGTGTAAAATTCCAAAAAAAAAACTAGGCCTCATGCAGGAGAATGATGAAATTCAAAGATGGCTAAAGAACTTAAACCCAGAAATACTGGGACATTCCCCTTCGTGCTGTGCTGTGATCGAGTTTACGGAAGCTGCAGTGACAGTGAACCACTCTACCAAGCATTCTGAAACGTAAGCAGGAAACCATCTGCCTGGGACTGGTGGCCATACCCACAGGGCAGTCATTAACAGCTACATGGTTAGCTGAAACTCTGATAAAAGCTCACTCTGCCTGGGTCAGCAACCGTCTGCTCCCCTTTCTTGCCTTTGTCCTTCAAACAAAAGGGCAAAATCTCAGTCATCATCTTGGAGGAGATTAAGGAAATTGGAGCAGGAACAGCAGTAGTTTCCAGCACTGATTTTTCTCTTTTCATTTTAATATTGGGTTGAAGTCCAACTCCTGTTGGTGGACTGAATGCTTATGGAGCTACTTGTGGTGCTGGAGAGAGCAGGAACCTATTAAGTTGCTGCTACTGGTAAGGTCGATGATGTTATTGCTATAGGGTGCCCATGTAATTCTCTAGCTCGAAGTAAGCTAAAACATTGTTTTATGCACCCCCCCACTTCAGTTGTTCCTCCAGCACCCTTTCCTCTTATGCAGAAAATACAATATAGATCCACCAAGGTCATACTTTAGCAGGCTCAAGGGATTGAATGACTCCTGTTGCTTTGTTCCCTGTACTCATCCATTACTTGTGAAGCTAGGCAGGGAACAATTAGATTTTTTCATTCTAGAATGAAACCTTCTCTCTCCTCTTTATGAACTCTCACTATTTTAGAGAGCTACTTCCTGATTTGGAGTAGAATTGGGGGTGTTTTGTGGGAACTTGAAGATCCACACTCCACATTTTTGGAACAACTTCTTGCCCTCTGCCATCAGATTTCTGATTGGTCCATGACACCACCTCACAATTCCTCCTTCTCTCTATTTAATTTTGTTTATAGTTTATTGAGGCACTGCACGGAATATGCCCTTCGGCCTTGGTTTAACTCTCGCCCAATCACAGGACGATTTACAATGACCAATTAACCTACCAACCAGTACGTCTTTGGACTGTGGGAGGAAACTGGAGCACCCAGAGGAAACCCATTCCATGGGAAGGACATACAGAGACTCCTTACAGATGGCGTCGGAATTAAACTCCGAACTCCGATGACCCCAGCTGTAATAGCGTCATGCTAACCTCTGCGCTACGATGGTGCCCCATTGAAACTTGCAGTAAATGTTTTATGTCTTGTACTGTACCGCTGCCACAAAATGACAAATTTCACAGCATATGTTGTGGGGTGGGTGAAATGACCGGAGAGACAGAGTCACTGGTAGATACAAAGCAGCTTCTTTATTCGGCACAACAAGATACAGCAGGCGTCATAGGGACGGAGGCGCTTTCGGTGGAAGGGTCTCCTAGCCCAATGTAGGCTCGATATTTAATTGCTAAAAGCAAAGGACAATTCCTATTTACGAAGTTATAGACAATGCTTTCTTTTGAAGCTACATACAAAACACCACACCTTCTGACTTCATCCTTTCCTCCTGATGCCCGCATGTCTGGGTTGGTACTCACAGCCTTTAGGAATGCAAGTTAAATCTACAATACACTTACTTGGTATTTTACGTGCTAACATAGCGGACAATTCATATTTATAAATTATAGATAAGGCTGTCTTCGAAACTACCTGTAAACTTCACACTTCCATCCGCACCGTCTGGCTAGTATCCCGATATTCACAGCTTTTAGGAAGTGCATTGTTGTGAACTCAATCCACAGTACTTTGTCAAACAGAAGACTGGTGGCCAGAGTCATCTAAGTGTAAATGAATCATCTACCCAAAAACTCACTCTAACATATGTCAGCGGCAATAAACCTGATTCTGATTCCCATGTGACTTGCCCTCCAGACGTCATCATTTGTTGAATTGCCCTGTTTACACTAAATTCATTGTAGCTTAAGAAGTCCAATTTAGTCAGGAATCTTTTCTTGGTTTTATCTTTGATGCATACGTTTCATGGTCAGTTGGTCCTCTAATGACTATTCCTAGCCAGACTTTATGATTTGAAATGACCTATCCCTAGTTGTCAACATCAGTGCTTCACTGCTGATTTCAAACAGCCTTTATACCATTACAGTCATGCACTTTTCCATTTCTTGGCCGCTTGCCTTCATCAGTTCACCACAAAATATCTTGGCTTGGTGTCCTGTCTGATTTTTCATCACCAAGACTCCCACCTGCATCATTGCACTTTTGTTGAATTTTGCTATTTGTGTTTTCACCTGTCATCTATTCTAACTCACTGAGCAAGGTTGGATAGAAGTGGTTGAATGACTTCAGGGGACAACCATATGCTCTGTAGAGATTCAAGGTGATCTAAAAGCTGCCCTGTCTTTGCCCAGAGTCATTCACTTTAACAATTCCATTTTTCAAATCTCCATCCATGTTAGTGTTTTCTGAAGTTGTATTTTACAGGTCGGTAGGTGTCTCCACTAGTTTTGTAGAACATAATGATTATTTGTATCAAAATTTCTGATATTTTTAAGCTGAACAAAGGCCCTAATGATAAGAGCTTGTTCCAGCAAAGTGATCACTAACCTACCTTGATCATCAATTAAGCAAAGCCATTGAAATATCCATGCTTGTCAGATTAATTGACTGCTGCCTCGCTCCTGCCATTAATCACGACAGATTGTTTTACCTGTGGTCGTAAACTTGGCCGACACTAGAAATCATGAATCTTCTAACCCCCAATCCAACTTAATGTGAAAATCAGAAATACTTAATTGCCTAGAACACAGCTGTATAGGAGAGGGGGAGGCGGGGGGGGATGGAGAAAAATAAAATCACAAGAACATGTTTGTTGCATGTTATCAGTTGGGGATTGGTAAACGTTACAGAAATATTCAACTGGAAATGGGAGAAAAGGGATGTATTACATAACACATGCTTCATATTAATGCTTTTCATATTGCCTTTACAATTGAACAAAAATATTTTTGACCATTTTTAACCATATAATGTAAACACAAGAGATTCACCAGATGGTGGAAATCCAGCGTAACTTGCACAAAATGCTGGAGAAACTCAGCAGGCCAGGCAGCATCTAGGGAAGGGAATAAACAGTTAATGTTTCGGGTTGAGACAATACAAATATTTTTTCAGACACTCGTCAAAAGCCATTCACCAGAATGCAAAATGGTGCAGAAACTTCCTAACCAAGAAGTTATCATGAGACCCATCTAGGACAAGCAGCTCTACTCGATCGAACTTAATTCTTCAGGTCTCACTGTATTTACCTTGCAGTGGTTGGGCCGTCTGAAGATGGGATCTCTGCTCGCAGGGTTAGCACAGCAGCTGTTGTGCATAATGTTCTGAGAACTGGGGGGGGGGGGGCGCTACCTGTGAGCAGATGAAGATGAATAAAATGCAGGGAAGAGGTGGAACCAAAACAATGGGAAGGAATTTACAGCAGGGAAATGTACCAGAATAAAAAAAATAAAAGCAGGGGATACTTAGCAAGGCAGAGACAACCAGTTCCAATGAATTGTCATTGACCCCAATCATCTACTTTGTTTCTCTCTCCACAGGTAGATTGTTTATTTCAGATTTCCAGCATCTGAAGCTTTGTATTTTTCAGATGGTGGAAGAACCTTCACTGCTCCTGTAATCTGTTGTAGTTGTAGGCTGGAGCCAATCACAGCCTGTCCTGCGGTTGGAAAACAAAAGACTCAGGCTTGTTTTGTCGTCGTTGTCCATTGTGTTGTTCTGAGACCATAATGGGCATGATAAGTTGGCACAGGAATGTGCAATGACACTTCAAAGTTCAAAGTACATTTATTATCAACGTATGCATACATTACACAACTTCAGATTCGTTTCCTTGCAGGCAGCCGCAAAACAAAGAATCCCATTAAGAAGACCATCAAGCACCCAATGCGTAGAGAGGAACAAAAACAACTCGTGCAAACAATAAAAGTAAGCATGAAGCATTCAGAACAAAAGTGAGGCCATAGACACGACAACCGGAGCAGCCAGAACAGACCGGAGCTGAGTAAAGATTGCAGAGCAGCGAGCAGAACCGGTCCGACCCTTGCCTCTTGGCCCGATGTCCTGCCCTTTCGATCTGTCTTGGCCAGCATTCAAATCGTTCAAGCATTGGGTCATTCCTCACACTAGGACGGAGGACCTGTCACGCTGATACACTGGGTCTGGACCCCTCTGCCACATTTTGGCCCGTACCCAACCTTCCCAAATCGGCCAGCATTTAGATGGATTAAACCTTGCTCTTGGATTAGGTTGACAGGCCTTGAATCTGCCTCTCCTCTGCTCTGACTTTCCTCCACTCTGTTACATGGAAACATAGACATCGAAAACCTACAGCACAATACAGGACCTTCAGCCCATAATGCTGTGCCGAACACGTACTTAATTTAGAAATTACCTAGGGTTACCCATACCCCTCTATTTTTCTAAGCTCCATGTATCTATCCAGGAGTCTCTTAAAAGACCCTATGGTATCCACCTCCACCACTGTCGCCGGCAGCCCATTCCACACACTCACCGCACTCTGCGTAAAAAACTTACCCCTGATGTCTCCTCTGTACCTACTTCCAAGCACCTTAAAACTGTGCCCTCTCATGCTAGCCATTTCATCTGTTCACTTCGACTTTGTCTCGAATGTGCCTCAACTTTGCCTCCCACCTGCAAGCTTCAACCCTCAACTCAGCCTTGCCTTTGCTCACTTCTCAATTGTTTGTGGTGATTGTTCGCCATAAATTTTACAAGAAAAAGTGTTATTAACAAAGTACTTTGCTGTATTTGTTGTTATGTTTGCCACCAGTAAGTAACCGCTGGTCTTCACCAGTGCCACCTTAAAGCCGACTGTGTGGGCAGCCCAAGATCATCTTAAGCTGGATTGTGCGAGCTGCCCCAGCTCTTCTTTAGGTTGTGTTGTTTGTTAACACAAATGACACATTTCATTCTATTTTTCAGTGTGGATGTGATAAATAATTAAATCTGAATCTGCATTGTATGCCAATTGTGATACTAGCTAAACTTGGCCTGTAGTGGCACAATATAACTTACTGATAGAATTGGTTCCTCATACAATAATTTAATGACTTGCAAAGCCTGCACCCCTCTATATTGAATAAGATGGAATCAGCTACCCAAATGATGGCACTTTTGATCACCCACAGCTCGCTCTCTCTCTGTTGACTTGTTCTCGGGTTCCTGGTGAAGATGATTTCGCCAAGCTGTGTTCTTCAGTTAATAAAGTTTGTGTGCACTTAGTCTTTATGTATTAAAACTCAGCATCACAGACTAACCAAGAAATAATAGAGTTGGTTGATGCTTGGATCACATTGCTTTTTTAATTCAGTTCAGCATTCACTTTTTTGTTGTGTCCGAGTCTTTAGGCAACATCTCCGCTAAATTTGATGTTTTGTTTATGCAGATCCATTCCCTCCAGTAACCATGTCCCTGCAAAGTTCTCTAATATTCCTTTACTATTAAATAATACTTTAGTGGTCATCAAATGATTGTGTTGCATACCAGGATCTAGTAGCCATTGATACACAAACCTTCCTTGTACCATGCTTTGTTCAATAGGAACATTTCTTCTCTGTCTATATTTGTTTATTCAGAGTGAAGACTGAAGTTTCACTGTTATCTTCACATCTTTTGACAGCAGCTCACCTTATTGCTGCTCTCAGGCCTCGAACCCACCACCACTACCATAAACTATTTCCCCTCTTCTGCTGAAATTTATGACAGAGGGCAGGAATTGTAAAGACTAACTACAGGAGCAAGTGTTTCCAACCTATTAACAGAAGCAATACAATCATTAAACATGTCAATTGCTAGAGTGATATTACACTATAAGATCATAAGACATAGGAGCAAAATTAGACTATTTGGTGATCAAAGCTCCTCTGCCATTCCATCAAGGCTGATTTATTATCCCTCTTCAACCCCATCTTCCAGCCTTCTCCCCATAACCTTTCACCCCTCCTTACTAATCAAGAAACTGTCAATGTCCACTTTAAATATACCCAATAACTTGGTTTCCACAGCTGCCTGTGGCAATGAATTCCACAGTTTCACTCCCTCTGGCTCAAGAAATTCCTCTTCATCTCTGTTCTAAAGGGACATTCCTCCATTCTGAGGCTGTGCCCTCTGGTCCTAAACTTCCCCCTCTGTAGGAAACATCCTCTCCACATCCACTCTATTTGGCTCAATATTCAATAGGTTTCAATTAGATTTCACTACCCCTCACCACCATTCCTCTAAAATCCAGCAAGTACAGACCCAGAACCATCAAACACTGCTCATCCTTTAACCATTTCAGGAATCATTCTTGTGAACCTCCTCTGGACCCTCTCCAATGCCCGCACATCTTTTTTTGATAAGGGACCCCAAAATTGCTCACTATGCTCCAAGGATGGTCTGACCAATGCCTTATAAAGCTTCAGCATGACATCCTTGCTTTTATATTCTAGTCTTAATGAAATGAATACTAACATTGTATTTCCTTTCCTTACCACCAACTCAACCGGCAAGTTAACCTTCAAGGAATCCCGCACAAGAACTCTCAAGTCCCTTTGCACCCCAATTTCTGAATTTTCTCCCCATTTAGAAAATAGTCTACACCTTTATTCCTTCTACCGAGGTGCATAACCACACACTTCCCTACACTATATTCCATCTGTCACTTTGCCCATTCCCCTAGTCTGTCTGACTCCCTGTTTCCTCAATACTGCCTACCCCCTGCACCTATTATTTTGGATCATCAGCAAACTTGGCCACAAAGCCATCAATTCCATGATCCAAGTCACTGACATATAATGGGAAAAGAAGTGGTCCCTACACCGACTCCTCTGGGACACCACTAGTCACTAGCAGTCAACCAGAAAAGGCACCCTTTATTCTCACTCTTTGCCTCCTGCCGGTGAGCCAGTCTCCTAGAACCTTAACTGTGTCACGTATCTCTGAGCAGTCCTTTAGGTAGTGGGTTTTGGAGAAGAGCAATTTCTTCCATAGTCTCATGTGGTTCATTGGGAAAAAACTACTCAGTTTGGTAGATGCGATATTATTCATTTACCCGTCCAGGCAGTGTATCTTTCAATAGGTCCTGAAGTTACCACAAAATGGCTGCAATACAGATGATGGAAAGCTACAGACTTGTTGGAAGGGAGACTGCAGAATGACTTCGAGGATGACCTTGAGTAACTTCAGTACTGAAAGCCTAGTTGTTGACTATACCATATTAGTATGAGCTGTCTAATGACAGACACACTAAAGAAGAGTTATTGACAAAGTGAAAGGGATGGACTGATAAAAGAGATATTCATTCATCCTGGCTTTTGCATCTATTGCTTAAATGTAACTTTCCCTATTCAGTTTGTAAACCTTAGGCCAGAATTTTCAAGTAAATTAATAATGAAATTAATGTGTGCACGATGCAGCAATTTCAGCCAAGAAATAGTTACAATGTTAATAATTGTGTCCGAAAGATCCTGTCTTTGGTCTGGTATTAGTTTTATGGACATGGCATTTTGTTTTCTGCCTTAATACTTGAGTGATGTGTAGTTTCTGTGCTTACATGCTATGTAAGAGAAGTTCAAAACAAAAAGTTGAACTTTTCCAACTCGGCCTAAGTTTTCTTTAAACAGCTGTCAAACTAAAGTCATTGGCATTGAAAATAGTGCAGAGCTGGCCTGAAGAGACAGATTGCTTACAGGTTTTAAGTATAGAATTTCATTCTATCCAATTTTAATTGTTGTTCAAATTTCATAAAAATGTTATATTTTGCATGTTTTAAGTTTTTTTTCTCCCAATTTCCATCTCTCTTTTTGTCTCTTTCTGTACTTGATCTGATGGCAGAATTGCTTTAAAGGTAAATGCAGCGCAATAGACAGTTTTTGCAGTGTTACATCAGCTATTGTTTTGGTTAGGTAGCATCAGTATTATGCTTGAGGTCCAAAAATCGTCCTACATCCAGCACATTCAGCCATTTCTTGGTATAATATAAAAGAGTCAGTTAGCTGATTTCTGTAATGGAAGAGGGCAGATGGATCTTTCACTCAAGAATTGTGCCTGAAGACTTCTGCAGACATTTCAGTTCCTTCCATATTGAATGATGCTGGGACCCACTATTATTAAGTTTGGGATTCTTCATGAAGTTGCCTTTTCCCTTTAGGACTGAACATAGCATATCTGCAGAGTTTTGATCAGATCAGTTGACTATGTGATTGTTTGGCTCTGTCTAAGCAGGCTGCTTAGCAAGTATGTAGTTCTGTGTTGAGGATGCAGCAGGTTCTTATATTTTTTCTGTCCTTCATTCTTTGGGTTTTTTTCTTGTGCTTCAAGGATGTCTGTGGAGAGTAAGAATTTCAGGTTGTATATAGTATATTAACTGGAGCTATTAAACTATTGAATGTGCTTCATTGAAATGGTTCATGATGGGATATAAAGGGCCATTTTGACACCCACACTGAAGGCTAATTTACAGTAACTTTCAAGTATATTTTTTTGCATGTGTGAGAATCTAGAGCACCACATGGTCACGTGGAAATGTGTGGTTCTCAGAGGTCAGGGTTGAACTTGGTTGTTAGAGCGGTGAGACTACAGGGAATTACCACCTTTCATACAGTCTCTCTCCTCCCCTGCTGCTCAAACCTTAATCCAGGTCTCGTTACTCACAGCTTTATTGTCGAACACTATTCAAACTGGAACAACTCGAAATCTTAGTCCTTGCTATTTGCTTCTCTTTCATCCTTTAAGACGAGGAGTGCAGGCAATGGTGATGAATTGTACTCACATTGTGTCTTTAAAATAGCTTATTTTCAGTATTTTGACCCAGCAGAAATAAGGTTAACTCTGTCATGGATGGTTCCAAGCCCAGGGGGAGGTTGGGCATGGGGCTAGCAGCTCCATCCCATAAAAACCCAGAGCTACAGAAAGACGAAGAGAAGCTCCAAAGGCCTCATTCTTGAGCGAGGAAGGCTTTTCAAAGATGGGAGACACCTGGGGACAATTGAAAGACTGGCCTTGGACACAGGACCCTGGCGAGCTGCTGCTGGCGGTTTATCTCCAGTAGTGGAATGAGGAGGAAGAGGAAATATTTCCAACATTATTATATTATTGGGATGTATGTGACTAGGAAGGGAAACTGGCCTTGACCTTTAAGCTGGCACATTCTTCATTTGGAAGGTGTCATTGTAGCGTTGTAGAAGAGTCAGTGCAGGCCGCTTATAGTGGTATGCAGTGCAGCCATGTTGCCCTGGTTGTGCAGGGATTGAATACTTAGACTAAGCAGACTACTATATTTTGGACACAAGAGGTTCTGCAAACGCTGGAAATCCAGAGTAACACATGCAAAATCTCGGAGTGCGGAACTTAGTTAAGATGGTGCTAAACGACGACTCCTTTGTTTGCATCTTCGGAAACAGCTCTATTTCCATCTTTAATATCTCTATTTTTCCCTTTCAAGGTTCTTTTGAAGACCCTGGCTTGGAGTTACATGCTGACTACAGTTCTTTGCGGGAATGGGACCTGCTCTCGGGGTGTCATGGCTAGCCATTATCCAACATGCCAAAAGTTTGGCTCGCCTTTGGAGGCCTAGGATCTGGGGGTTCTAAAGACGGGCAGATTGAAGGTCGGTGTCCTGGACCGGTGTGTCATGGGAGCTGGAAGATCTTTGGCTGTGTGTCCAGAGACCTGAGATCTTTGGGCACAGAGCTCGGAAAAAGCAACGCAACTGACTTTTAACATCGTAAACCAGCGAGTTGTTTGTTATGTCTCCCCTCTCGCTGTGAAACAGAGATGACTCTTTCTCCCTTATTAGGGAGAGAGAGAGAGCCTGTGGTATGTCAGATAGCGGGTGACCAAGTAGACTTTGGAGTACTGCAAGCCTATGTCTTTGCTGTTGCTTTGCTGCATGCTTGAGTGCTTGGTGGTGGGTGCCGATGCTTTTTTTTGCTGGTTGGGGGAGGGGGATTCTTTGCTTGCTGCCGCTTACGCACAGGACGGAGGGGACTTTGGGGTTCTAACATTTAACTGTCATTCATTCTTTGGGGCACTCCTCTGATTTTGTGGATGGTCACGAAGAAAAATCATTTTAGGATGTATATTGTATACGTTTCTCTGACATTAAATGTACCTTTGAAACACTGAAGGAACTCAGCAGGTTGGGCAGCATCCAAGGAATAAACAATCAATATTTTGGGCCAAGAGGCTACATCAGGACTGGAAAGGAAGGGAGAAGGTGTCAGAATAAGAACTAGAGGAGAAGGAGGAGTATAGGCTGGCAGGTGATAGATGAAGCCAGGTGAAGGGGTAGGTGGGTGGGGGAGGGGGATGAAGTAAGAAGCTGGGAGGTGATAGGTTAAAAAGGTAAAGGGATGAAGAAGGAATCTGATAGGAGAGGAGAGTGAACCAAGGCTGCTCTGTTTTGGATAGTGTTGAATATATTGAATGTTGTTGAAAATGAACTCATCACAGTTCAAATATATAATTTATAAAGTTACTTGCTGAGTGAAGAAGTCATCATATCCTGTCAATGACCTGCCCTTGTAGGTAGAGTATTTATATTGCTGCACCAGCTAGCTTTCTGACCTGTGGTGATCCCAGGACACTTGATGCTAGAGGATTTGATGATCTTAATGCTGACCTCTATATAAAAAAACAAAATGTATCTGTGTCCTGCACTGTTAGTGGCTTAAACGGATTGACATAAATCATGTGGTAATAAAAAAAAGGAGTGTCATTTAATCATAGGTGATTTTAATCAAATTGGAATTGGTAGCCACAAGAATAAACTGACATGCATTCAGAATATTTTCCTTTAGCAATTTGTTATGGAGGAAACTAAGGAACAATTTTTTTTTGGATCGGGCAATATCTAATAAGACAAATTGAATAAATATTCTTCTACTCTAAGATCTTATCTCAGAATGTTTAGAGTGGAATATACTACAAACACCCTGTCAATACCAACAAAATGCAAGGGAGAAATTAAGTGCAATATCTAGAGAATTAGTTTAGCTAAAGCAGATGGTTTACGTATTAGGGACTTTTTTTAAAAAAAGGAGTGAGACATAATAAAAGCATTGGCCTTAATTTTTCAAAAATTCTTTGATTTTGGAGAGATCCCAAAGAATTGAGAGGGAATTCCAATGTTATATCCTTAAAAAAGAGTGGGGCGAAAAAACAGGTAACTTTAGGCGGGAAGATGTTTAATATTGGAAACATGTTAGAAACACATATTAAGAAGGTAATAGTAGAGCACTTGGAATGTTGCATTCAGATCGAGGGAAATCAGTTTAGCTTCATGAAGAGGAAATCGTGTCAGAAATAAACATGGGAAAATAGAAGCAGGAGTAGGCCACCAGCACCCTCAAACCCACTGCACCATTTAGTGTATCTTGGCTAATCTAATCTGGTTTTAACTGTTCTTTGTTAGTTCCTACAATCTCTGTTCCTTGATCTTTGAAATACGTCTCCATCTCCATTTTAATTGTATAATCTGGCCTTCAACATTCTTGGGAACAGAGAATTCCAGAGATTCACCCGTCTCCAAGGGATACTGCTATGCTCCTTATTTTTAAATCACCAGCCCCTTATTTCATTTCTTTATTTGTGATTCTCCTAGTGGAGAAAACATCTGAACATCTACTTTATTGACCCCCCCCGCTCCCTAAGGATCTTGCATATTTCAATAAGTTTACCTCCCCCTCACTTCCCAAGGAGTTCATGTCCCTTAAGGAGGACAAATCTTTTAGAGTTCTTTTGAGGAAGTATCATTCAGAGTGGATAGAAGGAACCAGTTAATGTAATATATTTCTGTTTTTATAAGTTTGCAAGGTGCCTCATGGAAGTTATATTACAAGTTAAGAACTCATGGTGCTCAACAAAATATATTTAGCACAGGTAGAGGATTGATTAACTAGCCGGACACATTTAGTAGAGTAACGTTATCATTTTCAAGGAGGTAACATGTAACAAATATGGTACTATAGAGATCAGTGATGGGATTGTTGCTGTTTATTGTATATATTAATGAATTAGAGGAAGGAAGTGAAGGCATTGTAGCAAATTGTGCTGATGAAACAAAAGCTGGTGGGGTTGGGCAGGAGCAGGGGCATGATGCAAGTTTAAAGAGATATTAATAGATTGAGTGAGTAAGCAAATATAGGCAAATAGACGATCATGTGTTCGTTTCAAAGGGGAAATAATTGATTTAGATAAAAAAAAATACTGTGGGGGTTTGCAGAATAAGATTTGGGGTTCCAACTACATGGAAAACAAAGCTAGTGTGCAGGTGCAGTAAGTAACACACACAAAATGCTGGTGGAACACAGCAGGCCAGACAGCATCCATAGGAAGAAGCACAGTCGATGTTTGGGCCTGTGAATGCTGTCTGGCCTGCTGCGTTCCAACAGCATTTTGTGTGTGTTGCTTGAATTTCCAGCATCTGCAGATTTCCTCGTAGGTGCAGTAAGTAATTGGGATGTGTAATAGTCATAGTCATACTTTATTGATCCCGGGGGAAATTGGTTTTCGTTATATAGTAATAATAAATAGTAATAAAACCATAAATAGTTAAATAGTAATATGTAAATTATGCCAGGACATAATGCAATGCTAACTTTTAATTTCAGTTGGTTGGAGTGTGAAAGTTAAGGAAGATCTATTACATCTGTACAAGGCACTAGAGAGACCACCGAAAGAGTACTTTGTGTAGTTTTGGTCCCTTGATGGAAACGTATATTAACATTGGAGACAATTCAGAGAAGGTTGTCTGCGATGAGGCTTCATCTTGGGGGAAAGGTTGAACAACCTGAGCCTGTACTCATTGGCGATCTCTTAGTGGGTAAATACTGTATGGTTGTTTTCCCTTACGGGAGAGTTTTGGACCAGATGTTATGGTGTAAGATTAAGTTTAGCTTGTTTAAGACTGGGATGAGAAAGGGTTTCTTTCCTTAAAGGCTTCCAAGTCTTTACAAGTTTTTATTGCCCCAGGAAGTAATGGAGGCTGAATCCTTGAATAAAGATCCTTGTGATGGATAATCAGTGGGAAAATCAAAGGTTGATTCAGCCATGGTCAGGAGTGGTGGAGCAGCCTCAAACAACTGAATGGTATACCACTGTTCCTATTTCTTGT
The DNA here is from genome assembly GCF_030028105.1 of Mobula birostris. NCBI lineage: Eukaryota > Metazoa > Chordata > Chondrichthyes > Myliobatiformes > Myliobatidae > Mobula > Mobula birostris. Next base: position 121,874,875 of record NC_092376.1, read on the forward strand.
AGTCTTATGGAAGTGGAGCATTGTGTTATTGCTTTCCACACTCACCAAGAACTTTTGAATCACCTTTGAAATGTTGATTTAGTAAACATGATAAAAGTGATTGTAAAACTCATTTAAAATCAGTATGTTACACTTTAATTTTTTTAATCCTAAGTTTCATTGCTTTTAACTTTGCACACTATGTGTTTAATTTTAATGAAATAACAATGAGTTGTTACTTCCCAAATAAATGTTCTTTATTTCAAGTTTCAACATGTTTATGTCCTTACACAGCATTGTCAACGTTTCTATCATGTTTCCTAATGGATACCATCTGTAATCAAATGTTCCTCAATTACATGTCTCCATTGCAAACATTTCACAATTCCAGAATATACACATATCAATGCAGCACCACATCAAGTTAATAGACTTCTACTGCACGTCATAATACATTTTAATAAAACATAGTAAGGCCAGAGTAAAAGTAAAAAGTCAAGATTTCTACCTGAGTTAGAAATCTGAGTCAAAGTGGTAGGAAGTCAAATTTGGGATTTTTTTTCCTATTCTACCAAAAGTGTATTTGTGTCCAACTCCTGATGCTATATGGTGCTGTTGTTTAGTACGTGAATACATTACCATGATTATATATCCAACCATGCTATATTGGTCATAACGGAATATTCGTAGTGTACTTTTCAAAGTAGGAGCACAAGCCTTGAGATTGACAGTTCAAGCATAATCTTTGCAGTCCCACGTACAAGCATGGGTGCTTGGAAATGTCATCAGATCACACCCTGGCTGTCACATGAAGCCCAGAGAGATTTAAATGTCACTTCCATTGCCTGTGATTGGACTCCTAACTGAAATCACCAACTGGGTGGCAGAAAAGAGCATAAGGTCAGATGATACAGAATGTTTGGTGGAATATGAGAATGAGGAAAGTTGCGGTGGAGGAGAAAGACAACCAGTCAAGGTATGTTTAAGACTGCTGTCGACCTTGCTTATCCCTATTTCTGCTTATCAATTAGAATCTCTGGCAGAATCTCTATTAAACCCAACAAACACACTAGACCGGATAATTTAGAAAACGCTGGTTTCGCATAAAAATGATAGGCGTCCACACCAGACATTTTTAAAAATAACTCTGTCCACATTAGAATGGATATTTGGGTGAATCTCCTCCTACTGGACATGCGCAGCACACACAGAAAACAAGCAAAGAAGAAACAGTATACTTGGTGCGCATTTGTCCAGTTACAGACTAGAAAAACTTAAAAGGAATTGCTCTTGGCTCTCGCGCAGGAGGACTTAAAACTAAAAAAAACAAATACTGGAACGTATGGAGGCAACCGACGGGGAGCTCACGGACAGTATGACCCAGCTGACGACGAACCTTGAAAAACTGACTAACTCTGTTGCATTAATAAAGCACCTTGTTAAATGTATAAAACAAGTCTGCATCAGTGTTATCTTGTATTTCCACACAATGTTACATTAGGCTGTTACACATCTATTGTCAGAGAAGTACTTGCATAAATAGGTAAAGCACCTTCATATAAGCAAGGACAGAAAACGGCAAAGTGAGCATACTTATTCATTCAGTAAGCTATGGGTCAAAGTATTTGGTGAGTACATTTCTAACTCCTCTGGCTTCAGTCTCGTTGCCGTCTGTTCTGAAATTGTTAGGTTGTGTGGGGGGTTGCGTTCAGAAAATGAAATGCCGCGCTACTGCCATCTGTTCCGGCATGTCATGAGAGCGTTTTTAAAAATATCCATTCCGCCCCCCCCCCCCACACTGCTCTGCACAATCGGCGTTTTCAAATTTACACACTCTGGAGGGCGTTTTAGAAAATCTCCGTTTTCGGGGGAGGAAAACGCCATTTCAATGTGGACGGAGGGTCAAAACGAAGAGAAAAAGCTTTGGTTACGGATTTATCCGGTCTAGTGTGGACGTAGCCACAGTCTTAATTGCATCATAGAAACCCTAATGGTGTGTTTTTCTAAAGAATTCTGGTGTCCCTTTCAGACCTCCTAGTTCCTCAGAGTTGAAATGAAGCACAACATCAGCACACAAGTGGGTACTCGTTTCCTTCCTCTTAATCCAAAGCACCCCCAACCCACCTCCCATTCTCCTCAAAATCAGTGATCTTAAAAGTGGATATTGTTCTTTCTCACGGAAACTATTCAATGCAAGTCAAAATTTCACTGACAGTCAAGGCAGAGAGTGGCAAAAAAATTACAGCATGCCTTCTGTGAGCTGGGTTAGGGGCTAGATTAATTAAGAGTGGTTATTATTCAAGAAATAATCACATTGAAAGCTGCCAGGCAGTTGTAAAATCCTAAATAATTCATTTTTTTCTTCGGGGTGAAATTGGAAGACCCAGCTAGATCTTCAAACGGTTCCAGGCCACATTCATCGGCTGATACTGTGGCCTCCAAAACAGCCCTGCAAATCATTCTGTTCTGAAAAATATCATTTAGGACCATTGTTATTTTCTAGGGATAACCGGCATGGGTGCTAAATGTAAACTTGTCAATGTATCTGCTCAGAAAATATGTTACTTAAAAACCTTCTTGCTCCTTGTGGCATTCTTTTGTCTCTTGTGATCGAGGTATTGTTACTTCGTTAGGGTGATGGCTGTTAACACTGAGAGTAAATTCCAGAAAAGGGTATTTATAAACAGGTTGAACAAACTATTGCAGCATTTTTGGACGTCCATCATGGTATAAAGAATGGGCTTCCTAGAAGATTAGTTCTTCATCAATTTCGTTGAGATAGTCCTGGTCAACGTAAATCATAAAGCCGGTAAATAAGCTATCAGCCCAGTTACGATCATAGACCAGGCCGTTCTGTTCAGAATAAAAAATCTGCAGCCAGACTTCATCTTTACGCTTCAAGTACATGATAGTCGAACCAGAAGCCACGTCATAGTTACCAGTGTTAGCATCGAAGGTCTTTATACGATATTGACCATTGTGCACCAGCCCAATAGCAAGGTGCTTATTAGCCAAGGTCACATCATAGGAGAAGTAGTAAATGCCAGGTATATCACATATATATTTTCCACTGGAAACATTATAGTGTCCTCCTTCATTTAAAAGAACCTTATCAAATTTGATGGGCATGCGTTCCTTGGGATAGCTATGGGTGATGGCTACAGAGAAGGCGGATCTTGCTGTGTTAGTGCCACATTTGCAGATTCCGGGCCAACCAGGCTCACCATTGTTTCCATTAGTGCCTTTTGGTCCACGTATTCCTTTACTACCCTGAACACCTCTAAGACCCCTTGGTCCTCGGGGGCCTGCTTTGCCAATAGCTCCCCGTATTCCCTTCATTCCAGGTTTTCCACTTCTTCCTTCTTTTCCTCTGTCACCTGAAAAGAAAACAAGGTTATTTTTCTCTGCATGATTATAGTGGTTCTGTGTTGAAACAGAAAATCAAAACATTCTGGTGGCATAATTGGTCACAATTGTGCAAAATTGTGCTACAACAGTGACTTCACTTCCAAAGTATTTCTATTATTATTAAGTGGTTCATCCTGAGGTCATGAAAGGTGAATCATTTTTACCTTCACAAAGCACAGCTACTTCAGTTTAAAGAATCAGTCTATGTTAGCATGAAGTTTAAGGAACCTGCCAGAACAATTACTAAATCCAATCATAGATACTTCTGTTTGTTACTGTGTGTATAAGTATTTCAGATGCTTTCCATTTTCTTTCATGACACTATTGCGTGTTGTAATCCTTAAAATGTTGTAATTTTAATGTTAAACTGTACAACTACCTAGAGTGGATAGTAAAAGCTAGTAATATGTTAGCATTGCATTCTTTATTTTCTGGTCATTTACAATGTTTGTTAAAGAATTTAGAATTTATTCTGAAACCCAAATCCATACTGGCCATGAGATAGATATTGATTTTCCAGGGCCCAAGAGGATTATTGTTAACTTCAGCTTTCTACTGCAGCAGCATGGCCTTTCCAAATGTTGCCTCTGACAATGTTAAACTTTTAGCCTATATTTCTTGTTCAGTTTCTTGTTGTAAACAAGTTAATAATGAGGTCTTGTGGATCTATGTTTAACTAAAGAAGACAATGGGGTTATGTTAATTGGCTTGCATCAAACCTGACAACCCTGGCTAAGTTATTTGCGCCATTGTGACTGAGTTTAAGGAAGCTTAAACTCAGGCCAGACAGATTTTGTCACTTAGCACATCAAACATAGTCACGGGTATAGTTGATCAATCAATAGTTGGGACAATTTGTGTACTCAGAGAGTCAGCCCTCACAGCATTAATGTGGGTGACTGGAAGCACTGTCACCAGAACCTTTCAGACCATCTGTGTGAATTACTTTGTTCCTGCAAAGGTATCTGAAAAACGTCACATGCAGATAATGTCTAATGGTAGAAAAACAGTATAAATGTCAGAAAGCATTGCGGATTGTTTGAAATGACAAGGAGAATGACAGAAAGAAGAACTCGACTTCATTCCTCAGTCTTCGGTTTTTGTGACAGATGACTTGTTCATCTGCAAATTGTAGGTTTGTTCTTTTACTTTGTAAGAATTGTACCTGTGTTTGGAAATCCGTTGTAGTTTATAAGTCTTTTGGAATTTGGACATACTTTATAAATCAAAAATCCTTTGTGATTGTTAAATATTCATCCAAATGTAAACATGTAAATGTAGACTAGACAGGGAAGAAAGCTAGTCTCTGAAGAGCAAGGTGATACCGTATAATCTCTCTGTAGAGAGGGTACCCCCAGATACTTATATCAGATGGGCTTTGAGGACAGTGAATCTAACACTATCACAACAGAAGTCAAGCTTTGGGCTAGAATGGTACAAATATCAGAACTATATGTGTACAGTTCCATACCACATCATTCTATTATTATACATGCACATTGGTTTCAAATTAGTGAATAAAATTAGAAAACAAAGTCTGTTCACATGTTTTAACCTTATAAAGGACTGAGATTGGAGGAGTATTAAGGTTGGGAAAAGAAAATGCTGTTTATGATTTTATATTTAAAGTCCAGGGAGTTTTATATTTAATTATCATTTGTTATAGACTAATTATGTTATCGACTGCTGTCGACTCAACTCATGGCGACCCTATGGATAGGGTAATTGATTGTAGTGTTCTCGTGGAAAGATACGGAAGTAGATTTACGGGCCTTTCTTCCGCACAGATGGTGCCGCTGCCCAGGCTGGGGCCTGGCTGGATTCGAACTCAGGACCATCCATTCCGAAGTCCAGTGCTGATGCCACTACCCCACTGGTGAGCCCAGTTAGATACTTAGTATGATTCTAAATGGGGCACAGAAGATTCCCAGTGCTTTTGATGCAAGTCTTCCTATGACAATAAGTAAGATGTGCTTGCCAGCTACTGGAAGTGGAATGAGTTGACTGAATTGCCCATTTTCATTCAGCATACGGTAACCCAATCTGATCAAAATGTTGTGTCCACTGAAGCATTTTCTGGCAGAAGTCCTTGTATGATTAATTGGGAGAACAACTGTCCATTTTTATTTATTCTCCAAGGACTGGGCTACTACAAAACTTCAATTCTTATTCTGACTGAGATTAAGTGGCTCAACACCTAACATTATTCACTCTGAGAGAAAGATGTACCAACTAGCTTATTGGGATCTATTAACCTTTCATATCATATATCTATTAACTGGAATTGTAAGCAATTCACTCTTTTCCAACTAGTACTCTGGGGGAAAAACCTGGATCAAAAATCTGCAGATGCTGGAAATACAAAACAAAAATGGTCAATGCTGGAAGCTGCTCAAGTAGCTTCACTGACAAGAGAACTTGTTAATATTTCAGATTGAGGATCCTTCATCAGGACTGGAAAAGTTTTAAAAAAAGTGTTTTAAATTGAGGAGAAGTGGGCATGAGAACATTAAAAACCAGCAGTTGGGACAGAAAATAAAAGAAGAAACAAATTGAAATAAAAGTATAGATACAATTGTGGATTAAAGAGAGGAACAGAAAGGTAGTGGTTACCTAAAATTGTTAATTTTCCTAAAATTGTTAAGTCCTGAATGTACCCAGACAGAAGATGAGGTGATGTTTCTAGAGCTTATGTTAGCTATCAATGAAGCAATGCAGAAGGTGAAAATTGGGGAGATCGGAATTGGTATTTGACGGATAATTAAAGTGACAGGTGGCTGGAACTTCAGGAGACTGAAAGCCCAGTGTCACGCATACAGACTGAACAGGGGTGTTCTGCAAAGCACCCCAGACTGCATTTGGTTTCTGTAATGTAGAGGGGGGCACATTGGTATTGGTTTATTATTATTATGTGTACCAAGGTACATTGAAAAGCTTGTCTTACATATGGTTTATACAGATCAAATCATTACACAGAGGATTGAGCTAGAGAAAGATAGAACAATAACAATGCAGAATAAAATGTAAAAGCTCCTGAAAAGGTGCAGCGCAGGTAAACGATGAAGATCATAACAAGGTGAATTTTGAGGCCAAAAGTCCATCTTATCATACAAGAAGTCCGTCAAAGAGTTTGAAAACAGAGGACTAGAAATTGGTGGTACATTTAATACACATTGTGTTACTTGTGAGCACCAAATACAGTTGACAATCTGCAGCTTCCCATGGAAGTATGTTTAGCTTCCTCTGATGATAAGAGAAGGAATAAAAGTGCAGGTATTGCATCTCACATGATTGCATGGGAAAGTGCCCTGAGAAGGGGAATGGTTGTTGGAGATGGAGAAGAGGACCGGGGTGTTCACAAAGGGAATAGTCTGCTCAGTGCTAAAAGGAGAGGGGATGGGATGATGAACACAAGAGATTCTGTAGATGCTAGAAAATTTGAGCAACACATACAAAATTCTAGAGGAACTCAGCAGCATCTTTGGAAAGGAATAAACAGTCGACGTTTCAGGACCTGATGAATGGTCTCGGCCCAAAATATTGGGTGTTCATTCCCCTCCATATTTGCTGTCACACCTGCTGAGTTTCTCCGGCATTTTGTGTGAGTCGGGGAGGAGATGATACTTTCAGGGGTGGAATGCTATTCGATTTGGTGAAAGCCTGGGTGAACAATCCACTGAATGTTGAAGCTGATGCAGTGGAAGATGAGGACAAAGCAGAGGACAGGTTGAGTATGTAGTGCAGGAAACGGAAGAGATGTAGTTGAGAGCCTTTCCAGCAAAGCAAACTGAGAAATACCTTTTAACAATTATAAATCACTGGGTCTGCCAGGAGAGAGATACCAAATGGATCTAAATCTGCTGTCATCATTTAAAATACATTGTAAATATTAATTGTTACTGTTCAAATCCCATATGGAATAATGAAAATGTGTTGCATTTTGTGCATATGATTACTAATATCTGAAGGTTTTTGTGACATTACACTCATAAATAGTTCCTTTTATTTTTTTAATATATTGAACATATGAAATTTTGATTTTGATGTTTCCACAGAAAAATATGTAAAATAGATTGCTATTTTACATTCTAAATTTGTTTGGATGATGTAGTTAGGCAAAGTGGTAAAAAGAGCATGAGCTTGTGAGTAGAAATTAACAAATCAATTTTTTCCTCTTTATTGCTTCTGAAATGTTCAAGTGTAATAGAAATGCATATCAATGTTCACAATCTGTGTCGTGGTGCAGAATAAAAATAAATAAAGAATAAACAAGTTAGACATTTTAGAAGAACTATGTTGAGTGTTGTAAGACTGAAAATACAGGCTTTCGTGCTGGGCAGTGAGGTCTAGGCCCAGAACGTATCGCCGTGGTGGGGCCATGGCCCTAATGCGAGGCAGGATCCGTACTTTGGACAACTTAAGAGCCAGCCCAGATAGACGGGAAAGTCAGGGTGTCGGGAACGGAGGTGGCAGTTGGGCAGATTTCGCGCTGAGGCTGTAAGACTGCCCTGGCTTCGCGGCAGTTTGCCCCCTGCTAATATGATGAACTGAGACTGAAGCTTGGGCCTACCCAAGGCTGTTCCCAGGATTCCGATCGAAGGACTCAATTCTGTTCTGAATGCTGTTGCTCGCTTCTATTGTTTGCATGATTTGTGGGTTTTTTTCTCTCTTTCTCTGTGCATTGGGGGTTGGTCTTTTTTTTAATTGGGTTCTTTCAGGTTTCTTGCTTTGTGGCTGCCCATAAGCAGACAAATCTCAGGGTTGTATAATTTATACATACTTTGATAATAAATCTTTGAATATTGTAAATATTGCTTGTTAATGTGCTAGATTTATTATTTAAACTATATAATTTTAACAGATTTAAAATCTTAATTTACTGAGGTTAAGAACTTTATGAAAACATTTCTATTCTAAACATTTCTATTCGAAAGCAGGATCTCCCAGTGGCCACACATTTTAATTCCACATCCCATTCCCATTTTGACATGTCCATCCACGGCCTCCTCTACTGTAAAGATGAAGCCACACTCAGGTTGGAGGAACAACACCTTATATTCCGCCTGGGTAGCCTCCAACCTGATGGCATGAACATTGACCTCTAACTTCCGCTAAGGCCCCACCTCCCCCTCGTACCCCATCTGTTACTCATTTTTATGCACACATTCTTTCTCTCACTCTCCTTTTTCTCCCTCTGTCCCTCTGAATATACCTCTTGCCCATCCTCTGGGTCCCCACCCCCCATCTTTCTTCCCGGACCTCCTGTCCCATGATCCTCTCGTATCCCCTTTTGCCTATCACCTGTCCAGTTCTTGGCTCTATCCCTCCCCCTCCTGTCTTCTCCTATCATTTTGGATCTCCCCCTCCCCCTCCAACTTTCAAATCCCTTACTCACTCTTGACTCAGTTAGTCCTGACGAAGGGTCTCGGCCTGAAACGTCGACTGCACCTCTTCCTACAGATGCTGCTTGGCCTGCTGCATTCACCAGCAACTTTGATGTGTGTTGCTTGAATTTCCAGCATCTGCAGAATTCCTGTTGTTTGCTATTCTAAACTTGAACTAGTCCTTAACTATATATAATTTGAACTATAGTATAGGTCACTTGCTATGAGGATATTATTTTGCAAGGTGCACACTATTACAAGTTTGATGAATTGTTGTAAAACTTGTTAATATTTATACAAGTTATCTATCTCTTTGTGACCATGCTTTCTGCATGTAATCAAGCAAAAATATTGACAGCCAGATTTATAAATTCCAGACATGCTGATGGAAAATACTGAAAGTAGCAGCACCATTATTTTACCTTCTTCTCCTTTCTCTCCCTTTTGACCATCTTTCCCATCCATACCATCTTTTCCAGGGAATCCCATTCGTCCAATAGGGCCTGGAGGTCCAGGATAGCCTGAAGGCCCACGAACTCCCGGAGGTCCAGGTGCACTGCAGATAAGCTGGGAAGGATCAAACTTAATGGATGACTTTTGTTTTGTCGGGAGTTGATTGGCAGCATGGGATGTAAAGCAGGCAAGTAGAAGCAGCTGGAGCATCATCAGATCTGGGAAAGTTAACACAGCTTATTGTTTATTGCTTTCAGCGGCTTTTCATCGAGCTCAAAATCCAAAAGCATTTGCTAACCCTGTGACAGTTCCCAAGTTCAAGACTGAATGGAGGCTAAATATGAAGCAGGCCATTTGTGAAACTTGTGTAAAAAACACGGTCATTTGGAAAAGAAGTTGTGTTGAGACTGAACGTTACAGAGACAGCTCCATACCAACCTTTGCCAGGTCAGTTGGACCCAACCAGGTTTGGCATAAGGAGGAAAAATGAATGGGGCAGTATTGTAGAAAGCAAATAGATACAATTTGAAAGTGGCTGAGGGCACATGTGAGGTTACCTACAACTACCTCTTGTTTGAGGTGTACAGTATGTGTGTAGAACAGTCTCATAGGTAATGATTGGTGGAGGAAGTCTAATTATAAAGAGATCATATCTGGCTCCCACAGTAGTGTGCATTGGTCATTTAATCATTTTATTCCATCTACTTCACTTCCTTGCTGTTTAGATGTCTTTCTACCTGAAAGGGGATTATTCTGTAACAGAGTTTACAAACAGTGACATTATTTAATAAGTGTACAGCCTTCTATTGTGATGCTATCAGATCTCCTTCCTTAAAAGTACAGCATGTTACAATTTACAAGCCAGCAGAGTTATTGAAGGGGGCCTCAGCAGCTTTCATGTTAACCCTAAAGGTCCCGTCAGATGGCTCTTATAAATAAAGATACGGGATCACCATCGTATATTTAACAAGAAATTAGGCCACATCTTCAAAGCAAACCAAATGTTTCCAATGATCTGAGCTGGTTTGGATTTATTGAATCATTTCCTCTGGCTACTTCGTGAGTTGCTTCCTTTGTAATAAACTTCAGTTTTTATCCCTGTGGAGTTTAGTCAAGAAGAACCACAATTTTCTTCCTTTAAGAATTGTACCGTGACTTACAGATGAGAATTTTTCTTTGAATCTTCATGCATGAACCTGAAAACTTAACAGTGGCAAGTATACATTCTCTCTGATTTCATTGTTTAGGGGTAAGGTTGGAATCGTTTGCTGAAGAGTTTTGCTGACTTGTTTTTTTCTTGTCAATTGATATTTTTCTGCATGTAAAATTACCAGTGTTAACTTTGATACCATCTTCAGAGTATTATTGTCATACAGCATTGAAACCAGCCATTTGGCCCATCGTGACAGATCAGCCATCAAGTACTGACTGTATCTACACTAATTCCATGGTCCTCATGGCTTTCTCTACCATGGTATTTCAAATGTTCAACTGAATACCACTCGAATGGTTTAAAGTGTACTATTATCAAGTCAAGTGAAGTTTATTATTTAACTATATACAGGTATATAACCATATAATGTACAAACGTTTGTATATAGAAACAAGAAAACATCTCTTCGAACCAGGGTACATAGCACATAACACACAATAACTTATGCTGGAGTATTTTGTGTGTGTGTGTGTTGCTTGGATTTCCAGCACCTGCAGATTTTCTTTTGTTTGTGATAACTTATGAAGGTAAGGATAAAATCTACAGGTGAATAGCACATATATAACAAACTGAAGTACATTAATATTAAATATTTTAAGGTTTGGAACAGATTAACCAGTGACAATTTGAATACAATGCAGCCGGAAGTGCAGAGGCCTAATGGCCTGGGGGAAGAAATTGTTCCTCATCCTGACCATTCTTGTTTTTATGCATCGTAGTCTCCTGCCTGATGGTAGAATGTCAGAGGATGCTGGATGGATGGGTGCGATCCTTAATAACGCTAAGGGTCCTGTGTATGCAGTGCTCCTGATAAATGTCCCCGATGGATGGATTTTGACATAAATTTGGATGTGAGATTGGGAGGACGTTCATCTTTGAAGCGGGTACTTCAGAACAAATCAAAACAGCTCAGAGGTCAAGGACAGGGATGACACTTTATACTTTATTGTCGCCAAACAATTGATACTAGAACGTACAATCATCACAGCGATATTTGATTCTGTGCTTCCTGCTCCCTGGATTACAAATTTTAAATATTTAAAAATATTAAAAATAGTAAAAATTAGTAAATATTAAAAAATTAAGTTATAAATCATAAATAGAAAATAGAAAAATGGAAAGTAAGGTAGTGCAAAAAAACCGAGAGGCAGGTCCACATATTTGGAGGATACGGCCCAGATCCAGGTCAGGATCCGTTCAGCAGTCTTATCACAGTTGGAAAGAAACTGTTCCCAAATCTGGCCGTACGAGTCTTCAAGCTCCTGAGCCTTCTCCCGGAGGGAAGAGGGACAAAAAGTGTGTTGGCTGGCTGGGTCGTGTCCTTGTTTATTCTGGCAGCACTGCTCAGACAGCGTGCGGTGTAAAGTGAGTCCACGGACGGAAGATTGGTTTGTGTGATGTGCTGCGCCGTGTTCACGATCTTCTGCAGCTTCTTCCGGTCTTGGACAGGACAACTTCCATACCAGGTTGTGAGGCACCCTAGAAGAATGCTTTCTACAGTGCATCTGTAAAAATTAGTGAGGGTTTTAGGGGACAGGCCAAATTTCTTTAGTTTTCTCAGGAAGTAAAGACGCTGGTGAGCCCCCTTGGCAGTGAACTCTGCTTGGTTGGACCAAGTCAGGTCATTTGTGATATTGACCCCAAGGAACTTAAAGCTTTTGACCTGTTCCACTTGTGCACCACCGATGTAAATTGGGTCGTGCGGTCCACTACCCCTTCTGAAGTCAACAACCAATTCCTTCATCTTGCTGATGTTGAGGGACTGGTTATCGTCTTCACACCATGCCACCAGGTTCTTAATTTCCTCTCTGTACTCAAACTCATCATTACCCGAGATACGGCCTACAATTGTTGTGTCATCAGCAAACTTATATATTGAATTTGATGGAAACTTGGCTGCACAGTCATGGGTGTACAGTGAGTACAGCAGGGGGCTGCAGTATTACAGAATGTTACTGTATGACATTCTCCACAATAACACAGTTCTAAGTTGAAAAAGTACACTTGATCCCTTATTAAGAAACCAACAAAGACAAACAAGATAAAAAGCTAATGAAACTAAAACTAACAATATAACAAAATAAGCTGTCTAAGCATCCCTTTGAGCGTTCGTGTTAACCTTATTTAAATATTAGCATATTTAACTATAATTAAGCAGTCAATTAAAAAAAATATCATTTCGCTGGGCCTACCCCCTGCTCTAACCAGGATGAAACTTACTAAAGGCAAAGCATGAATATGTAACTATACTCTTCACTTCTACCATGCCGCAACACACGTGACAAATTACCCATAATAAAAGCACAACACAAAATACAATACAGATAGACAGAAAATAAATACATGACTCCTATATCCCAGCCCCTTAATTATTACACTATAATAATTACAACCACATACTACTAAAAGTAAGGGACATGAAATCTTAACATTATACAAATGTCCCCTTTCTTCTTCCAGACAAATCATGCAACAGTCACCTAGGCTAGAGGTTACCAGCACTTAGCCCAGTACAGAGTGATCTTTACCACCACTCTCTGTCAAGTCAAAGTCATGAAGCTTCTAGAGCTGTAGCTCCTCAAACCTCTGCCTCCTGTAGAAGACAGATCCTGGTTATAGGCCGACCCAGACAGTTGATCTTGGTCTTGATGCACAGCTGCTGCACAAATCCTCTTCTGTCTGGAAAGACTTGAATGACTCTTGCCGTGATCCATGAACTTCAAGTTGCTGTGCCACGAACTATAAGCTCGACATCTCCTGGAAGGAAATTGTGTTTTGTAGCTGATCACGTCTGATGTTCTTGTAGCTGTGGTAAGTACTCCCTGACCCACCATTTCCAAAGCAAGCTTGGCATGTATTGGACTTGCTTCTATCCATGATAAGCATAAATATCTTCAGAAACAACAGATGGTTGGGTGTTAATGCTTCCAATCATTAGGACTGGATGATGCTTTAGCAATTAGACCACCATTGATAATGGCCTCTACTTCACAGAGAACTGGGTGGAAATCCTTTTCATCAAGATTCTGTATGTTTATAGTGGAATTGATGACCTTTTGCACACTTTCTCCTCTTAGCAAATTCAAGAATTCATCTGGAAATTCTTTGGCAAAAACTAATGATCTCCATTTTAGCCTTTTCGAGCTCCCCCCGAAAGACAGTCTCAGTCAACCTGACCTTTGACCTTCTCGATCTCTCCCCCCAAAGAATATCCTTGTTGTTCTTCAGCCAAGTTAGACTGAACAAGAATAATACTCACTTGCTTCCTTTTCTGACTAAGAAACAAGAGCAGGTTCTTAAATCTAAGATTCCAGGCCATTGTCTTTCTCAATCAGATCCAAGGCAAGAAGTGATGGATTATACATATTACTGCATCCACCTTCTTGTCAAACTGAATGACATTCATTGTTACAATCCCCTTTACTTTCGGATCATCCAGCAGAAGTTCTCCAGAACAATCAGGATTCACAGGCCATTTGGTTTCAAGCTAAAGAAGATACTGAGGTCCGGTCACCCATGTCTTATTCTTCAGAAAAGCCTCCACCTTCAGCCCTCTGAGGCCACATCTGCTGGGTTGCTTGAAGTGTTTACATACCTCCACTGAGTTGCTTGTGAGACCTTAATAATCTCTGAAACTCTGTTAGGAATGAAGATTCAGAACCTGGAAGTTTCATTCTTGATATATTTCAGCACAGGAGTGCTGTCAGTCCAAACGAGTGAGCCCTGAAGCTGCATGTGGAACTCCTTCCTGCAGAAGGTGTCCATGCGGCTTTCCACTGTAGCAGTGAGGAGCTCCATAGGAGGAATAGAAACCAACTTCAACTGAGCTACCCTGGATTTTCCCATGATAAGAACACTGTGCACCTGAGAACATGTATTGTGCAAAAAAAGGAGGCAGGTCACTGCTCCATAACCATCTTCGCTTTCATCTGCAACGTGGTGTAACTGTACAGCAGTAACTTCACCAAAATCCAAGGGTTTCACACATCTAACAACTGTGAAGTCTTCCAGCAGGCAGGGTTCTTCCCGTCAGCTTGTCCCCTCATGAGCAACTGATATTGGTATAGCATTGTCCCAGCCAAGCACTTTCTTACATATATCTTGTAGAATCTTCTTAGCAGGTAACACCACCAGAATCAAGGTTCGTAAAGGATCATAGATGGAACTAAGTGTGGAGAGGGACCCCTTCTGGTGCGTGGTCTATCTTAGATCATGAAAGTGTCAGACTGAATGCACCATTGCACACCCAGTACTCTCTCCACCAAAGGAATATTTTGATCCAAATCCAAATCCTTCCTATCCTTCGCTTGTTGCTCTTCTGGTATCACAGATAGCACACTGTATCTTTCGGTTAACCCTTTGAGAGTCAAAAGCTACCTTTAGCACAAATGGATGCATGATAGAGATGCTGCTTCTTCCTCAGAGGACACTGGCACAAGGCAGTCATCAACATCGAAGCAATGCAAAACCTTATCTACCGTCTCGCGGCTGAACTGTTCTTCATTGTCTTCTGTGCATTTCCTCAGGGCAAAGTTGGCACAGCTCGGAGATGAAGTTGCTCCAAAGAGACGTAATCCACCATATTGGCTGCCGATATCATCAGGCTAGCAGAGAACCCTCTGCAGATCTGCATCTTCTGCAGTTTCTTAAATCTGATGTAACATTGAATCAATATCTGCCATGATCGCCACTGATTCTTTTCTGAATCTGGTCATGACTCCAGTCAGTGAGCTAGTAAGATCTGTTCTCTGTGAAAGCAGAGCATTAAGTGATATTCCCTGACAAGTTGCTCCTTAGTCAAACACAACACGAAGTTTCCCTTTTCTGGGGTGATGAACATCATGGTGTGGATTATACCAGACTTTCCCAGATTCTGCTGGTACACTTTCAGCATAACCTTTGGAGATGACAACCTTCATGAAAGCTGTGCCTACAGTGTGAAATGACAAAAGTTTTTCCTTAGATTTGGAACAAATTGTTCAACAATCTTGCTATTATTAGGCACGTTAACATCCTTCTTCCACAAAGGTAGACTAGTCTGGTAGTGCCCATCCACCAGTTTTTGCAGAATTTGCAACCAGCTCTGTGAACTTGTGGTTTTCTCTTGACAAAGCAGGTTGCTCGTCCTGACTGCATTCAGGGAAGCTTGCCAGGAACCGCCACTGCCAAAGCTCATCCAAGTTAAAAACCGAGATCCTGTTCACTGTCAGCTCTGGCTGTGCACAGTCTCTTCCATCGCCATGGTCTCCTTTCGGTGGTCCATTCCCAGTCCAGCCCAACACTGGTCTAATTGCATAGGGTCCATCATTAACACTGCAAATCACTGGCAATGGCTCCAATGCTTGAGGTACATTTGTCCCTATCAGCAGCTCAATTTCTGAATTAATCTCTGGCAAGTGGAGCTGTTTCAGGTGAGATCATCCCTGTAGATCCCTCTGATGAGGTAAGTTCCCTTTGTGGACAAGCATAATTTCCTGCGTATAGATGTTAGTTAATTCACAATAGTTTTCAACATCTAAGCTGGCTGGTGGTGTAGTGGCATCAGCACTGGACTTCAGAGCAGGTGGTCCTGAGTTCAAACTCAGCCAGGTCCCAACCTGGGCAGCAGCAGTATCTGTGTGGAAGAAAAGCCTGGCAATCTACTTCAGTATCTTGCCATGAAAACCCTGTGGACCCTATGGTCCATGAGGTCCCGAGGAGTCGGACTCAACTGAACAATTGAACACCAACAACAAAGTCAGTCACTTTCAATCTTGAAACAACGCAGCTACTCAGGATCTTCTCTTGAACCATGGTGTGCAAGAAAATGTGTGTCCTTTTTCATAGAAACCCTAGAGCACAATACAGGGTCTTCAGCCCACAATACTGTGCCAAACATGTACTTATTTAAGAAATTACTTAGGGTTACCCATAGCCCTCTATTTTTCTAAGTTTCATGAATCTATCCAGGAATCTCTTAAAAGATCCTATTGTATCCGCCTCCACCACCGTTGCCAGCAGCCCACTCCACGCACTCACTACTCTGCATAAAAAAAACTTACTCCTAACATCTCCTCTGTACCTACTTCCAAGCATCTTAAAACTGTGCCTCCTCATGTTAGCCATTTCAGCCCTGGGAAAAAGCCTCTGACTATCCACACGATCAATGCCTCTCATCATCCATCAGGTCACCTCTCATTCTCCGTCACTCTAAGGAGAAAAGGCCAAGTTCACTCAACCTATTCTCATAAGGCATGCTCCCCAATCCAGGCAACATCCTTGTAAATCTCCTCTGCAGCCTTTCTTTCTATAGTGAGGTGACCAAAACTGAGTACAGTACTCCAAGTGGGGTCTGACCAAGATCCTATATAGCTGTAACATTACCTCTCAGCTCTTAAACTCAATCCCACGGTTGATGAAGGCCAATGCACCGTATGCCTTCTTAACCGCACAATCAACTTGCTCAGCAGCTTTGACTGTCCTATGGACTTGGACCCCAAGATCCCTCTGATCCTCCACACTGCCAAGAGTCTTACCATTAATCCTATATTCTGCCATCATATTTGACCTACCAAAATGAACCACCTCACACTCATCTAGGTTGAACTCCATCTGCCACTTCTCAGCCCAATTTTGCATCCTATCAATGTCCCACTGTAATTTCTGACAGCCCTCCACACTATCCACAACACCCCCAACCTTTATGTCATCAGCAGATTTACTAACCATCCCTCCACTTCCTCATCCAGATCATTTATAAAAATCACAAAGAGAGGGGGTCCCAGAACAGATCCCTGAGGCATACCACTGGTTACCGACCTCCATGCAGAATATGACCCGACTACAACCACTCATTGCCTTCTGTGGGCAAGCCATTTCTGGATTCACAAAGCAAGGTCCCCTTGGATCCCATGCCTCCTTACTTTCTCAATAAGCCTTGCATGGGGTACCTTATCAAATGCCTTGCTGAAATCCATATACACTACATCTACTGCTCTACCTTCATCAATGTGTTCCCGTGAGGTTGAGCTTGTTCATGAGGCCCACTGTGCAGAACACTGCTGTACTTCCTTGATAAGTAACCAGGTTCTTGTTACCCTTCTTAGACTTCATTTCTACTGGAATTATGTGAAGTTTACAATCATGATCGCCATTCCCTGTAAAGCCATTAGATACCAGGGCACTACTCACTGCTGTGCCTGATTTTTTTCCACGGCTTGTTTTGATCAGCACCCTCTTCATCAGAGTGAATATAGAGTATGTTGGGATGCTTGCCACTACATATCTTGCACGAAAGACGCTTCCTACAATCCCTGCTGATGTGTCCCATACATAAACAACTAAAGCAGAAACCATTTTATTTTAGAAAGGGGATTTTCTCACCATGAGCCTTTTCCTCCAGCTGAGGGCACAAATCCAACATGTGTTCACCCTTGCAGAACAAACCCTTTTGGCTGACGAGACCACTTCCCTTACATTAGTTCCAGGTTCAGTTTTAGCTTTACTTCTCTCAGTGGTAACAATAGTGGCAAAGCTGCTTCCTTTAGCCTTAGAACGATATTGTGACTTAGTTTTGTTCACACCTTTGCTTTGTGTCAGTGAGGTAGCTTCCTGTGTATTCCCAAACACCAGGTGTGTAACAATCTTTACTTACCTTTCAATAAAATTAACAGTGTCGGTGAAAGTAATTTTACAGTTGTGCCTTCCTTGCAATTTACAGACCGCCATTTTCCAATTATTCCAAAGCACACAAGGCAATTTCTTTATAACAATCGACACGTTGGCTCTTGCATGTACTGCACTTCTTCCATGGCATTACAACAACCTCCAGGAAACAGGCCGTAGTCCTGCATAGTGTTCATGTCTTCAGATCTGATCGGTGCCTAAACAAGGTCCTTTTGGATGTAGCCTAATGCTACAGCATAATTGTCTATTTTGCCTCAACACTGTTCTTAAAAGCCCTCATTAATGCATAATACTGCAGTCACCATGTAGTGGGTCACCATCGAAGATTGGAATCTCTCTTTTAGGCAGAGATGACATACACTGTTGTATCAGTAAGGTTTTGCCTCTTCATTACACCCACAGTACTATTCAGACCTCTATCATCTAAATAAGAGTGTTTCTATACTGTAAGCTAATGTCTTCGTCAGCACTGTGAGTTGTTGGATGTGATAAGTTCAGATACCTCCCTTAGTGCAGGCTGAGAGTGAACACCCTGAACTGCCTCTTAGAGTCCTAACTCATGTTTCAGACATTTGAGGAACAAATGAATCAACATTGAGTGTGTAGGGTTTTCTCTCTGCCCTGTCAATATAGGGACTCACACCATAGGATTGTCTTGCTGGAACACGTTCAGTGTCCATCTCACATCTAGCCCTTAGCACATTAACTTTCACCATCTGCGTGGCAATTTCTTCCTGCAACTTCAACTACTCTTTGTTCACTGTAGCTGCTCCTTCCCTTCCTATAGTTGTTTTCCCTTTTCCGTAGCTGTTCTTCCATCTGTTGTTCTTGTTCTTCCAGCACTTGTTTGTCCTTCAATAATTGTTGCTTTGTGATCAATTAGCCTCCATTTTAATATGCGCAGAAGAGGTATTAGATACAGAAGATGCTCTGCTTGCAGCAGAACTTGGAGCATGGACATTGGACATTCTGACGCTCAGGTTTGCATCACCCTGTGGGTTCTTCGCTATATGCATAGTCAAAACATGCCTTGAAATTTGAGAAACATTTTCACTTGTTTCAACAACATGACCTTCAACATTATATGTTTGGTTCAGCCATTGTTCAACATCCCCAAAGATTGCACTACTAAGGGATTCAATATCTACAAAACTTTCCATTTGCTTACCCTGCTTTGGCTCTGGAATTAAAAACAACAACATGTAATGCTGCTTATCAACAGCTTCACGGAGACTATTCAAGTCCTTAAGATAAGATTGCACTTGGAAGGCACTTTCCACATCTCCCATCAGATCTGTAATTGATGGTATTAAACCTTTAACTTTGCTCACATTTTTCTTATATTCCCTTTGAAGACTTTCGATTCAACTCGCTAAAGTTTAATTTCTCTTTTATTCCCAACTTCAAGGTTACTGACATCAGTTCCAAACTTAAATTCGCTAATGTTACTTTTCCTAGCTGTGCCACTCACAAATAACCCTTTCTTTGCTGGCAACACTGGCAATAATTCCCATTCAATAAACATAGTTTATTGTTCGTGCATCCTCAGTGCTTATACCAGACCAAACAAATAGCATTCAATACAAATTCAGTGCTCCCAGTGTGGCCTCCTGCATATCGGTGAGACCAAATGTAGACTGGGAGACAGCTTCGCCGAGCATCCACGCTCTATCTGCCAGAACAAGCGAGATCTCCCAGTGGCCACCCATTTTAATTCCACTTCCCATTCACATTCCGATATGTCCATCCATAGCCTCCTCCACTGTTGAGATAAGGCTACACTTAGGTTGGATGAACAACACCTTATATTCCATTTGGGTAGCCTCTAACCTGATGGCATGAACATCGATTTCTAAGACTTCCAGTAATGCTCCCCAACCCCATCCCCCCTTCACCATTACTCTATCCTCTTTTCCCTCCCTCTCCTCCCTCTGGTGCTCCTCCCCCCTTTTTCTTTCTTCCATGGCCTTCTGTCTCTTGCACCTATCAACTTCTAAGCTCTTCACTTGATCCTCTCCTGTCCAGGTTTCTCCAATCACCTGGTCTTTCTCTCTCCCCTCTCCCCACCTTTCAAATCTACTCCAGCATTTTTTTCTCCGGTCCTGCCAAAGGGTTTTGGCCTGAAGCGTCAACTGTACTTTTTTCCATAGATGCTGCCTGGCCTGCTGAGTTCCTCCAGCATTTTGTGTGTGTGTGTTGCTTACATTCAATTCAAATGTCAGTAACCAGAATACTTTAGTATTTCAATGGAACAAAGCCACGAACATTCAGGCAAATACCACATCATGAAGCAAATAATTCCCAATAGACAGGCAGCTCTGACCATTCCAAACTCTGTTCAAACCACAAACACAGCGTGAATCCACAAAAGGTCGTTACTTGCTGCAAGTTCAGTGTTGTGATTCCAATTTTGCCAACAGGCGCGAGGCAATCATTATCTGTAGGCTGAGGTTCGTTTTGTATAGTTTTTTTTGGTTGACAGTTCCTTTAAGACAAACCAAAGCCATTCAGAGGCTAAGCAGGCGGGGGGGGAGGGGAGAGATTGGAACTTTATGACGTGCTCCACAATAATGAAATTCGAAGTCAAAAAAAGCATGTTCGATGCTTTAGTAAGAAACCAGCAGAGACAAACAACCTTGTAACAATAAAAAAAACTAATGAAACTAAACCTAACAATATAATGAAATAAGCAGTCTATGTATATTCAAATGTATTTAAACCATTAGCATTAAGCGTAGTTAAATATTAGTAGTGTATTTAAAAGTAACTAATCATTCCCCCAGCTTATCCCCGATCTAACCAGACTAAAACTGAAGTAAAGACAAAGTACGAATACTTTTCATTCCTACCACGCCCTCACCCATGTGACAAATTACCCTTAATAAACACACAACACAAAATACAACACAGATAGACAGAAAATAGATGCATGGCTTTCACAATCTTCAATTCTTCATAATATATATTCAATCCTGTTTTTTCAAAAAAGTTAATTTTCCTTTCATCTTTTGTTGGGCTTAGTTCCATAGGTCAAAAGCAAGAAAAATGTATTTGTGCAGTAAACTTTAATACTTGTGCATGTCCCGAACATTTCACAGTTACAAATTCGATTACCATTGTGATGTAAGGAAGCACGGCAGCAAACTTTAACCAACACATTCTGAGTATTACTTCAACTGTCATAGCAGGCACCTAAAATCTTAATGTATGGAAAGTTTAGGGCCTTATGCTGGGTCTTTGAGAAAAACAATCAAAATAACTCTATTCCTTTTTCCCCACTCTGAAATATAGGTCCAATTCCCTTTCCAAAGTTACTACTGAAACTATAGTGCCAGGTGGGGTCCAGTCGGTAGTATTTACATTTGCTTCAAGGCAGTGAATTCTGCCCCCACTCTAGAAATGTAAGCACAAAAATCTAGTCAGATACTTTAAGCATAAACTGATGCAAAGCCAACTCTCCGATATGTTAACCCAAATCTTGTTTAATGTCTGGTGGGCATAAAAGAAAGATCTTGCACCATAAAAGAAAGATCTTAACCTGCCTGTCCTGGCAGACCTATTGTCTCAGCTTGCCCCTGAACCTGCCTGTCCTGGCAGACCTATTGTCTCAGCTTGCTCCTGCCCCACCAAACTCGTTTCTGCATACCTTGACACGGTTTTATCCCCCCTTGTTCAATCCCTTCCTACCTATATTCGTGACACTTCTCACGCTCTTAAACTTTTCGATGATTTTAAGTTCCCTGGCCCCCACCGCTTTATTTTCACCATGGATGTCCAGTCCCTATATAATTCCATCCCCCATCAGGAAGGTCTCAAAGCTCTCCACTTCTTTTTGGATTCCAGACCTAATCAGTTCCCCTCTACCACCACTCTGCTCCGTCTAATGGAATTAGTCCTTACGCTTAATAATTTCTCCTTTGGCTCCTCCCACTTCCTCCAAACTAAAGGTGTAGCTATGGGCACCCGTATGGGTCCTAGCTATGCCTGCCTTTTTGTTGGCTTTGTGGAACAATCTATGTTCCGTGCCTATTCTGGTATCTGTCCCCCACTTTTCCTTCGCTACATCGACGACTGCATTGGCGCTGCTTCCTACACGCATGCCGAGCTCGTTGACTTTATTAACTTTGCCTCCAACTTTCACCCTGCCCTCAAGTTTACCTGGTCCATTTCCGACACCTCCCTCCACTTTCTAGATCTTTCTGTCTCTGTCTCTGGAGACAGCTTATCCACTGATGTCTACTATAAGCCTACTGACTCTCACAGCTATCTGGACTATTCCTCTTCTCACCCTGTCTCTTGCAAAAACGCCATCCCCTTCTCGCAATTCCTCCGTCTCCGCCGCATTTGCTCTCAGGATGAGGCTTTTCATTCTAGGACGAGGGAGATGTCCTCCTTTTTTAAAGAACGGGGCTTCCCTTCCTCCACTATCAACTCTGCTCTCAAACGCATCTCCCCCATTTCACGTACATCTGCTCTCACTCCATCCTCCCGCCACCCCACTAGGAATAGGATTCCCCTTGTCCTCACCTACTACCCCACCAGCATCCAGGTCCAACATATTATTCTCCGTAACTTCTGCCACCTCCAACAGGATCCCACCACTAAGCACATCTTTCCCTCCCCCCCTCTCACTGCTCTACGCAGGGATCGCTCCCTACGCGACCCCCTTGTCCATTCGTCCCCCCCATCCCTCCCCACTGATCTCCCTCCTGGCACTTATCCGTGTAAGCGGAACAAGTGCTACACATGCCCTTACACTTCCTCCCTTACCACCATTCAGGGCCCCAAACAGTCCTTCCAGGTGAGGCAACACTTCACCTGTGAGTCGACTGGGGTGATATACTGCGTCCGGTGCTCCCGATGTGGCCTTTTATATATTGGCGAGACCCAACGCAGACTGGGAGACCGCTTTGCTGAACATCTACGCTCTGTCCACCAGAGAAAGCAGGATCTCCCAGTGGCCACACATTTTAATTCCACATCCCATTCCCGTTCTGACATGTCTATCCACTGCCTCCTCTACTGTAAAGATGAAGCCACACTCAGGTTGGAGGAACAACAGCTTATATTCTGTCTGGGTAGCCTCCAACCTGATGGCATGAACATCGACTTCTCTAACTTCCGCTAATGCCCCACCTCCCCCTCGTACCCCATCTGTTACTTATTTTTATGCACACATTCTTTCTCTCACTCTCCTTTTTCTCCCTCTGTCCCTCTGAATATACCCCTTGCCCATCCTCTGGGTTCCCCCCCCCCCGCCATCTTTCTTCCCGGACCTCCTGTCCCATGATCCTCTCATATCCCCTTTTGCCAATCACCTGTCCAGCTCTTGGCTCCATCCCTCCCCCTCCTGTCTTCTCCTATCATTTTGGATCTCCCCCTCCCCTTCCAACTTTCAAATCCCTTACTCACTCTTCCTTCAGTTAGTCCTGACGAAGGGTCTCGGCCTGAAACGTCGACTGTACCTCTTCCTAGAGATGCTGCCTGGCCTGCTGCGTTCACCAGCAACTTTGATGTGTGTATCTTGCACCGTTGTTTAGTCAGGAACTTGTTCCTGCTGTCTGGTGGCTAATATTTGTTTCTCAGTCAACACCATTCAAGGTCTTTATGGGAGCACTTTACGTATAAGTTTTTCCAAACATTACTCCAGCGACACCTTAAAAACAGCTAGTTATCGGATGCTTCAGCTTCAGGATGCCCTGAGGGCACTATATCAATGTATGTTTTTTATTACTCCTGCACATTTGTATGAACCTTCTTTTCAGACAGCTTGTTCTAGAACGTAATAACAGGTTACAAAAAACAAAAATTATGTTCGCCTCATCTTTTGCACTTTTGCCGATCACTTAAAATCTATAATCTTCTGTCTGTTGAAGCAATCTCTCGATATATTCCATGAAACTCAATCATGATTTTAAATTTCTTCCTTTAAATCTCTGCTCTGATGAAAACCACATCACCTTCTCTGTCTTTTTATAGAACCAAAACCTCTTGGTTTACAATAGGCACCAATCTTGTGAATTTTCATTGCTTTGTCTGCAAGGTCTGGACCACTTCTCTGAAATGTGGCGTTTTAGACTCTCATAGTATGATAACAGGCCCTTTTGGTCCACTGAATGCCTGCTGAACTTCAACACTCATCTTTATAATAATCTTATCCTAGACTATTTTATTCTCTCCACACTCTTGTCAGTCAACCCATCCCCTAAATTCTACGAGGCCTACACAATTCAGGCATTTTTTTAAATTAACTTTAATTTTATTCAAAAATAAAATTATATACAATAAACCATTCAATGACTCTCAATCCTTTACATACGTTTCCATTATGGTCTCTACATATCCATACTTTTGGCCACCCACGTGGCAATCCGTTGGTTCACCTTACTACATCATTGTTGAGGGGTATACTCCCCGCCACCCGCCCCCTCCCACTCCCACGGGTGGAGAAACCTATACTGTGGTCCTTCCCCACCGGGCCCTTGCGGTGGCTGCACCAAGTTTCAGTGCGTCCCTCAGCACGTACTCCTGCAGCCGAGAGTGTGCCAGTCGGCAGCATTCTCCCACGGACATCTCCATGTGCTGGTAGATCATCAAGTTTCGGGCTGACCAAAGAGCGTCTTTCACCGAGTTGATGATCTGCCAGCAGCACCGGATGTTGGTCTCCGTGTGCGTCCCCGGGAACAGCCCGTAGATCAGAGAGTCCTCTGTTACGCAGCTGCTGGGGATAAAACGTGACAATAGCCCGTCCATCCTTCTCCACACCCTCTTTGCGAACTGGCAGTGTGCAAAGAGGTGGGTCACAGACTCCTCCTCACTGGAGTCCTCCCGTGGGCAGTGGGGTGCGGAAACAACGTTCCGGGCGTACAGGAGGGCTCTGACTAGGAGGGCCCCTCTCACCGCCAGCCAGGCGAGGTCCTGGTGCCTGTTGGTGAGATCTGGCGATGAGGCATTTTGCCAGATGAACTGGACAGTCTGCTCAGGGAACCACCCCACTGTGTCCATCACGTCCTTCTCCTGCAGTGCCTGCAGGACATTACGGGGACCACTGCCTGATGGCCCTGTGGTCAAAGGCATTCTCCTGGAAGAACTTTTCTACAAAGGACAGGTATGGCGGCAATGACCAGCTGACTGGGGCGTTGCGCGGGAGTGGGGCCAGACCCATCCTTCGTAGCCAGGGTGACAGGTAGAACCTGGGCACATAGTGGTACTTGGTGCCGACATACCTGGGTTTTACACACAACCTGATGCAGCCACATACGAAGCTGGCCATCAGGGTGAGGTCGACATTGGGGATGTTCTTGCCTCCGTTGTCCAGGGACTTGTGCATGACGGTCCATCTCACCCGCTCCATCTTGGATCCCCAGACGGATCTGAAGACAGCCCGGGTGATTTCCGAGCTGTAGGAGCAGGGAACGGGCCAGACCTGCGCCAAGTACGGCAGCCCTGAGAGCACCTCACACCTGATGACCAGGTTCTTGCCTTTTATCGACAGGGAGCACCCTCCCCACAGTCCCAGTTTCTGTTTCACCTCGGCAGTCCGCTCCTGCCAGTTCTTGTTGCATGCCTCAGCCCCTCCGAACCAGATCCCCAACACCTTAACGTGGTCAGACCTGATGGTGAAGGAGACACTGGATCGGTCAGGCCAGTTGCTGAAGAGCATGGCTTCGCTCTTCGTGCGGTTGACCCTGGCCCCCGACGCTAGCTCGAACTGTTCGCAGATGTTGATCAGCCTGTGAGCTGACCTCGGATCAGAGCAGAAGATGGTGACATCGTCCATGTACAGGGAGGTTTTCACTTGGGTCCCTCCACTGCCTGGCAGCGTCACCCCTCTTATGCCCTCATCCCTCCTGATGGCTTCGGCAAAGGGTTCAATGCAGCAGACAAACAAGACTGGGGAAGGGCACAGCCCTGTCTGACTCCAGACCTGATGGGGAAGCTGTCTGTTTCCCACCCCTTGACCTGGACTGCACTATGGATGTCTGTGTAGAGCAGTCTGATCCAATTCCGGATTCCCTCCCCAAATCCCATTTTGGAGAGCACGTCCGTCATGTACGTGTGCGATATCCTGTCGAAGGCTTTCTCCTGGTCCAAGCTGACCAGGCAGGCATTCATCCCCCTGTCCTGCACGTAGGCGATGGTGTCCCTCAGCAGCGCGAGGCTATCTGAGATCTTCCTGCCCGGTACAGCACAGGTTTGGTCCGGGTGGATCACCTGTCCCAGAGCAGACTTGACCCTGTTGGCGATAGCCTTGGACAGGATCTTGTAATCCACATTCAGGAGAGAGATGGGCCTCCAATTCCTAATGTCCTCCCTTTCCCCCTTCTGCTTATAGGTGAGGGTGATGATGCCCTTCCTCATGGACTCCGACATACTGTTGGCCAGAAGCATAGCATTGCACATTTTCAGCAGGTCTGGGCCTATCCAGTTCCACAGAGCCGTGTACAACTCAGCTGGTAAACTGTTGCTTCCAGGAGTCTTATCGACTCGAAGGAACTGATGGAGCCTGTCAGCTCGTCCAGGGTCAGTGGCTGATCCAGACTCTCCCACTTGCCATCGTCTAAGACCTGCGTGATGGACGACAGGAAGTTGCGGGAGACTGTGGATTCTATAGCCTTTACGTCGTACAGACCGGCATACTTTATACTTTATTGTCGCCAAACAATTGATACTAGAACAGACAACCATCACAGTGATATTTGATTCTGCGCTTCCTGCTCCCTGGATTACAAATATTAAAAATAGTAAAAATTAGTAAACATTAAAAATTTAAATTATAAATCATAAATAGAAAATAGAAAAAATGGAAAGTAAGGTAGTGCAAAAAAACCGAGAGGCAGGTCTGGATATTTGGAGGGTACGGCCCAGATCCGGGTCAGGATCCGTTCAGCAGTCTTATCACAGTTGGAAAGAAACTGTTCCCAAATCTGGCCATACGAGTCTTCAAGCTCCTGAGTCTTCTCCCGGAGGGAAGAGGGACGAAAAGTGTGTTGGCTGGTTGGGTTGTGTCCTTGATTATCCTGGCAACACTGTTCTGACAGCGTGCAGTGTGAAGTGAGTCCAAGGATGGAAGATTGGTTTGTGTGATGTGCTGGGCTGTGTTCACGATCTTCTGCAGCTTCTTTCGGTCTTGGACAGGACAACTTCCATACCAGGTTGTGATGCGCCCTAGAAGAATGCTTTCTACGGTGCATCTATAAAAATTAGTGAGGGTTTTAGGGGACAGGCCAAGTTTCTTTAGTTTTCTCAGGAAGTTGAGGCACTGGTGGGCCTTCTTGGCAGTGGACTCTGCTTGGTTGGACCATGTCAGGTCATCTGTGATATTGACCCCGAGGAAATTAAAGCTTTTGACCTGTCCCACTTGCGCACCACCGATGTAAATTGGGTCGTGCGGTCCGCTACTCCTTCAGAAGTCAACAACCAATTCCTTCATCTTGCTGACCTTGAGAGATAGGTTATTGTCTTTGCACCATGCCACCAGGTTCTTAATTTCCTCTCTGTACTCAAACTCATCATTACCCGAGATATGGCCTACAATTGTTGTGTCATCAGCAAACTTATATATTGAGTTCGATGGAAACTTGGCTACACAATCATGGGTGTACAGTGAGTACAGCAGGGGGCTGAGTACACAGCCTTGTGGGGCACCAGTTCTCAAAGTGATTTTAGAGGACAGCTTGTCCCCTATTTTTACAGCCTGGGTCCTGTCTGTGAGGAAGTTGAAGATCCAGCTGCAGATCTGAGTGCTAAGGCCCAGGTTCCAGAGCTTAGGAATCAGCTTATTTGGAATGATGGTATTAAAGGCAGAGCTGTAGTCAATGAAAAGGAGCCTCACATATGCGTCTTTATTCTCCAGGTGTTCTAAGGAGGAATGTAGGGCCAGGGAGATGGCATCTCCCGTTGACCTGTTGCTCCAGTATGCGAATTGCAAAGCGTCAAGGTTGACCGGTAGGCTCTGGTTGATGTGTGCCATAACCAATCTCTCGAAGCACTTCATAGCAATTGATGTCAGAGCCACAGGTCGATAGTCATTCAGGCATGCCACCTTGTTCTTCTTCGGCACTGGGATTATCGTTGCCTTCTTAAAACACAAGGGGATCTTAGACTGAAGCAAGGAGCAGTTGAAGATGTCAGCAAACACTTCAGCTAGCTCACTTGCACAGGCCCGGAGAACCCATCCTGAGACGTCATCTGGGCCCGTCGCCTTCCTTGGATTTATCTTCAGGAAGGCCCTTCTAACGTCCTCCTCGGTGACAATGAATCTTGATGCCACCAGGTCCGGTTCATCCAGAGGGAGCGGGATGCTCCTCTTCTGTTCAAATCTTGCGTAGAATACATTAAGTTCATCAGGAAGAGAAGCACCACAGTTATTGATATTCCCAGCCTTTTCTTTGCGCCCAGTGATCTCATTTAGACTCTGCCATACTCTACTGGCATCCCTCTGGTTAGCCTGGGCTTCCAGCTTGGCTCGATAATTGCCTCTTGGTGCCCTTAATGGCTTTCCAGAGTTCACGCTTGGATTCCGTGTAGTGATTGGTATCCCCGGACCTAAAAGTCACAGCTCTAGCCTTCAAAAGGGACTTGACCTCATAATTCATCCAAGGTTTCCGGTTAGGGAATACCCGGATCGTCTTGCAAGACACACAGTCCTCTGTGCATTTCCAAATAAAGTCTGTGACAGCTGAGGCATACTCATCGAGGTTAGCTGCTGAGTCCTTGAATACTATCCAGTCCACTAATTCAAAGCAGTCACGGAGGATCGCATCCGTTTCCTCCGTCCAACGCGACACTACTTTTGATACCGTGACCTCCCGCTTCAGTTTCTGTTTGTAAGCCGGGAGGAGGAGTACGGCCTGATGGTCTGATTTTCCAAAGTGAGGTTGTGGGACGGAACGGTAGGCATCCTTGACTGCTGTGTAGCAGTGGTCAAGTATAATTGGGTCTCTAGTGGGGCAGGAGACATGTTGGTATAACTTTGGCAGCGCCTTTCTGAGGTTAGCCTGGTTAAAGTCCCCGGCTGTAATGAGCAAAGCCTCTGGATACCTGGTCTCAAGTTCACTGATGTTGGCATACAGTATGTTCAGAGCACACTGCACGTCCGCCTGGGGGGGAATATAGACTGCTGTCAGTAAGACCGAGGTGACTTCCCGTGGCAGATAGTAGGGACGACACTTTACCCACAGGCGTTCCAGGTCCGGGCTGCAGGAGCTTGTCAGTGCCACTGTGTCCGAGCGCCACGCAGTGTTGATCAGTAGGCAGACACCACCTCCCCTTGTCTTGCCCGAAGACGCCGTGCGGTCCATCCGATAGATCAAAAATCCCTCCGGTCATATGGCACAGTCGGGGGTGGCAGGGGAGAGCCAGGTCTTGGTGAAACAGAATACACAGCAGTTCTGCATCTCCCTGCAGTAGGTGAGTCTCCCTTTAAGATCATCCACCTTATTCTCTATGGCTTGCACATTAGCGTTAGGATGGTGGGCATAGGACCCTGAAGCCCCTCAGCTTCAGTCTGACCAGCAGCTCAGCTCTTTTCCCACGCTTCCTCGGTAAATAGTGCATCTTTCCAGGTTTCCATCGATGCAGTGTGTTGTTGGCAGCTCTTTGATGTTGGTGGACGCATCCTGCGGGGATCAATGGGCAGGTCACGTTGTGCATTCCGGGTCGGACCGAGTAACGGGGGAGGCTCCGCTGCCATTTCCAGCTGCCGGGGGCCCAGGCTGTTGATTGCGTCGGGCCCCGATGCCAACACTTAATCCCGGATGGCCGGGCTCCTTGCTGAAACAAGTCCTTAAGCCGAGTCACGGTTGCGGAGGCCTCTGCTCCAGCCGAGCCTCGGGCTCGATTTCTGAGGTCGGCGGCAGAGGCCTCACCTCCGGCAGCTGTGGATGGCCACCAACGGGGCTTTACAGTGGTCGCTCTGGGGAAGCGTCTGGGGCACCTTGAGGTCTCCGCCGTCACTTCTGTGTGGCCGTCTGCTCCAGAGAGGTGCTGGTTGGAATGGGCCGCATCTCCAAGCACTCCGGCATGGTAACAGACTGCGGGTCTCCGGGAACGTGGTGGGTCTTGCTGGTCGGGTCCAGGTGCGGTCCGGAGTTTAAGCAGTTCTGGCGCGGTGGTCTCCAGCTGGGTCAGTAGCTTCGCCAGGGTGTTGTTGATCTTGCTAGATGTAGCAGATTGTAGGTTTAGAAGGGTTTCTCGGTTATAGGATAGTGGAGAGGGCAGTTTGCTCGGTAGAACATGCACAGAGTCGCCAGTTACCGGCGCCATCTTTCAGCATAGAAGGACTTGCAGATCCTCAGTACGTCAGTCTGCGAGGATGCGACTGGGCCGTCCTCTTCCTTAAGGTTGTGGATCACAGAGTTCCCCCTGTGCACCTTTTGGAAGAAGAACCGTGAGCACGTGTCGTCCTGCTCCACGGTTTGGAACTTTGATCAGAAGATGATCTTGGAGGATTCGGTGGCGAGGTGCTGGGCTTGCTGGCCCTTCACGTCTCGCAATTCATCCCTGACATCCACCCCCTTCAACTGCAGAAGGAGAAGTTGCTGCAGCTCTGTCTGGAGTTTACACAGTTCCCTCTGCTCCTGCCTTGCTTTCTGGATACCCTTGCCAATGAAGAACCTCTTGATGTTCTCCTTGGTGGCTTCCCACCGGTGAACAGGGGAATCAAAGAAGGTTTTCAAGGTTCTCCAACCTGTGTACTCCCTGTCTAGTTCCTCGATGTTCTCTGGGGTCAGCAGCTTTACATTCAGCTTCCAAGTCCCCCTGCCTGCCTTCCGGTCCGCTGCTTTCTGCGAGTCACAATTCAGGCAATTTTTTTATTTCAAGATATACTTTATTCAAAAATAAATATATACAATGAACCATTCAATAACTTTTCATCCTTTACATACATTTCCATTATAGTCAGTACATATCCGTATTTATAGCCACCCACGTGGCACTCCAGTAGTTCAGCTAACCATATCATCGTTGAGGGGTATACTCCCCGCCCCCCCAACCCCTCCCACTGGTGAAGAAACCTATACTGTGGTTCTTCCCCACCGGGCCCCTGGGGTGGCTGCACTGAGTTTCTATGCGTCCCTCAGCACGTACTCCTGCAACTGAGAATGTGCCAGACTGGTCAATTAACCCACTGCCCTGCACATTCTTGGCCTGTGGGAGACATCTGGAGAGGGTGAAAACTCCTCAGTCATCAGGATTGAAACCCAATCGTTGTAACTGTGAGGCAGCAACAGTACTAACTGCTCCATTGTGGTTGTATTTCAGATTTCCAGCATATGTATAATTTGTGTGGACTGAATCTGTCTTAAGTTAGTTCCTATTATGTAAATCGGAAATTGTCAACAAATACAATCGAAAACTTGTGGAGAGCATTCTGACAGGCTGCATCACTGTCTGGTATGGCGGGGGGTGCTACTGCACAGGACCGAAAGAAGCTGCAGAGGGTTGTAAATTTAGTCGGTTCTATCTTGGGTACTAGCCTACAAAGTACGCAGGACAGCTTAAAGGACTGATGTCTTAAAAAGGCAGTGTCCATTATTAAGGACCTCCAGCACCCAGGACATGCCCTTTTCTCACTGTTACCATCAGGTAGGAGGTACAGAAGCCTGAAGGCACACACTCAGTAATTCAGGAACAGCTTCTTCCCCTCTGCCATCCGATTCCTAAATGGACATTGAACCCTTGGACTCTACCTCAATTTTTTAACATACATTATTTCCGTTTTTTTGCATGATTTTTAATCTATTCAATATACGTATACTGCAATTGATTTATTTTATTATTTATTATTTTTTTTTCTGTTATGAACTGCATTGAACTGCTGCTGCTAAGTTAACAAATTTCACGACATATGCCGGTGATAATAAACCCAATTCTGAGTTGCATTTTTTATAAATTAGATTACTTAAATTGTTTGTTAGAAATTAATTTCAATGAAATAACAATGACAAGGGCCGGCTGGTGGCGCAATAACATCAGCGCCGGACCCGGGAGTGGAGGTTCCTGGGTTTGAAACCAGTCAGATCCACTCCCGAGTACGCTTTCCATCCGTGCTGGGTTGAGTGTCAAGATCGCCACTGAACCTCGTAAAATAAAGGGGAAAATACTGCGAAATGGCTGTGTGAGGAGTGGCGCGCCACACAGTCTCTCTCTCTCTCTCTCTGCGCCTTGTAAAAAGCCATGAAAAAGCCATCATCATGGACACACGCACACACAGACTCGCATGCACGCAGGCACACGTCAAAAACAAAATAACAATGACAAATTTAGTTACCCATCACTCTCTCTCACACACACCACAAATGAGCCCATTTGTACATTTTTTTTTAAATCGAAGCAGTACTGCTGAATAAAACCTGCCTATTAAAACATGACAACCAGAAAGCCATTCATTCTCATGAGCCTGCTTGTGGCCATTCAGTAAGATCATGGCTTTATCTATGTTTAAATTCCACCTAGTTTCAGCACTGGGCATACTCAATAGCTGTAAGGGAGGTTAAAGTAAGCTGCAGCTCCAACCTTCATGTGGACAGTCAACAAGATTGGCTATGATTATTGAACCTATTATTACTATATATGGCCTGATAGTCCGATGAAGCACTCTGTCCACTCTCAGATATGAGGTGTTACTGATTTTCAAGAATTACTAGTGTGTTTTCACCACATTCCTGAAACAAACTTGCATTATGCTCAATCCATCTTCAAAAATACAAGGGTAAATGTGCTTCAAGGAAGATTCCAGGCAAAAGGAACCCCTGGCTATTGTGTTGTGCGTCTGAATTGGAACTGTAGTGCGGTGAGAATGGAAGCTGTGGATAATAATGAGACAGGCCGACATAACTGAGCACATAGGTGTTAGTGATTTACAGAATACTAGCTTGCAATAATTACGCATTACCACTGACACAGCCCTCAAGAAATTTGGCAGTGATGGCAATATTTAAGGAAATTCCATATTAACTTATAAACACAGTCATCTGGGGAAAATCATACTTAATTCTCTTCAGTTCTGACTTTAAGCAACAGATGTTAATGATCCACAAGCACAGCCTGTAAATAGTTGGGACAAGTCTCGCAGGCAAAACAAATTACAGTTAAATCAATACTTCTCATAACCTGCAAAAGGAAACCCCCAATGCTACTCAGCTCCTAAACAGAGATTCCGGATTGAGAAACTGCAAGCAAGATGAACTGTAAGGTGGTAGGACAATTGTGCTGTTCACGGGGCCAGGTTTGGTTTGTGGGGGGGTTTGCAGTAGCATTGAAGCAGAGAGACACGAGGGCCGCCTGTCACACTGGTAATGAAAGTGACACAACCCAGCCTACAGGTGGGTTCTTGAGTACATGGGTCAGGGGAAACAAATCCAACATCTTGTTTTCTCTTAACGACAGGTATGAAATTCCTGCTCCTGGATCCATAACCTACCTTGGGATCACTCTATAGCCCTAAACATTTGTGCTTGAATTTTATTGCATCCACAAGACTAGAATGACATAGCAATTTGCAATAGTAAAGTAGCCACATGTACTTGCTTCAAGACAGCTTATCTATTAACGTGTGTATGGTATTGGGTGAATGAGGGCATGTCAGGACACTGGATCAGGGATCCAATTGCAGACCCAGTACTGTGCACACAGTGACATAAATTGAGTAACAAATCCTGAGGTGCAAACAAAGTTGGTGTCAAAGTTCAGGTAGAGATCAAAACATCCAGAGAAATCCAAAAACCAGAATCGGGAAACAGGCAGGGTCGATATTCAGACAGACACAAATGCTGGAATGGCTCAGGAAAATTCACTGGCACAATCTAGCAACAAACAGGTGAAAACACAGGACTGAAATACAGTGAGCAGTAAACAGAGAGGCAGATGATAGGTGGAGCACAATGAGACACAGGTGGCAGCAATACAGGTAATAATGAGAAACAGATGGGAGACGGAGTACTCAGTAATACAGGGGCCGGAGTAGAGCAGGAGCGGGGACAGGAGCACATGGCAATACAAAACCACAGACTGACAGCTAGGGAGAAACACACAAAAAGACAGAGTTCAACTGGAGGTACTGACACAGGGAGAATGTACAAACTCCTTTCAGACCGTGAGGGGTATTGAACCCAGGTCACCTGTATTGTAAAGTGTTGTGCTAACCATTACACTACCATGCTGTTTTAATAACAACAATATATGAAGAAAATTCCTGAGGCAGTTTGTGAAGAGAATGTGAATAAATTGAACACACATGAGCGAGTTCTCCAGGCCTCATGTATAAATCTGTACTTTCTGCACTGGAGTTAGAGGTTTGAGCCCACAGATTTTACAAACATCGAATAGTCATCTGTGGAGGAAAGGGGTTAAGCTTGAGGACCGGGGGGTTTGCAGCATCACGGGGGAGAGCATATAAATATATATACTAACTAACTAATTGATCATGTTATCAATGAGGAACTGATTGTATAGGTGCTAATCGGCTGAGAGGCAATGTGATTAATGGCTTGTTTGGTACTCTCATCGATTGTACAGGTGCTAATGTTGTGTAAATTGCAGAAACAGAGTCTGGAGACTGGCTGACCTAATGTGATTACATTAGTGCACGTGCTTACTGTACAACAACCAGAGGTAAATGACACATTCCGTCTCCGAGCAGAAAACTTCAGTAACTTGATTACTCTTATGACAGCAACAAACAGCAAATCTTTTAGATTAGATTATTAGATTATGAGGACACACAGTCCTCTTTTATTGCCATTTAGTAATGCATGCATTAAGAAATGATACAATATTCCTCCGGTGTGATATCACAGAAACACAGGACAGACCAAGACTGAAAAACTAACAAAAACCACATAATTATAACATATAGTTACAACAGTACAACAATACCATAACTTGATGAAGAACAGGCCATGGTCACAGAAAAAAGTTCAAAGTCTCTCGAATGTCCCACATCTCACGCAGACGGGAGAAGGAAGAAAACTCTCCCTGTCATGCCCGACCACAGTCCGACTCTGAGTCATCCGAAAACTTCAAACTCCGATCGGCTCTCCGACACAGAGTACCGAGCACCATCTCTATCCGAACATTTCGACCTCAGCTCAGTCGCCAGCAGCAGGCAAAGCCGGGGATTTTGGGGCCTACCCTCTGGAGATTCTCGTTTGCACAGTAGCAGCGGCAGTGAACCGGGCATTTCAGAAATTTCTCCAGATGTTCCTCTGTGCCTTCTCACGTCTGTTTCCATCAAATCAGAATTGTGCATGGCATTCTACTTACAAGTATATCATTTCACCGGAGAGCTGCACGCACTGCGTCGCATTGTCATCTTTTCCTCCCGCCTTAACATTTTCACTTTAGTTATAACGTCACAGGCAGAAAAGGGGAAGAAGTCCCACGCAGTGAATATATAGAGTTTGGGAAACAGATGAAGAGAAGGACTACCAAGATAGTAATCTCCCGATTATTCCCTGTGCCACGGGCTGGTGCAGGTAGGAATGAGCATGGATTAATGAGTGGTTGAGGAGATGGTGCAGGGGACATGGTTTCAAGTTCTTGAATCATTGGAACCTTTTCTGGGGAAGGAGTGACCTGTACAAGAGGGATGGATTGCACCTGAACAGGAGGGGAACCAATATGCTGACTGGGAGGTTTGCTGACGCTACTCGGCAGAGTTTAAGCTAGCTTTGCAGGGGGCTGGGAACCAGAGCCCAAGGCCAGAAGGAGAGAGATGGGACCTGCAGGTAAATGTCAGGGAAAGTATTGAAAGGTAAAGTTGAAATAAAGGGCCTGATAGTTTGAGGTGTGTTTATATTAATGTCAGGAGTATTATGGATAACAGTGATGAGCTTAGAGCATGGATCAGTACGTGGAACCACGGTGTTGTAGCCATTACTGAAACTTGTCCAGAGATGGGCAGGAATGTGTGATTAATGTACTAGGTTTTTCAAGTTTTAGAAAAGATAGTGGAGGAGGTAAAAGAGAGGGAGTTGCACTACTTGCTCTCTTTTACCTCCTCCAGGCCTGTACCAGAAAACCAGGTAAGATTTGCGGAGGGCTATTTCAAAGGTGAAAAGACAATTTTGAATGAGGTTGGAGGCGACATCGGATGTATGACAACTCTGGCAGGGTTTGCAAGACATTACTTCCTACAAAGTGAAACCCAGTAGTATGAATAGCGGTGATGCTTCAGTACCAGATCTACTCAACGCCTTCTATGCGCACTTTGAAAGGAAGAATATAACTGCAGCTGTGAAGATCCCTGCTGCACCTGATGACCCTGTGACCTCTGTCTCAGAGGCCGATGTTAGACTGTCTTTAAAGAGAGTGAACCATCAAAAAGCAGAAGGTCCCAATGGAGTACCTGGTAGGACTCTGAAAACCTGTGCCAACCAACCAGCGGGAGTATTCAAGGACATTTTAAACCTCTCACTGCTATGTTCCCACTTGTTTCAAAAAGGCAACAATTATACCAGTGCCTAAGAAGAATAACGTGGGCTGCCTTAATGACTATCGCCTGGTAGCACTCACATCTACAGTGATGAAACGCTTTGAGGGATTGGTCATGACTAGACTGAACTCCTGCCTCAGCAAGGACCTGGACCCATTGCAATTTGCCTATCACCACAATAAGTCAATGGCAGACGCAATCTCAATGGCTCTTCACACGACCTTAGACCACCTGGACAATACAAACACCTATGCCAGGATGCTGTTCATTGACTATAGCTCGTCATTTGATACCGTCATTCCCACAATCCTGATTGAGAAGTTACAGAACCTGGGCTCTGTAATTGGATCCTAGACTTCCTAACTGGAAGACAACAATCTGTGTGGATTGGTGATAACATAGCCTCCTTAGTGACAATCAACACTGGTGCACCTCAGGGGTGTGTGCTTAGCTCACTGCTCTACTCTCTCTATACCCATGACTGTGTGGCTAGGCATAGCTTAAGTACATTTATAAACTTGCTGACGATACAACCATTGTGGTAGAATCTCAGGTCGAGATGAGGGGACGTACAGGAGTGAGATATGCCAACTAGTGGAGTGGTGCTGCAGCAACAACCTGGCACTCAACGTCAGTAAGACGAAAGAGCTGATTGTGGACTTGAGGAAGGGTAAGATGAAGGAATACGAACCTATCCTCATAGAGGGATCAGAAGTGGAGAGAGTGAGCAGTTTCAAGTTCTTGGCTGTCAAGATCTCTGAGGACCTAACCTGGTCCCAACATATTGGTGCAGTTGTAAAGAAGACAAGACAGCGACCATACTTTATTAGGAGTTTGAAGAAATTTGGTATGTCAACAAATACACTCAAAAACTTCTATAGATGTACCTGGAGAGCATTCTGACAGGCTGTTGTATCACTGTCTAGTATGGAGGAGGTGGTGGGGGGCTACTGCACAGCACTGAAAGAAGCTTCAGAGGGTTGTAAATTTAGTCGGCTCCATCTTGGGTACTAGCCTACAAAGTACCCAGGACATCTTCAAGGAGCAGTGTCTCAGAAAGGTAGCGCCCAGTGTTAAGGACCTCCAGCACCATAAAGCATGCCTTTTTCTCACTGTTACCATCAGGTAGGAGGTACAGAAGCCTGAAGGCATACACTCAGCAATTCAGGAACAACTTTTTCCCCTCTGCCATCTGATTCCTAAATGGACATTGAACCCATGGACACCACCTCACTTTTTAATAAATATTATTTCTGTTTTTTGCATGATTTTTAATCTATTCAATATACATATACTGTAATTGATTGATTGATTGATTTTTTTCTTCTTCTACATTATGTATTGCTGCTAAGTTAACAAATTTCACAACACATGCCGATGATAATAAACCAGATTCTGATTCTGATTCTAATCAGGGACAACATCAGAGCTGCACTCGGGGAGACATAATGGAGGGTCAGACACTGACTCCATTCGGGTGGAACTCAGGAATGGGAAGGGTGCAATCACACTGATGGGATTGTACTACAGACCCCCCATAGCCACCAGAACATCGAGGAGCCAATATGTAATCAGATTAAGGAAATGTGTAAAAATAATAGTGTTGATCTGGGGTATTTCAGCTTACCTGATATAAACTGGGACCTTCTTAGTGCAGGGTGTTTAGGTGGGGCAGAATTCGTTAAATGTATTCAAGAAGGTTTCTTAAATCAGTCCAACCAGAGGAGGGACTGTACAAGGCCTGATGTTGGGAAATGAGCCTAGCCACGTGACTGATCATTTAGTGGGTGAACAGTTGGGGAACAATAACCACAATTCTTTTAATTTCAAGATAGCTATAGATAAGAATAGATATGGTCTTAGTGGGAAAGTTTTAAATTGGAGCAGTGCAAATTATGTTCACTCACATTCTCCGCATCCAAGCAAATGTTCCCCACCCCCCCATTTATCCTTGAGTGGCCCCACCCTCTCCGCAGTTATCCTCTTGCTCTTGATGTATGTATAGAATGCAAGAACTAAAAGGCATTAATTGGGAACACCTTTTCTCTGGCAAGTCCACATCAGGCACGTGGAGGGTGTTTAAAAATCAATTGCGCAGAGTACAGGAAAGGTATGTTCTTGATAGAAGGAAGGTCGGGGATGGAAAGATAAGAGAACTTTGGATAGCTAGAGAGGTGCTGAATTTAGTCAAGAAGAAAAAGGAAAAGTATGTAAAACTTTTAAGTTAAGATCAAACGAAGCACAGGAGGAGTATAGAGAAGCTAGAGAAGAACTAAAGAAGGGAATTAGGAAAGACAGGAGGGTCGATGAAAAGTCCTTGGCAAGTAGGATTAAGGTGAATCACAAGGCATTCTGTAGATACATCAAGAGCAAGAGGATATCTGGGGAGAGGGCAGGACCGCTCAAGGATAAAGAGGGGACAATTTGCTTTGATGTGGAAGATGTGAGTGAGGTGCTTAATGAGTGCTTTGCTTCAGCATTTACCAAGGAAAAGGATATGGAGGTCCAGGAGATCAGTGCTGAGTGTATAAATATATTAGAGCATTTAGAGGTCAAGGAGGAGGAAGTGTTGGGCCTCCTAATGAGTATTAAGGTGGATAAGTCCCCAGGCCCTGATGGGATTTACCCCGGGTTATTGAGACAACATTGCTGGAGCCCTGACCAGTATCTTCGTGTCGTCTCTAGCACAGGACGAGTTCTGGAGGACTGGCGAGTGCCTAATGTTGTACTTATATTGAAGAAGGGAACAAGGGAAAATACTGGGAACCATAAACTGGTGAGACACATCAGTTGTAGGGAAACTGCTGGTGAAAATTCTTGGAGACAGGATATACGAGCATTTGGCCAGGACATAATTGGGAGTACCGGCTTGGCGTTATGTGGGGCATGTCATGTCTTACCAACTCAAATGAGTTCTTTGACAAGGTGACTAGAGTGACTGATGAGGGTAGGGCAGTGGATGCTGTCTACATGGATTTTAGTAAGGCATTTGAGAAAGTCCCTCATAGGAGGCTAATCCAGAAGAATAAGATGCGTGGGGTCCGTGATGAATTGGCTGTTTGGATTCAGAACTGGCTTGTGAATAGAAGACAGACAGCACTGGTTGGAGAGACTAGTTGAACTGGAGGTCTCTAATTAGTGGTGTTCTGCAGGGATCTGTGCTGGGACCTCTGATGTTTGTGATGTATATGATGTATACAAATGGCCTGGCAGACAAGGTAGATGGATGGGTTAATAAGTTTGCAGATGATACCAAGATTGGTGAAGTCGTGGATAGCGTAGAAGCTGGCAAAAAATACCGCACAGTATAGATCAGTTGCAGATATGGGCTGGGAAATGGTTGATGGAGTTTAACCAAGATAGTTATGAGGTGTTGCATCTTGGTAGGGCAAATGCAAGGAGATAGTACACTGTTAAGGGCAAAATCCTTAACAGTGTTGCTGAGCAGAGAGATTTGGGATACAAGTTCATAGCTCCTTGAAAGTGGCTACTCAGGTCAATAAGGAGGTTAAGAAGTCTTATGGAATGTTTGATTTTATTTGTCAAAAAATTGAATTCAAAAGTCAGGAGGTTATGTTGCAACGTTATAAAACTCTTATTA
This sequence comes from Mobula birostris, assembly GCF_030028105.1. Taxonomy (NCBI): domain Eukaryota; kingdom Metazoa; phylum Chordata; class Chondrichthyes; order Myliobatiformes; family Myliobatidae; genus Mobula; species Mobula birostris. Next base: position 121,915,017 of record NC_092376.1, read on the forward strand.
GGCCACTTCTGGAGTACTGCATACAGTTCTGGTCACCCCACTATAGGAAGAATGTCGAGGCTTTGGAGAGGATGCAGAAGAGGCTTACCAGGATGCTGCCCGGTTTAGAGGGCATATGCTATCATGAGAGGCTGGATAAACTTGGCTTGTCTTCTCTGGAGTGGCGGAGGCTGAGAGGGGGGAGGTTCAAGGGGGATGTGAGGGGTCAGTTTTTTACTCAGAGAGTGGTGGATGCCTGTAATGTGCTGCCTGATGTGGTGGTAGAGGCAAGTACATCAGAGACTTTTAAGAGACGCTTGGATAGGCACATGGATGTAAGGGAGATGGAGGGATATGGATGTAGTGTAGGTAGGAATGACTGCTGTTTGGGTGCTTTTGATTTGCTTTTTAGCTGGTTCGGCACAACATTGGGGGCCGAATGGCCTGGTCTTGTGCTCTACCCTTCTATGTTCTAAACGTACAGTAATAACAAGAGATTTACTCCCTTATAGTAGTCAAGTATCTTCTGTAACTCACCGTTAGTTCCTGCTGTATGTTCAGCATCTTTCTTGCATTCCTCATGACCAAATGACCGAATCAAATGTTAAATCCCAATCATTTTTTCAAATGTTTTACACTGAATTAGTTGTGGATTTCAAGGGTGCCTCATACTTTGATGCTCAGTTTCAAAAATTGTGTTGGGTGTTAATTCCCCTGTTTAGGATAACATCCTGGGCGACCAGGTTAACATAGTCCAAGCTAAGGAGGTGAATTTCATGCAAGCTAGCATTACTAAATAAAGACCATGATGTGTTACAGTGTTGCTTCAACTTATCCAGTTCACATTATTGTCATTAAACTCAGTGTAAAAATAAAGTTCACTTATTTTGCAATAAATAGTTGTGATTTTGTCTTTCTCACCAATTTATTCTTTGGCATTGTGCGCACTATACACCAAGAATGCATTACATTATTCAAGTACTCCGGTGCAGGCAAATTCAAGATTCCAACCACACCACTCAGCAACAACTTGCACCCAACCAAGTAACATTCTAAAATACTATTATCTTGAGCCAGTATTAACTGTAATACTGTTGCATAGTAGCATAACAGCATAATTCATTACAGTGACATAGTTCAATTCCCACTGTTGTTGTGTAAGGAGTTTGTACATTTTCCCTGTGACCATGTGGATTCCCTCCGGGTGCTCTGGTTACCTCCCACATTCCAAAGACGTACGGGTTTGGTTTAGTAAGTTGAGGGACTGCTATGTTGATGCCGGAAGCATAGCTACAGTCGCGAGCCGCCACCGAGACTTCTTCAGACTGTGTTGGTCATTAACGCAAGTGACACATTTCACTGGAGTACATGTAATAAATAAAACTAATCCTTAATCTTTCTTTAACTGAGTGCTACATTTTCTGTAAGGTGGCACCTAACCAAAGTAAGAGTAAAATAAATACTTTACATCATATTTTGCTACTTCATCCCCCTCATGGTATATCCAAAATTAGTAAGAGATGGCCTCAGAGTTCAGGAAATATTGCTTGGTAAATTAATTTTATAATATAATAACTATTACTTATGACTGAAATGAAATACGCCATCTTCTTAAAGCAGAATATTTTATGTACAGTATGTGTCCTCTCATTTGCATTGCAATTATCCAACAAAAATGTCACAAAATAAAATCACAGATTAAATTGGAAAGCACAAGTTTGTTACTTCCATTCATGTCTCCATTAATTTTTGTGGACATCACTGACAATAGCTGTATTTATTGTCAATCTCTAATAGTCCATGAACTGAGCAGGCAGTCAAGAGTTAACTACATTGATGGGTCTGGATTTGCGTATGGGCCAGATCAGGTAAGAACGGCAGATTTCCTTTCCTTAAGGACATTACTGAACCAGATGTTTCTACTTAAAACAATCTGGAAGTTTCATGGTCACTTTTACAGAGACTATTTTTCATTAGCTCTTCACATTTTTAATTACTTGAATGTCCCCAGCTGCAATTTTAGAATTTGAACTCATGTTTCAGACTAGTGGTGCAGCATTTTCACAGTTGATTCAGTAACTGAAACACTATGCTTTTTTTGATAAAACAATATTACAGACTGCTTCTCCCTGTCCTGACATTGCACAGTATCAGAGAATGCTATCACAACTTGGATGTAGGTTCAATTATCTGCCAATTCCCAACCTCCATTAGAGGGATTCTGTTCATTAAGGATAATAAAGGAGCGTTCAGTATGTTTTGCAATTGTCGGACACTTTGTCCTCTGCAAATCGTATTTTAAAATACACGTTTATGCCAAACCATAGTGAAAAATACACAAGGGTGTCTGTGCTGACAGAATTATTTTACAGAAATAGTACATAAATCTGTGACAGAAATGACAAGTCAAGGATAAGGTCTCCTAAGGTGATGTTGGTCTTCCTGATTTTAATCTCAGCTTCTGATAGTTTATCAGACCTGACACAGTGCCAGAAATCCAATGGAAGCGTGCTTGGTGTTGCAGCAATTTTCTCTGTTAACTTCAATTTAAAGTCAATTCGAGTGAGACTGGGGGCTAAATTAGTAAGGTGTAGCATTGCTTGTTTGATAATTTAAGCACTTTATCCAACCCTTAAAAGTAACGTTTAAAGAGAGAAGAGATAACTACATATCGCCTAATGTACCAGTTGTTCCCCTCAGTAGTTTACATGGGTAACCTATCGTCTCGCTGTTGCTAACTGAGGAAATTAAACTTCCTTCAGTTAGCCTTTTCTAGATGTCTGATACTGATACGCTGAGAAGAAGTAAAAGGTTAAGATAAAAACATGTAAACAAACTTACCAGATTATAGCTGTGTGGTGGTGTAGTTGTAGCGATGTTTAAAAATAGTAATTTTAAACTAGCATGTACCATAAGCTGCTTCAAACATTTGGTCAGGAAAGCAATTTGTTCTTTCCTGTTGTCATATGGTCATTGTTTTCAAACAATATTTTCTTTTTAAGTTAATGCCTCAAAAACAACGCAGTACAGACACATCCTTCTTCCTAAACCCCTTCCCAACTCCGAACAGCTTTTTTGGTCTATCCCCTTCTCTCTTCCTCTTTCCAGTACATTCTTCTTCCACTATGTAATGAGTTGGAAAACCTCCCATTTATGTCACATGTAGCTGGAAATGTTGACTGCGTTCAGAATACGACTGCACATGTTAGCACTGGTCAGAGAGAGTCGGTTTGCATCTGCTACACCAAGCTGTATTGACAGCTATCTCCAAACTAGCTTGTAGATTTTATTTCTGGATTTGCTTTGATATTTTTTTCTCTTTAGATTTGCTCAACAATACTGAGATGAAAAGAATTAAACGTGAACTCACTCCACTTCTACTAATTCCTTCAGTTAACTCCTACAGTTAAGTGAATTATGGGGGATAAAAGGTTAATAAAGCACAAGCACTTTGTTAGTCTTTTCAGCAGAAACCAGCAATTTAACTTTTTTCCGGAGATAAATCCATTTTGTGGCAAACATGGAAATAACAATGGTTTAATTCAATTGAGTTCATCTTTGCAAATGGCAGGGATAGTTTTGAATAGGAACTGAAATGAAGTACAGTTAGTGGAAAAATAAATTGGCAGTGTACACTATCCATATGGAGTTTGATGCTCTCAAAAGCGCCACTCAGGGAAAGTTAATCTCTAAATATCAATCGTTTAAACCAAGCACATTGTTAATTCTCTGTATCATTTTTATTTGAACAGATGAGGATTGCATTTTGTATGAATATTATTGCAATTGTGATTGGGCCTGTAACTCTTCTACATTTATTTAATTTTTCTGAGATTAAAATCCTAAAATAAATTTTGGCAATGTTTTTCTAATGAAGTTTGTAAGTTTTATATATTCCTGTGCATGTGTTTTTGCGATCTGTCACTGCACCACAGAACTTCAAATGGTGGAAATCCCATAGTGGGGATTCAGCATAAATTACCTGAAATCATTTTAAAACCACTAAATCATTCCATCAGTAATTAACGTTGAAATTTTCCTAAACATTTAAATCCTAAATGATATATGTGTTGAAATAGTTTCAGACTGCTTCATAACTAAATGAAACTTGCATGTTAAAACATAGTTTAACTAGACTTAATCTTTCAGTCAGCTGTAGTGTTAGCTGTGTTTTCTCATTGTTCCTGAAGGTGGTTTGAACAATCTGCCAGGGAAGTATCTTTCCCAAGGTAAAATCCACCTAAACCTACTAGATAACAGTTGCAACAGATATGTACAATAGATATGCTGCCGGAGGATTGTGCTGGAGTCCCGAGTCTTGGGCAAGGTTTAATCGACACTGTGTGTTAGACTCTGTAGTTCACGTTATGATCTGGTTCTAGTTTCTGGTCGCTCCCATTTTGTTCCTATTTTGGGTGATTTTGATCGGGGTAGCCCATAGATAACAAAAAGCACAGAGCTAGATTGAACTGAACTGAATATGCCTAGATTCTTTTGATTTTGTGTTTTATATTCTGTATTTAATGCCAATTTTTCTTCCCTTTTTTGCTGTTTGCGCAATTTGTTTGTTTTTTTTGTGCACCTGGGGGGAGGGGTTGATGGTTTTCTTTGAATGGGTTCCAGGGTTTCCTTTGTTTTGTGGCTGTCTGTTGGAAGAAGAATCTCAGGGTTGAATTTTGCATTTTGTCATTGCCTTTCCATGGGTGGTGAGTGACTTGGAGGAGGATTTCCAGGAGATGGTGTTCCCAGGCATAGATACTTTGATAATAAGTGCACTTCTAATCTTTGAATCTTTGAAAAGGCTATGGATGGAAAGGCGATGACAAAAATGCAAAATGCTATAAAAATGACTTTATTCTAAATTTACTTCTGTGCTGGAGTCTCCCAAATTCATATTGCAATTATGAAGACTTAAAGATCAAACACGGATTGTACTATTTTGTAAGCCCGACCATCCACACCATGCTCTCTTCTCACTACAACCATCAGGCAGGATGTACAAAACCCTTAGGTCCCACACCACCAGGTTCAGGAACATCTATACCCAAACAACCAGGCTCTTGAACCGGTGTGGATAGCTTCAATAACCACTACTCTGAACGAATTCTACAACCTACGGACTCACTTTCAAGGATTCTTTGCAACTCCTGCTTGCAGCAATGGTTTGTTCATGGTTTGTCTTCCTATGCACTTGGCTTGCCTGTCAGACTTCAGATGCTTAGGTATAGTTTTTCATAAAATTCCTGTTTCCTGTAAATAACTGCAAGAAAAAAATCTCATTTTAAAATTTATTCATTTATGAGATGTGGGTGTCACCAGCTAAGCCAGCATTTGTTGCCCATCCCTAGCTGCCTGTGATGAGCTGCCTTCTTTAACCGCTGCAGTCCCTGAGGTGTAGGCACACCTGCAGTGCTGTTAGGGAGGGAATTCCATGATTTTGACCCAGCGACAATGAAGGAACGGTGATATCTTTCCAAGTCAGGCTGGTGAGTGACTTGGAGGGGGAGTTCGAAGTGGTGGTGTTCCCAGGTATCTGCTGTTCTCGTCATTCTAGATGGTAATGGCCTGGAAGGTGATGCCTTATACGGTAACAAATACTGTACATAATCTGACAATAATAAATTCACTTTGAATTTTGAATTCCAAGGGTCTTCTCTGGTAGGCAGCTTGCACCCATTCTGTCCGATATATGGTACCACAAAAGCGTTCAATGCGTGTACCCGTAGCTGAAACTGAATGAGATGGTAAACTGTGGACTGTTTTGCTAGTGGAAGCAGATGTACATGTTTTCACACCAGAGGTGGAAGACAGGGTGATTTTTCTTTGGCCATTTTCACTGTTTCTGGGCACTCAATTCTCTTGCTGACCATCGCAATGGGAGTTACTCCATTCTCTCCTCTTGGCTGAGGCACAATTGATCACTCGTGGCTACTGGCAAGAAGTACGTGACTTATCGAGGGTGCGACAGCCACTGTAGAAATGCAAGTTTCTATAAAGGGTCATGCTGATGAGTTCAAGTGTGGCAAGAACAGAATTTCTTTTTTCAACTTAATGGCCCTAGTGCCCACATGGATGGGAAAATGGATAATTCACTCTGTAGAGAAGTGCAGTCTGAAGATCCAGCTCTGTCTAAATAGTAACCCTGACAACCTAACCATTTGGTGCAACTCAGCAGAAGATCGTTTTTACCATGTCATTGAGCAGTTGGTGACAAACCCTGAGCATCTCTTCAACCAACATTTGTTCTATTGGACAAGTCACAAACTGGCCATTTTATATCGTTTTTGTACTGGCCCATGTTGATATGGCAAAGTCATGCAGCTATACATCTCCAGCAATGGGGATCAGATATGACCAAACATACACATTTACCAGCAGACAAAGCCTGTACTATATTTGGTGTGGTTATGCAGGATATTGTGGAACTCTGAGGGGGTGCTGGTCGACAGATGCCGCAGCCATGGGAGTATGGGCAACATGGCAGACCCCACCACTGCCACAGGAGCAAGAGGAGGGCCAGCAGACCTCAGCAGTTAATACCTCAAGGTCCACCCTGAAACTCCCCAGATACCATGGTACCAGCCGCCTGGAGCCTTAGCTGGTGCAACTCAGATTTGCTGCATGGCACAATGGGCGGAGCCCCATCGAGACAGCGGTGCACCTTGCTCTCGAGGGAGATGCCCTGCAACATGACTACTGGGCCCTTGTAGTGCCTCTGGAGCGGTGTTTTGGGCAGAGGCCACTGGAGGAAGCAATGAGGGAAGAACCGGGCAGCAGATGGCACTGTGTGGGAGAAAGCCTGGGGGTGTTCCCCCAGTTCTGTGCACTCTGCTCAGCATGGCTACCCCCCATCCCCCCAGTTCCCTCCCCCGGCCCAGGAAGGGCTTGTCCTCCGCTGCTTTGCAAAGGCAGGCCATGTGCCCGGACTGCCCCGCACCAGCGCCATGCCACTGCCCAGCACAGCCATTGGGCAATGCAGGGAGGATGGTGCCAGCAGAGACTTCCAGCAGAACCCTTCCATTGTCACCCCTCCCGGTGGGCTGTTTGGCTGAAGAGCAAGGCTTATATGTGGACCGCGTTGTGGAGGCCATCAGATGCCATGCGTTGGTGGACATGGGGTCGACCATAACTGTCATCCGTCCCGGTGCTCTCCCCAACACAGACCAGCCATCCCCGCCTGGGTGGACAATGACGGCGGTCCAGCTGGCTATGGTCACTGATGACTGTGCGATGACCGAGGGAAGAGGAGGCTGTGCATCACATTGGGGAGAAACACCGTGGAGCACAGGGTGTGGCTAGGTGACATTGGGGCTCCTGCATCGTTGGCCTGGACCTGTTGTCCGGCTGGGGGGGCCCGTGTGGACGTGCCGGGGGCAACGCTCTACCTCAGCACTGAAGCAGCTCCGGAAAGCAAACCTGGCCGGGCGGGGGCAGCAACAGCCGCCATCTTTGTCAGAGTGGCCCGCCACAGCACAGCGCACCCCACCGTCGCCCAACACAACACTGCGGAACTCGAGGAGAGCGGAGGTGGCGGGGTCCTCCTCACCACCGACCAGCGGCTGCGCAGAGAGCGAGCGCTGGCCCAGGAGAGGGGGTTTCTGAGCACAGGACGGCGGCTGGAGTGGACAGAGGCCTCTGCTCTGGATCCAGGGACCAAAGCACAGTGGGGCACGCTACAGGTTGCTGTTCCAGTGGTGGCAGTTCTCCAATGCTGACGGGCATCTCCGGCAGCTGGCGGTCCTGCACCACGGGGCTGCGGTTGGCACACGGGCTGGTGGAGACCGGCCATTTTGGAGCCACAAAGACGACGGGCAAGCTTCACGAGTGCTCCTATCGGCCTGGGTACAGACAGGATGTGGAGCTGGTCACACACTCCTGCGACACTTGCATGTCCCAGAAGGGGCTGGGCCGCCAGTCTAGTCTGCCAATGCAACAGTACCCCGTGGGAGTCCAAAGCATGAACCTACTGCCCCACCCAGAAGAAGGGACAATCCCCCAAGCTTGAAAGCCACAGGAAGGGGCCAGGAAAGGTGCTCGTCTGCACCTCCAATGAGGTATTCTGGGTGTGGTTGCCTGAGCAGCGGAAGCCAGTAGGGCTGCGCTGGGACCGGCTGAGGCTGTCTCGACCCTCGGCCACCACCGACTCAGTAAGGCTGAAGGAAGAAAGTGACACTCCAGGTGTCCTGCCTCCTGCTTCAGCTGAAACAGCACCTCCTATTGGGGGGGAGGCTACACACCCTCCACAGCACCCCAGGAGGCGGCATTGATCCACACCGGGATTTTCAGACGTTGTTATGCACTCTGTGGTTGCCAGGGGTGGCTGACCCTCAGGTGGGGGCAGTGTGGCATTCCGGGGGGGGCGGGAGGGATGGGCATAGTCGACAGCCCAGCCCAGCATTCCTAGTGGCCAGGCTATGGTGGGATGTTCAATTCATTTACTGTTACATTTTAGCTTGCATTATACAATTGTTCACTGGTGTGTTTGTGGGTCACCCTGACTGTAACCAGTGTGTGTAATAATCACCTCCACCGCCTGTACGTGATTGAGTACCTTCTCTCCCTGGGTCTTAGCGCCTGGTCTGCTTTTGTGTTTGTCACCATAGAAACAACTGTTGAGTTAAATGATCTTTTCTCGTCTATCAACATGGACCGAATGCTCGATACAATATGTTACAAATGTGGGTCATGACCTCTAATTTTACCAAAGAAAAAAATGGCTGGAGTCACTTAGCACTTCAGTGCAAGGGTTTTCATTAGGTGTGGAATCAAACTTTAAAAAATCATGAAAATTGGTGAAAGTAGTGAAAAAATGCCAACATTTACAAAAAGTTATAGACAAGAAATACAAAAATAGTTCTGTCCAGTGTGAACTCCTGGTAGCCCCCTCCTGATTTGCCTCACACTGAGGGCAATAAACTCCTTTTACAGACAATAGGACGTACCATCTTTAATTACCAAGGAAATTATCAAGGCTGCACATGAATTAGAATATGAAACACCCCACCATATAATTACAATCATATTACAAAATAAACAGAGGTATCTAAATTAAATACAAAATGCAAACAACATATACACATTTACATATCCCCGTTATTAAAGAAATGGAATATTTCACCGTGTATGGTGGGAAAGGCACCCTGAAGTTAACCAGAAAGTGTCAGCTCAGTTTAGGACCCAGCAGACGCCATGGAACTGCCAGGAGACAACAGCATGAAACAGCAGAATGCTCAATACAACTGCACACTTACAGTTAAGTACATGAAACACCCTGGTTTCTTCAGCTGCGTAAGTCTAGGGAAGACAAACTCGTGAGAGTGAGCAGCTGGATCCCACCCCAAACCTCGGTTTGTGTGGATGCTGTGTAATTTGCTGCCCTGTTACAAATTAATGCCACAAATTGACAGACAGTACTCTGCATGTGATTAAAGGAATTATATTTATGAATCTTAACTGAAGGTTTAGTAAAGAATAACATAAGAAAAGGGCCCATTCTAATTAAACAGTCAAATGTGCACAAGTTGGAGCTCATCTTGACCTTCTCTGTCACCCACATGCTGGGCCCTTAGTCAACGGGAAAGCACACACCATCTTCCGAACGTCACTCGAACAAACGGGTCTCCCGCCAGATCGTATGCTACGACTGGTTCTCCTCAGCGTCTTCTCTCTCCATCTCCCCTCGAACAAAAGACCCAAGCCCAAACTTAGTGTCCCTCACCAGAGAAACCTCCCCTTAATTTGACCATCCTAATTGAATAGCACACATTTCTCCTCATCTCTTATATTCAACAATAACCCAAACAAGCTGAAAACAGAACAGACTGCTCATACAGAGCTGCCAAAATGAAAAACATACAGCATAACAGTAAAAATGTGAACCAGGGCATTAGAAACATAGAGACATAGAAAACCTACAGCACAATACAGGCCCTTCGGCCGACAAAGCTGTGCCGAACATGTCCTTACCTTAGAAATTACCTTGGGTTACCCATAGCCCTCTATTTTTCTAAGCTCCATATACCTGTCCAGGAGTCTCTTAAAAGCCCCTATCATATCCGTCTCCACCACCGTCGCTAGCAGCCCATTCCACCCACTCGCCATTCTCTGCGTAAAAAACTTATCCCTGATATCTCCTCTGTACCTACTTCCAAGCACCTTAAAACTGTGCCCTCTCATGCTAGCCATTTCAGCCCTGGGAAAAAGCCTCTGACTATCCACATGGTCAATGCCTCTCATCATCTTATACATCTCTATCTGGTCACCTCTCATCCTCCATCGCTCCTAGGCGTAAAGGCAGAGTTCACTCAACCTATTCTCATAAGGCATGCTCCCCAATCCAGACAACATCTTTGTAAATCTCCTCTGCACCCTTTCTATGGTTTCCACATCCTCCCTGTAGTGAGGTGACCAGAACTGAGCACAGTACTCCAAGTGGGGTCTGACCAAGGTCCTATGTAGCTGCAACATTACCTCTTGGCTCCTAAACTCAGTCCCATGATTGATGAAGGCCAATGCACCGTATGCCTTCTTAACCACAGACTCAACCTGCACAGCAGCTTTGAGTGTCCTATGGACTTGGACCCCAAGATCCCTCTGATCCTCCGCACTGTCAAGAGTCTTACCATTAATACTATATTCTGCCATCATAACTGACCTACCAAAATGAACCACCTCACACTTAATCTGGGTTGAACTCCATCTGACACTTCTCAGCCCAGTTTTGCATCCTATCAGTGTCCTGCTGTAACCTCTGACAGGCCTCCACACTATCCCCAACACCTCCAACTTTTGTATCATCAGCAAGTTTACTAACTGATCCCTCCACTTCTTCATCCTGGTCATTTATAAAAATCACGAAGAGTGGGGGTCCCAGAACAGATCCCTGAGGCACACCACTGGTGACCGACCTCCATGCAGAATATGACCCATCTACAACCACTCTTTGCCTTCTGTGGGCAAGCCAGTTCTGGATCCACAAAGCAATGTGTCCTTGGATCCCATGCCTCCTTATTTTCTCAATAAGCCTTGCATGGGGTACCTTGTCAAATGCCTTGCTGAAATCCATATACACTACATCTACTGCTCTACCATCATGAATATGTTTAGTCACATCCTCAAAAAATTTAATCAGGCTCATAAGGCACGACCTGCCTTTGACAAAGCCATTTTGACTATTCCTGATCATATTATGCCTCTCCAAATGTTCATAAATCCTGCCTCTCAGGATCTTCTCCATCAACTTATCAACGACTGAAGTACAAAGATCATTGCCAGAGGCTCAGCAATCTCCTCCCTTGCCTCCCACAGTAGCCTGGGGTACATCTCGTCTGGTCCTGGTGACTTATCCAACTTGATGCTTTCCAAAATCTCTTTCTTAATATCTACACGCTCAAGCTTTTCAGTCCGCTGTAAGTCATCCCTACAATCACCAAGATCCTTTTCCGTAGTGAATACTGAAGCAAAGTATTCATTAAGTATCTCTGCCATCTCCTCCGGTTCCATACACACTTTTCCACTCTCACACTTGATTGGTCCTATTCTCTCATGTCTTATCCTCTTGCTCTTCACATACTTGCAGAATGCCTTGGGGTTTTCCTTAATCCTGTCCGCCAAGGCCTTCTCATGGCCCCTTCTGGCTCTCCTAATTTCTTTCTTAAGCTCCTTCTGCTAGCCTTATAATCTTCTAGATCTCTATCATTACCTAGCTCTTTGAACCTTTTGTAAGCTCTTCTTTTCTTCTTGACTAGATTTATGACAGCCTTTGTACACCATGGTTCCTGTACCCTACCATCCTTTCCCTGTCTCATTGGAACATACCTGTGCAGAACACCACACAAATATCCCCTGAACATTTGCCACCTTTCTGCCATACATTTCCCTGAGAACATCTGTTCCCAATTTATGCTTCCAAGTTCCCACCTGGTAGCCTCATATTTCCCCTTACTCTAATTAAGCGCTTTCCTAACTTGTCTGCTCCTGTCCCTCTCCAATGCTATGGTAAAGGAGATAGATACATACAAATAAAGAACGAAATTAAACTAAGCTGTGGTGTCTGACTCTGAATGCGGAAGGGAAAGCGTAGGTTAATGTGAGAACATACCAGGGAATACATTTAAATGCATACTCTCACCACAAAGACAGCAGAATGACAAGATGGTACGTCCTAGTGCCTATAGGAGTTTATTGCCCTCAGTGTGAGGGAGAGATAGGGGCTGTTAGGAGTTCACACTGGACAAGAACAAGTATGCAGCTGTTATTGTGGGTTTTTTTTGTAAAAATCTTTTTGTAAATACTAGCATTTTTGCACTATTTTCACTGATTTTTGTATAGGTTTGATTTTTGACACACCTAATAAACACCCTTGCACTAACATGCTAAGTGACTCCAACCAATTTTTCCTTTGGTAAAATTCAAGATCATAATCCACATGTTTAACATTCCTTTTATAATACAAGGCATACTGCACAAGGCATTTGTGAAATATTTTGCCTTCTAACAAGCTACAAGTCAAACAGAAGGATTGCGATCCAAATATCTGTCAGAGCATTGAAGCAACACTTCTGAGGTGCACAATCTGCAGGGTGGGATCGATTTATAATAATAAACTAAAGTTGTCATTCTATGGAGATAAAATAAAATGGGGAACCTTTACCTGCAGGTAGTTCAGAATTATTTTGCAGAAGAAAGAAAACGAATGCTATTCTGATGATCTGTCATCAATTGTAAACCAACTCCTTTTCGAGGTACATCTTACTCAGTTTTTTTGTGCGCAACACATTCTGGGTCATTCGAGGAGCTCTATGTGACCCAGATGAACAGACGCACCAGGGTGTTGCGGTGAAAAGCAGCTACCTGACAGAGGAATTTGAATCTCTATTCTTTACACACAATGGCTTCTGGGGATCAATTAGGAAATCTGCCACTGCCTTGTTAAAAACCTGATGGTCAGGTGTAAAGCAGAAGCAAGTTAGGAAATCAAGTTAAAATTGAAGCGTACCTGCAGAGGAACAAGAGGAAGGATGCTTTGCAGAAAGATGATGTGAATCTGGAAGTTCTGAGTCTTAATTTGAGCTTTATTCCAACAGTGGTTGAGGTCAATGTCATTTCCACCTTTCCAGTTCGTCCCTTTTCTCCTCGCACACCCACTTTCTAAGCTTATAATACTTTGTTTAATTTTATCCAACTCTACATAGTCTAACAATATTGTACCCCTCCCATAAACTTTTTTTTAATAATATGATCATGAACCTCTTCAGGTTTTGAACAGTCTGAAACAAAAATAAGCCTCACTGCTTCAGTCTCATTACCTACACACTTCCCACATTATCAGGATCTTGAGAATGCTGCTGTTGATGCAAAAGGGAAAGAGAAATCAAAATCAATTCCAAAACAATTTTGACTCTTTCCCGTCTCCCCCTACCCAGTGCCTTCCTGACTACTGCCAAGACACCTCATATGCCCTCCACCATTTTGATGATTGCCAGTTCCCCGGCCCCACTGCTTCATGGAGGTCTAGACATCATACACCTCCAATCCCCATCTGGAATGTCCTACAGCTTCCACTTCTTTCAGCTCCACATCCACTCTCATCAACCTTGAAGAATTCGTTCTCAGCCCCAACAACTTTTCCTTTGATTTCTCTCACTTCCCTCAGATCAAAGGTGCAGCTGTGGGACCTCAACTGGCCCCAGCTACACCTGTCTTTCCATTGGCTATATAGACAGCTCTTGTTCCATATATTCTCTGGTACCAGTCCCAGCTCTTCCTTTGCCTCATTGAGAACTTCATTTGTGCTGCTTCCTTTTCTTGTGTGTATCTTTGCCAATTTGATTGCTTTCGTTACTAACTTCCACCCTGCCCTCAAATTCACTTGGACCATTTTCTGACACTTCCATCTTAGGAGACAAACTATTTCCTGACATTTACTTTAAGCGTATAAACTCCCACAGCTACTTCAAGTACCGCTTCTCTCGACCTGTCTCTTGTATAAATCCACCTCCTTTTCTCAGTTTCTTTGTCACCATTACATCGACTCTCAAGATGAAGCCTTCCATTCCAGGGTATCTGGAACATCCTCCTTTATCAGGAAATATGCTTTCCTCTCTCTTTCTCTACAGTAATGGAGCCCTTGTTTGCATTTTCTCTGCTTCCTGGAATTCAGCTGTCACGCCCTGTCCCTCCAAAACAAATGGTGATAGAGTTTCCCTGGTCCTCACCTTTCATCTGACTAGCCTTCATATTATTGTTCATCCTTTCCCCTAGCTTCAATGGCTTCCCATCACCAGCCACTCTTCCCTTCTCCTCCACTTTCTGCTTTCCTCAGGAATCACTCTCTCTATGCTCTCTGCATGGAACGAGAAAGTGGACGTCAAGAGAACACACCCCGATCTTCACTGAGGGCTTGGGAGTGGAAAGGTTAAGCAGCTTCAAGTTCCTGCGCGTTCACATCTCTGCAGACCTGTCCTGGGCCTACCATGCTGACGTAATCATGATGATGGCATGCCAGTGGCTCTATTTCATTAGGAGTTTGAGAAGGTTTAGCTTGTCATCAAAGGCTGGCAAATTTCTGCAGATGTACCATGGAGAGCATTCTGACCGGTTGCATCACCACCTGGTATGGAGGCGCCAGGGTACAGGATTGTAAGAGGCTTCAGAGAGTTTAGACATAACCGGCTGTATCCCAGGCACAAGCCTTTCCACCATTGATGGTATCTTCAAAAGGTAGTGCCTCAGAAAGGCGGCATCCATCATTCAGGACAGTTATTTATTTATTTATTGAGCTACAACGTGGAGTAGCCTTTCTGGCCCTTCGAACCGTGTCACCTAGCAACCCCCAATTTAATCTGAGCCTAATCACAGGACCAATTAACCTACCAACCGATACGTCTTTGGACTGTGGGAGGAAACCAGAGCACCCGGAGGAAACCCCCGGAGGAAACCCACACAGTCACGGGGAGAACGTACAAACTCCCCACAGACATTGGTGGGAATTGAACCTGAGCCGCCTGTACTGTAAACCGTTGTGCTAACCACTACACTACCGTGCTGCATCAGGCACTCATGTCCTGTTGAAGGATCTTAGCTCACAAAGTCAACTCCTTATTCCTCTCCATAGATGCTGCCTGACCTGCTGAGTTCCTCCAGAATTTTGTGTAGCTTACATAATTTGTTATGCGCAAACTGTACCACTGCAGCAAAACAACAAGCTTTATGTTGTATGTCAGCGACAATTAACCTGAATCTACTATGACTCCCAGTTCCTCCCATCCTTCCCCACCCACCCTTCTCTGACCCGTGGCATATTACTACCCTGATATGCTTTTCCTTCCTCACCGCCATCCAGGAAACCAAGCAGCCCTGTCTAGGTGAGGCAAATGCACTTCACCAGCTCAGCCTTCAACCTCATCTACTGCATTCAGTTCTCCCAATGTGGCCTGTTCTACATCAGAGAGACTAAGCGCAGGCTGGGCGGCTGGTAGCACAGCACCTATGCTCTCGCCACAGTCACCATCCTGAGCTCCCAGATGCAAGCATTTCAAATCCCCTTCCCCTTTCCTATGCCAACCTGTCTGCCCTCGGACTCCTCCACAGGCAGCAAGGACTTGATGGGTCAAATGGCTTCCTTCTGTGTTACATGAAAAGAATAAATTAATAAGACAAAGAAAACAGCTGAAATTCTTCTGGTATTCTGTGACTGGTTTTGACGAATGGCTTCCCTGCTTGTTAAAGCAGCTTGTTCAGATTCCACCCCATCGAATGGAACAACTGAACAAGATGGAAATAGAAACAAAGCAGTTGCCCTCAGGAAGATAGAGGCACACAGGAGGCGATGTGATACACATGCTGCATACAAGTTGTCTCCTAATCTGCTCTGATTCCATTCCAAAAAGGTTACGTAACCAGCATTAGAAATATTAACCAGCAACACACTTTCAGTGAACAAAATTGAACAGAAGAACATAACCATAAGAGTTAGATATTTAGCTCCCTGCATCTGCAGCACCATTTCATTTGACTTTTCTCCTTCAGTGATATTTTCTGTACCGCCCATTTCTCGTCATTCTTAATATTCAAAATTCTATCAAATTCATAGAAACATAGAAAACCTACAGCACAATACAGGCCCTTCGGCCCACAAAGCTGTGCCGAAAATGTCCTTACCTGAGAAATTACCTAGGGTTACCCATAGCCCTCTATTTTTCTAAGCTCCATGTACCTGTCCAGGAGTCTCTTAAAAAACCCTATCGTATCCGCCTTCACCACCATCGCCGGCAGTGCATTCCACGCATTCACCACTCTCTGCGTAAAAAAAGACCCTTTGTTCACAAAGAGAGCCTCTATTCCGATGGGTAGTGAATTATAAAAAAAATCAACGTCCACTGAGTACTGGGGATTACGACCAGAATGATGGTCAGTGCTGTGTTCGTTGAATGGCCTTTTCCTGAACCTCCAATCAGTCTCAGGTGTAAAGGCAAATCAACTGGGATTAGTTGAAGACCTCAGCCTTCCTGGGAGTCACCAGGCTCAGTGGTGGGGTGCACCCTTGGGACAGGTAGGACACAATTTGTGATGACTCAGACTGCTCCACCACCATTGCCCAAGTGGGGACATTAGTCAGCTCAATGCAGCTGACAGCCATGCTGAGAAGAATGGGCATACCCTTGTCAAAGAAGAAGAAAATTGCATGAGAAACTGTGCTGTATTAAATATAGAGCAACATAAATTCAACGTGAATTTCACCAGTTCTTCAAATCATAAGTGCAGATTATTTACTTGACACGTCCAGCTCAACCTTCCAGTGATATTTACAAGAAGCACCTCATCTGGGTTTTTATAATAATCATCATTCAAGAGTACGAATTAAAAGATGATTCTGCTTCCTGATGCTTCTTCTAAATCCCTTTGTGAGTTACCATCTCTTTAGTTACCTCCTGCTTAGCATATTAGACAATAAAACCATAAGACACAGGAGCAGAATTAGGCCATTCAGCCCATCGAGTCTGCTCTGACCCTCCATCATGGCTGATCCCAGATCCCACTCAACCCCATTCACCTGCCTTCTTGCCATATCCTTTGATGCCCTGGCTGATCAGGAAATGATCAATATTTCTGTATTGTAAGGTAGCTATGCTCAGGATTATGCTTCCATACCCCCCTTTCAACTTGGTATCTCTCCTCTACACGTGTGGTCAAACATTCAGCTTCGGGAATTCTCAATTGCAGCTTTAAACAAGATTAGCAGACTTCTCTGATGAGATGCGGGTGCTAATGCATTGCATTAAAATTCACTTGGCAGACCCAGCTCTTAAAGGTAGGCACGACAATGCTTACAGTTATATAACCATTGTTAATGGTGGGGTGCCTATGTATCAGTGTATCTTAATACACTGAGTGTACCATGTAGCAAGGGTTTTGATACATTATCCTTGCTTTTAGTTGACAGTTCACTGTGTTCTATACCCCATAATTTTATTGTTAGCCGTGCCTCTGTTTAAAAAGCGGCAACTACAAAGATGCTCCAATTACTCCTAAAGGGCAATGCTCCTCTTTAATGCACATTTGGCTGATGAATTCTTTGGCGGCTCTAGTGGGACGTTCATTATTGACTGACCTCACTCAGCTCAGAAATGGAAATGGAAGGTTAACTTGAGTCATCCAAACTAAACTCCAGCGAAACATCTTCCACCTACACATTTATCGTTTGCTTAATATTCATGTTAAATTTGATTTTGGCGAGCAAATTTTCAGTGAGTGCTGTTGTCAGACTGAAAGTTAGATCCTTTGTGATCACCAAAGTTTACAAATTTAACTTTCTGCAGATGCACCATGCAGAGAATTCTAACTGGCTGCCTCGCTGTCGTATGGGGGGTGGGGGGGGGGGTTTGTAGGGGTGGTGCTACTGCACAGGATCGAAAAGTTGTAAACTCAGTCAGCTCCATCATGGGCACTAGTCCCTGTAGTATCCAGGATACCTTCAAGGAGCGATGCCTCAAAAATGCTGCCTTGATTACGTGTCTAGAATGATTTGTCTGGATGGTAAGCAATCAAAAGCTTTTCACGACATCTGAGTACACGTGGCAATTACACCGGACAGCAACATTTTTTGAAGGTGTTTATGATAGGCCACTTGAACACAAATCTTATTTCAGACAACTTGTATCATGTAGGAATTTAGAGAAACATGAAATTAACTTTTATTGAATGTAACTAGTTTAATTGCATGACAGTGCTGATGCTTTGTAGTAGTTCAACTGAGCTAAGAACGTTGTGTTGATGATTTTCATTTGTACTCCATGTCTGAGGCTTCTCGCTTAAGTGTTCAACAGTAATCAGCCAGCATTGATGGATTCCATTGCCCTGATACCATTTCTCCATGACCGCAATGTCTTGGTGAAACTTTTCACCATGCTCGTCACTGACAGCACCAACATTTGCAGGAAAGAAGTCTAACTGGGAACACAGAAAATAAATATTCAGTGACGTGTTGTACTTTCTGGTTTAGTATGCCTGAAGCATGTTGTCAACCAGCTGCATGTACTTTGGTGCTCCGCATTGCCAAGAAAATTTTCAACAACGTCCTTTCACGCAGTTTTTATGGTTCCACTAGAAGTTCTTCAAATTGCCTGTTATTGATGACCTGTTTGATTTGCGGACCAACAAAAATGCCTTCCGTAATGTTGCAATCAGTTATTCTGACTTAAATTTTGAATTGAAATAACAAATGTAGGCAGTTTCAAAAAAATGGTGCGTGATAGGAAAATTTCATGGCGATTTTCATGATCATCAGCCCAAAATCCATAAAATGCGCCCAAAAGTATTCATGCAGCAAAATCTTTGTTGTCCAGTGTAACGGTTACCAATTGCTAATGAACTTCTCAAATGCTTCTTTTGAGGAATGCGTTGTTGGCATGGTTCAGCCCTGTTGAAGGAGCGGTGGTTTGGGGAAGTGAACAATTTTGGATGTGCGGGATCACCTTTAAAAGGGAAAAACTCCCAGAGATTCAATTCCAGAACACTAACATATGAATTCTGCTAAATAGTGCATAGATTCAGGTGCCAAGTGATGGCAGGATTGAGTGAATGATTCTACGGTCTCTCATGTTAACATACCTTGCATTCTCACACTAGAATGGTCATTAGTAAGAAGTGGTGTGGAGCTAGTGATGCTGTGATTTCCACCACTGTCAGCTGGCACTTACAGACTGGGAAGGAGAGGACAGATATTTTCATGCCAGTCTTCAATCTGATTATTTTTTGTAAGGATGGTGTTTCTAAACAATTTGGAAAATATGGATGGGCATCTAAGACAATTGATGAAGCCAAGGTGGAAGACATCTATATTAATTTTAATAAGGCATTTGATAAGATCCTCCTTGGCAGGTTGGTTCAAAAGGTTAAGGCATATGGGATCAAAGGTGAGCTGGCTAATTGGATCCAAAACTGGCTTGGTGATAGGATGCAACAATGTCGGAGGAACTGAGCAGTTCAGGCAGCATCTATGGAAAGGAATACAAAGTAATCTGCAGATGCTGGGGTCAAAGCAACACTCACAACACGCTGGAGGAACTCAGCGGGTCGGGCAGCATCTATTGAGAGGAATAAACAGTTGCTGTTTCAGGCTGAGACCCTTCTTCAAGACAGTTGGTGATAGGATGCTATCCTGTGAGGCTTTTTGTGTTTTTGAAAGTCACTTCCATTGTGATCGGTTAGTCTCAAAACTGCAGCTGCTTTTCTCATTGGTTAGCTGTCCATGTCCAGCTTCAAATCTCCCAGGTATAAAATAGCACATGGGAGAGGCTTGCTCTCCCTTCCTTTGTTTAAGGCAATCAGTGCACATGACCATTGGGTAGGTATGCTCTGAGTACGCTTTTAACTAAGTATGTTTATTGAATATTCAGTTTTGTAGTTTCTGTAACCTGAATATGAATGTTTGGTTGAATTTTTATTGTTTGTAAATAAATGATTAATATACTTATTTGCAGTCAGTGTTTTCTGTCTCACTCACCAGACCCCTGACCCTGATTCAATGTTACATTTTGGCGCTGCAAGCAGGGTATGGCGTTTGAGCAGAAATGCTTTTCTTTAAGAGGTTATTAAAAAGAGAGGACCCTCCGTTTGAGAGATACAGAGTCCCAGGGTGGACAGATAATAGTGCAGGCTTTGGAAGTCTCGCTAACCTACCAATGGGTTATGGGATACCGGTAAATCAGTCAGACCAGTTAGATTTCACTGGGGATGAAAAGGGACACCATGTTGTTTGTATACTTAAATCATTGGGTTTTCCCAGGAGAAAGGATAGCCGACGGGATGCTTTCTGGCTGTTTGCAATGATAGTAAGACATCAGTATAAAACGATAGCGAGTCTTAAGAATGAATTGGAAAAATCTCAGTCAGCGCTGTATTATTCTGAGAGAATCACTGTTGATGGCTCAGATAGGGCAACAAGGTTAGAGGATAAGGATATAGAGATGGCTTGTTAGCTGCTGAAGGTACAGCAATTAGACGCTGCATGCCGAGCTGGTTGGCAGCCTGACCTGTTAAGGTTCGAGCCATGATGAGGTGGCGCCATGATCCTATCGTGAGACTGGGAGATGGGGATCTCTGGCTGGAGAATGAAAATGAGAGGGAGAGGGTAGTGTGGACATCTCAGTTTAATCCTCAAAAAGATCACCCTCTACCCTGCCTATCTGAAACAGTACGGGTCAGGCCAGTGATCACGCGTTCCCACACCCACCATGGGGTCAGCTACCCGCAGCTTCTTCCTCTCAGCGGGGGAGGGGGAGCAGAATCAGGACCGTGTGGGGGATGGTGCACTGGGCCTCTCTGAGGCTAGAGGGGAGCAGGGAGTTGTCCACTCAGGAACTTGGTACAGGCAAAAGCCTGCAGAGTCCTTGGCCGCATGTTTGTTGAGGATATGGGATGAGGGGGGTACTGGAGTGATTTATCTAACAGAGAGATGAGTGCTTTAGGGAGCCTATCATCCCAACATGTGATCAGTAATACTCTGAGAATGCTGCTTGCTTCCCCTGAGCATAATACATTACTATAGAATCGAGTAATAGCAGCGGTTAAATTTTGACAATTAAATTAAACTGGAATTAAAAAATCCAAGTGGAATGGAGCACAGTAGAGAAGGGTACTAAAGTTCTACTAAAGTTCTCTTATCACAGAAATATACCGCAATAGTGGTAATGCACCAGAGGGCATTGAATTAACTTCTGGAATGATAGAACATGTGGTTTTGGCGGCTTCTCAGATAAAAGGAATAACACTGTCTTTAATAGCACCAGCTGTCAGTCATCCTGTAAGTCCAGTGATTCAATTATTACAAGGTTTAGAGTATGTTCAAGAGGATGCCCATAGCCAAGTACAAAAATTAGATTATCAGATGAGGAGTGGGGGATCCCGTACATCCCGTAAAGAAATGTTGTTAGCATTGCTCAAAGCTGGAATTCCAGAGGAGCAGGTAAATGGGGTCCCACTCCACCCTCTATGCAATGTGGAGGAAGCAGTGTCAGAACAAATATTAAAAAGAGACTGCTGAGGACACAGGTCATTGTTCAAGTCCTCTCTTGATAAGGACCCTTTTTTTTTCTCAGCCAGGTTCCTCGCATTCCATTCAGGATTCCCTACAAAGGGCCATGGCTAATATTTGGCTGCTGTGGAAATCGGGGTATGACTAGTGCCTTCACATCTCATCCTCATAGGGAGCGGGTCATTTGACCTGCATCCCTCCTCCCTGTAAATAGAGCGCGAATGATTTGAATGTGGAGAAATATGTGAGGCTGCATGTGTTGGTTTTGTGGGTGAGTGTGTATGTGTGTGTTTCTTGTGTTTTTTACAGTAGTCTTTTACTTTGTTTCCCTTTTATTAAAAAAATCTATATCACGTTTATTGTGTCTTAATCTGTTACTTTGTGCTTTGTTACGTTTCCCCAGGCCATGTGAAGTTAGAGTTGGTGGGGTAGAAATTTGGGCCCCCGGTGCGGCCTCCTCTACATCGGTGAAACCCGACGCAGACTGGGGGACTGCTTCGTCAAGCACCTCCGCTCTGTTTGCCAAGACAGACAGGATCTCCCAGTAGCCACCCACTTCAACTCTGCTTCCCACTCCCATTCAGATATGTCCATACATGGCCTCCTCTACTGCCGTGATGAGACTAAACTCAGGTTGAAGGAGCAACACCTCATATACCGTCTAGGTAGTCTCCAGCCCCTTGGTATGAACATAGAATTCTCCAACTTCCAGTAATTCCCTCCCCCTCCCTTCGCCTATCCCAGTTTCACTCTGCCCCCTCCCCCAGCTGCCTATCACCTCCCTCATGGTTTTGCCTCCCATTGTGTTTTCCCCTATTCTTTCTTCGCTTTTCCTGCTTATCACCTCCCTGCTTCCCCTCCCCCACCCCTTTATCTTTCCCCTTACTGGTTTTTCACCTGAAACCTACCAGCCTTCTCCTTCCCACCCTCCCCCCACCTTCTTTATAGGGTCTCTGCCCCTTCCCTCTTCAGTCCTGACGAAGGGTTCTGGCCCGAAACTTCGACTGATCTTTTCCACAGAGGCCGTCCGACCTGCTGAGTTCCTCCAGCGTGTTGTGAGTGTTGCTTTGATCCCCGCATCTGCAGAGTATTTTGTGTTTAGAAATTTGGGCAACTTTATTCTGGATATGAGAATGATATTTCAGAGGAGCATAATCATTTGGGGAACACTTCTAGTAGTTCTGTTATGTGTTTTCTAAATAGCCAGTGACTAATCAGGACCAAGTGCATTTGTATCCCCCTGCATTTAGAATGGCAAAGTGGTGGATGCTGATTGTGGTGGGAGATCCTGTGATACATTCCTGGGGATGTCGTTGAATTTGCTTTCTGGACCAATGGGCCAGATTGGTGAATTTATATGAGATCTCCTTACTACACTGCAGAAAGGGTGCCACTGATATTGATCCCTTTAACAACGAAAGAAACCATTGGGGAAAGTTATCTGACTTCACCGGTTTGGACACTCTGTGTTGGGGGAGCCGGGAGGGAGCATTCTTTCCCAGCCAACCTCGACCCAGAGTATGGTAACAGTTTCAAGGGATTTGAGCTTTAATAGGCCAAGTGGAGTAAGTTTTAAGGGCTCTTATTTCTCTGTGTACCACTTGCTTAATTGGAAGGTCCTGGCTCTTAGGGTGAATTCCCCACCTGGCAGAGTGTTGGTGCAGGTGGTATGTTGAGTACAGGTACAACGTGCAAGGTGGATGGCAAGTGTGAGCAGGAACAGTATCCTGGGATGACTGTGTCCATGCCAGATGGGCACGTGGTGGACGCTGAATGGCACTTACTGCATATGCAGTTCCTAAGCCTACCTGCAGTTTCCACAGGGCGGTGCAGCTGATATGTGGTGCTGTATGTATCCCACCCCAGCCCTAGATGAGCACCTTGCCCATGCTGGTCGGTTATGACAAAGGAAGGAAGGTTTTGAATGTGGCCAGGCTGTCGCGGGAACTGATTTTGATGGCCTTGGATTACCTGCTCACAAAGGAAGCTGGCACTTGTACCGTTAATGGTGAAGAATAAGGCACTTGCATTCCTGATGAGTTGGTGAACGTAGCTCACCGGGTTGATCACATCTCAGAGTCAGTGTATCAGGTTAAGTGGGGAGGACCAACTCATCAGCTATCACTCTCCGGGGTGGGGCCAGTGGCCTTTTGGGGTGCAGGGAGGCTAGTGGCCTACTGTAGTATACCGGGAGGTGACAACTGGGTTTACAGTACTAGGTATTGTACTCTTGTGTTTTATATGTAACTTAGTAGGGAGTTCACCAGAATCATACATCTGAGGGGTGGATCATCACAATCACAACTTCCGAGGGAAGGAATGTCCTCTGGGGGCATAGCTTTTTCTGATTTCAAAAGTTGCTTTGTCGTGCAGTTTAGAAACTGCGGCTGCTTTTCCCATTGCTTAGCCTCCTAGTGTCCAGTTTCAAATATCCCAGGTATAAAGTCGCACATGGGAGAGGCTTGCTCTCTCCCCCTTTGTTTGAGGCAATCAGTGCACATGACCATCGGGAAGGTATGCTCGGGCACACTTTTAGCTAAGTATGTTTGTTGAATATTCCTTGTAGTTTCTGTAACTTGGGGAACATGAATGTTTGGTCAAATTTTTACTGTTTGTAAATAAATTATTAATATACTTATTTGAGTTGGTGTTTTCTGTCTCACTCACAAACCTGATTCTGAAGGTGGTTGTGGTGGTACGATGATTTTCTGATTGTTTTTTGAGAATCTTGTTGTTTGTGATGTATATTAATGATTTTGATATCAATGGTAGAAGGTATGATTAGTAAGTTTGTGGACAGTGAGGAAGTTTGTCTAAGGATATAGCAGGATGTAGAATTAATGGAAAGTTGAAATATTGAACTCAATCCCGACAAGTGCAAGCACATGCATTTTGGGAAGTTAAGTAGGGGTAGCATATGTACAGTGAATCGCAGGGCTCCAAGGAACTTTTGATCAACAGGGGTGCCTTGAGGCTCAAGTTCATAATTCCCTGAAATTCAACACTGGTGAAGAAGGCATATGTTTTCACTGGCTGAAGCACAAAACATAAGAGTTGGGATGTTATCTTTCAACTTTACAAACCACTGGTTAGGCCACACTTGGAGCATTGTGCGTAGTTGTGGTTGTCACACTGCGAGCACTGGAGAAAGTCCAGAGGAGGTTCACCGGAATATTACCTGGATCGGAGGACTTTAGTTATTGGGAGAGATTGCATAGGCTGGGCTTGTTTTATGTAAAACTGCAAGAAAACCCGACAGAGGTATATAAAATTATAACAGGGGCTGCTAGGGCAAATAAAATCCTTTTGCTGTGGAATGAGTATCAAAATCAATACTATAAAGGTTTACTGTGTAAAGGAACTTGCCCTATCCATCTCCTTTCAACTGACCTCCTCTCACCTTAAATCTATTAGACATTTCAACCCTGAGCAAAAGACGCTGGCTGCTACTTTATCAATATTATAAATATCTATCAAATCTCCCCTCAGCCTTCACCACTTCAGAGAAAGCAACCCAGGTTTGTCCAACCTTGCCTTATAGCTCACGCCCCCTAATCCGGACACATCCCTGGTAAATTTCTTCTGCATCCTCTCCAAAGACTTGACACCCTACTCATAGTGGGATGACCAAAACTGCATGCAATACTCCCGATGTGGTCAAACTAGAGCTTTATAAAGCTGCAATATAACTTCCCGAGGAGGAATGAACTCGGCAGGGATGCGATAGTCTGAATGTCGTACTTCTGTGCTATAAAACTATGCTCAACACACTATACAGTATATAGAGTACTTATATAGAATATGATCCTGCTCTTGGCAACAAATTGACATTCCTCTCTTCTTCCATAGATTGGGAATCCCTATACTCTTCTCAATCCCCTGTAATCTGATTTTATTGACACAGAACACATCGTGGCTTTTCCCAGTAGAAATAGACAAACTATTTCCGTCAGAAGGTGCTTTAAAAGTTGGAGACGTTTAAAAGTAGTGTACATCAGAGTTGACGGACATCCAGTACTGCTGGTGTGAGGATAAGTTCTAGGAGTAGCCTGACGATGACGCAGATTCGAATAAGAATTCAAAACATTTTACCAGAAGTAGGTGATACAAAAAAAAAGTGGAATTCATCACTTTAAGTATGTTGACTTGAGCAATTCCTGGCCAAACTATGGTTTGGTTATAGATGATAGTTTGCAAGCATTAGAATGTGGCAGACTTATTTAAGTTAATTAGATGCATCCTGGCCTTTTATAAGCAGCAAAACATGGGTGTCATGGTGACATAGTGGTTATTTATTTATTTTATTTTAAAATTTTATTTGGAGATACAGCATGGAATAGGCCTATCCAGCTCTTTGAGTCTTGCTGCTGGCAGCCCTGCATTTAACCGAGACTAATCTTAGGACAATTTACAACGATCAATCAACCTACTAGCTGATAGGTCTTTGGAATGTGGGAAGAAACCGGAAAACCCAGAAAAAACCCACGCGTTCCACGGGGAGGACATCGTAAAGAGCCGATTAATTCAGGCAATGCAATGGTGGAAAACGTGATCTTCTTCCATGTTTTATTGTGGCAGTGAACTCCTGTTATTACCTTGAAAGGTACCATTTACCATGAACATAACTGTTATGTTTTGTAACTTCAAAACGTTAAACTAATTAAAAGGAGGACACAGGAGTGGGAATGTGGGTCTAACTTGGTGTTCACTTGAAGCGAGGCACACGTGTATCATGTGGTAGCATGATGACATATGCATTTCACATATTTATACCTAACCCGTGATGAATTATTTTAACTGAACAGGAATACTTAATCAACAACACATTTACAAAATTACTTCAATGTTACTGAATTATTAAATGCACCTCAACCACCAATGGTATTTGCCTGCAGTATAATTATTCAATAGTATTGTGTTTGACAGTAATCTCACAGTTACAGAATATCTCATTTTCACTCTTATGATACAATTCACCGATGATGTTATTATAATTTGTTTGCCTTTATAAGGTTTTGTACTTGTTTTGCATGCAATAACTGAAGGTGATATAACAATATTGTAAATTAGTACAGGAGGCAGGTGATTCCTGGGCTGGACATCCTGCTCGTTTAAGGAAGGTGAAGCATCTCTCACAGCCTCTCCTTTCCAGGTGTAGTGATCGTTGCAGGACCACTGTTGGGCTTGCCGTGCTGGAGGTCACTCGCATATGGCCTCCCCCACACTGCTGTGCCTTCACATGGCGCCCCTGTTCTTACTGAGTTTGCTGTGTCACGCGCGACCGAGTGTCCAGCGGCATAACTGGGCGGACAGGCTGGGTTCATCAGCCTTCGTAGGCAGCCAGCCTAGGAAACGGTCAACTCTGATTCCAAACCCGGGTAGGTGGACTTGTTGGCCTTACCAGGCAGTCTGTCTAGGAGCAGGAAAACTCCGATACTCAACCTGCAGCCTTGTGATTGCCACAGTCATTGCAGCTCACTGTGCCATTGTGGAACGCCCTCCCGGCCTACAGAGTGGAATCGGCCCAGGCACACCGATCATCACTATAAACGTACGCAGTGCAGAGGGGAAGAAAGGACTCGCAAGCGAAGAATCAGCCATCATCATCATATTGGTACAGGTAAAAATTTACACAGCAGGCACTATGCATATTGTTGTGTGTTACTGTTAGACTGCATACTCTCAGCACCCCAGGAGACACTCCGGCCCGTTGAGCCACACTGCCCCGGCAACCTCACAATGCTGATTAACCCAAACCTAACCACGGGACAACTTAAAATGACTAATTAACCTACCAGGACTGTATGACGTTGTTAAAGGTAGTTGACATTACATGGGAAGGGACTAATTGAACCGTGAACTGGAAAAGATTGGTAATCTGAACGGACCAGCTCTAATGCAGTGTCATTAGTACGTTTCGTGTGAAATAAACTTACAATATTCAATGGTAAGTCCTGTTCCTTATGTTGGTATATTTCGGTTATCTCAATGCATTCTCATGACAAATTATTTGCTCCGGTTCCTCATTTTATAATGCGTACGCTTTGTTTTCTTGTTAACTTCTTTCACTTTGAGTGGTTGTTCCTTTTAACTTTACTTTGAAAATCCCTGTCCTCTGGTTTTAAAATTCTGCCTGAGCATCACCCAATAAAAATAAATATCCGTGTGGTGGAATCTGGCCTCCAGATGTATTGGTCCCTTTTGCCACTGGATCGAGAGCGTGTGGGAACTCCAGTGCAACACCTCCCCCAAAAGAAGCAATGCCTAGGCAGCTTCCACTGCACAACAGGGTGGCAGCTGCTCCTGCTCCTCCATCAGAGCCGGGGAAATTAGCTGCTTTGAGATCGACGTTGCTACTGAACAGGAGCAAGGTTTAAGGAACAAGGATCTGAGTACATTTTCTGGAGGGGCAAACCAGAAGAGAACACCTCCCTGAAGATAGAATCATCATCAGGCGTCACTAGTCTTAGCGTCTTAGCGTCACTCTCCGCAGAAACATGTGCCTTAGGCTCAACCTGACAGAGAACCAACATGCAATGGTTTTTGCCAGCATCAGCTTCAACGCTGGAGGCTAAACCTTTGGTTTGTGTTCGCTCAAATCAGCAAAAGGGCATAGACGATGACACTGAGAATCTCAAGTCTACGCGTCAGAGTCACAGAGAGGTTCAATGCAAGCGGCAGTTCACAAGCTATCTGACGGTCTGTCCAGTCCAGAGGAACTGCACAAGGAGAAGATCTCCAGTGACAGAATGGGGCTAAACATCGTAGAGAGACACAGCACAGAAACAGGCCTATCGGCTCACACAGCCCATCTTAATTAAGAACCCATTCACACTATTCCTACATTGATTGTTTCTGGAGTTCGAAGCACACTGATCCTATGTTCTGCTAGGAGCTAAATGCCAAATTACTTTTCCATGCTTACTTTGTATGTTTTAAGCATGTTATATGTTTAACAAATAAAGTGCGTAAATATGCTTTTTATTCACCTATTTTCATGATTTTCTGGCATGTGGACCTATTTGTAACAATAAATTTTCATTAATCATTTTATGATTTTCTAAGAGAAAGTGAAAACAATTGAAATAATTGAACAGGGCTCAACTTGTACATATTGCTAGCTTCATTTTTTCCTCAAATTCTTTTCCCATGTTCAGGCCTGTTTTTCTCCTTACAACACTTCCCTCTTACTGATCAGTTTGTACTTTGGAGTCTTTTTCTTCAGTACACGTGCTCTCTTTAAACCCAGGAATATATTAAGTAAATGTTCAAGCTCAAAGTTCAAAGTAAAATTTATTATCAAAGTACAGACATGTCACCATACACAACCCTGAGATTCATTTTCTTGCGGGTGAACTCAGCAAATCTATAGAATAGTAACTATAACAGGATCAATGAAAGATCAACCAGAAGGCAGAAGATAATGAGCTGTGCATGTGCAAGTAGAAATAAATAACGAGAACATGAGATTAAGCCTTAAAGTGAAATCATTGATTGTAGGAAACATCTCAATGATGGAGCAAGTGAGTGTACTCGTCACCTGTAATTCGAGAGCCTGGTGGTTGAGGGGTAGTAACTGTTCGTGAAACTGGTGGTACAAGTCCTGAGGCTCTTGTACATTTTATCTGATGGCAGCAGCGCGAAGAGGACATAGCTTGGGTGGTGGGGATCTCTGATGACGGGTGATGCTTTCCTGCAGCAGCATTTCATGTAGGTGTGCTCAAAGGTTGTGCTCTCACTGATGTGAGATGTACCAGGGAATAAGCTTACTTTTACCAGACAGGTGCAATAAAAAAATTATTTTCACATATTTTGGTGCATAGATCTGTCTCCTGAGTTTTGTTCTTCTTTCTGATTTTCTGCCTTGCCCTTTTCATTTTCTGGACAGGCTATTGTCCATATACGTGGCAAAGAATTCAGGGTTAAGGCTGATTTATATTTCTGTGTCAAATCGACGCCGTAGGTACGGCGCGGCCACGAACCCTACACAGAGCCTATGCAGATCCCTACGCCATGGGCTGACACGCACCTCTCCCAAAATGTAACTGCGCGTCGCAGCAACGCAGACCGCAACAACTGTGATTGGTCCGCTTGGTAGCATCGCATTTCCTCCTACGCTGCAATAGCTTCCCATTGGGTGACTGAAGGGCAGGGAAGGAACTCTGGCTGCAATGCTTTCCACAAAGCTTTACAGACCACCGAAATTGTGGAGGACACATTTCGCTCTTACGACAAAAGAGGCTCGCTTTAAACTTGTTTACGCCGAGAAAGACTACCATGACCATGAAGCCCTTGCACGGGCAGGTGTGTGCGCATGCGCGACGTGCCCGGATTGCAGAGCGACGCAGACACACCAACACACAAGTATAAATGCTCACAACGTGCGTAGGCCACTTGCATAGGTTACGGCGTCCATTTGACGCAGAGTATAAATCAGCCTTTAATCATCGTAGTTTTCCCTTCATTAATCATGCTGTAGCAACAAGGATGATGCAGGGGGAACTCAGCAGATTAGGCTGCATCAGTGAAGGGGAAGATACAGCTGATGTTTCGAGTTGAGACCCTTCATTAGCCTAACCTGCTGAATTCCTTTAGCATCTTCTTGTTTCTCCATATTGCAGCATCTACAGTCTCCTGTGTCTCCAGTTAATCGGGCTTTTTGATGGGAATCTCTGATGAAGTCTTGTTGAATGACAAGATTAGAAACACAATGATGTCATAAATTCCGCATACAAAAAAGAGCGAATAAGGAAAAGGAATGGATAGTGTTTGTCATTTTGACACTGATCGCATTTGCTGCTTCATTTGATTTTCTCACATAAATGAACCAACTGGACCTTTAGTGTACTTTCCCCCTGGGCAATGCCAAAAATGTCAGATGGCCAGTCTCAGCTTGTTTCATTTTAATCTGTTTCTTTGGAGTTCAGACTTGCTATATTCACTATTAATTTAGTTCTGTTAAATCAGAACCAATACCAACTTTCTTACCGGATTAATAGTTGAAAGCCACTTTGACTGGATATCAAACTCCTGTTTAGGACAAACGTGTTTTCCTGGTTCCTCTTTTGCAAAACAGAATCTTTGATATCTCATTCCATTGTGAAAATAAGTTGTCTCTCTTTGAGTTCGTATTTTAACTTGTATACAATGATCCAAAGGCTTTTCCCAGCGACAGTCCAGGAACACAACTAATTGACGAAATATAAAGAGAGCATTGAATTAAAAATAGATCAAATAATTTGTCTTTTTGGTTTTAGTATCCAGTCTGTTTCAAGAAATGCTTTCATGACTTGGGTAGGTATGTGTTGGTAAGATAGCCAGGCACGCATCTCACCAGGCTTAACTCCAGTTTTAAGACGATGGCTTGTTCTGTTCTTGGATTCAAGTCACAGGGATCTGGTCAATTTTTAGCACTGGTCTTGTGAGATTTCCCTATCTTTCAGTTTATTTTAACTTGACAACAGGCAGGCAGCACCAGACAGAGCTGTGCTTATCAATCCATTTTATGCAAGGAAATAACCAGGCTCATTCCACACAGTTCCTTAATTAATATTTTTGTTAGTAATTGATGCTGGGCAGACTTATCAGAAGTGCATGATATATTGCTACTGTGACGGTAGATGGTACCCCAGTGAAAGCAAAGTGCATGATATATTGCTACTCTGACTGTAGATGTTACCCCAGTGAAAGCAATTTTACTGCTGCACAGCGTTGCTTGAGTTGTATTGGTAATATAGAAGATTAAAGCTGCAGCCTGGACGAGCCATGAAACAAAACAATAACAGCGCACAGTTGGTTTAAAAACGGGCTAAGACCTATCGTACCATATGGATAAAAACAATGGGGACCATCAATATCACTTCCCCTCCAATTGAATGAAATTTATGAAGATGAAGTATTGAACCGCATAAGCAACACAACAATCTAGTATAAGTGTCATTTTTAGAATATATTAGTCTCTCATTTTGGCTGGAATTTTAAATTGGTACCATGTTTGACTTGCCTGTAATTAATCACCATTGAAAGTACTGATATCTTTATATACAGAACTACGATGAGGAAATGCCTGAGTGATGAGTTGTAAGTGCTATAGAATCACTGCGTGTGTTGTGCAGCTTGGATTTTACAGGACCAGAACAATTGCAAGATATTTCTTTTTGAAAGGCATGCTTCCACTTCTAGATTTTGCCAAGATTAACAGAAAATCCAAATAATTTATCTTTCAGAAAACTGTAGCGCAGGCAAATGAATGGGCTAAGTCATAAAAGTCAGAGACCAAGAAAAATGTTTCTCAGTGATGTTCTTTGACTGTCATGCGCTACTTTTTAATTTTACTTTTCTCACTATTTAGTGGGACGTCGAGGGACTTTGCAGGGCAGCTTCAAACACCTCTCAAAGTCTGCAGCAAACAGATCGGAATTAATGATAGTCTATGAAACAATCAACAAGGATTGTATTGTGAAAACTTCAAAATTGTAACATTACATTTCTGTAATACGAAATCATCTCCACTTTTCCCACAAGAGAGTACCTCGTTCCGTTGTTGCATTATTGGGACGGACAAGTGGAGTCCAGTTGTCCACAGCAGACTGGATTGCTTGGTAGGTGTTTTTCATTGTGACCTAGAGGAATCCATTTAGGCTCAAGTATTCAGTCAAAACAATATGTCTTGCATTAAATAATTTAATAAACAATCCAAGGCAGTTTGGGTGCCTTATAATATTAGGCAGATAAGTTGATCATTGCATGAGGCCTAGTTCCTACCTTTCCAATAACCAGTGACTTCTATTATAAATGCAGACATCCCACCTCTCCTGGAGGTTCCAGGAGTCTCCCGCATATCGATAGTGGCTCCCTGACGCCCAGAAATTATATACAATATCCCGGAAATAGACTTTTTTGAGAGGGAGAGGGAGAGCGGTATCCTGATTGGTCTCTCTTCGTGCTAAGAGTGGTTCCCAACCACCGGGCCACAAGGAAACGATATGATTTGGCAATATGAAACGATATGAGTCAGCTGCATCTTTCCTCATTCCCTGTCACGCACTGTTGAATTTTAATGCACCGAGGTCATCAGTGACCCAAGGCGTGCAAAGGAATGGATCCGTGACCCATTTGTGACTGTCCCCGGTGAATCATCCATGTCAGCGCGGGAAAAAGATCAGCTCCTTGAGCTTGCAAATGACAGCGCGCTGAAAAGTATGTTTGACATAACATCTTTGCCAGCGTTCTGGATCTAAGATAAGGCTGAATGTCCTGAGATAGCCACAGAAGCACTGAAAAAGTTGCTTCCATTTCCAACATATCTCTGTGAAGCGGGGTTTTCTGCAATGAATACAACGAAAACTAAATTGCGGAATAGACTGGACATAAGGAACCCCCTTCGAGTATCGCTGTCTCCCCTCACCCCTCAATCGGACCGTCTTGTTGCAGGAAAACAAGCCCAGGGTTCCCACTGATTCAGCGATATTGGTGTGTTGCAATGATTTTATATGTTCATACGGGGAAAATATGAGCTGTGCGTTTAATATCCAAACGTTACTTAAAATGTTATGATGTGATTGACTTATCACTTATATTCCGGTTGTGATTAACACCCCCGTCCCCGGTCGGCCCGATCCGCAAGAATATTGTAAATATTAAACCGGTCTGCGGTGAAAAAACGATTGCGGACCCCTGCTAAGTAGACCTATCAGTTTTCTCTGTGGGCGGGCTTTACAGTCGACCTCACAAATAATGACAGTGTTGCTCGCTGACTTTTCTATTGCCCATGGTGGGTTAAAATGTAAAAGACATGTTGAGGTGAGTTTAACAGGTGTCATTCATTCATTAGTGTAGCTAACGTTATTTAAACTAGCTGGCTAGCTGCTAAGGAGCTACTCTATTGATGTTCTACTTGATGAGGCCAAACTCCCTGTAGACTTGCTTAAAGTTGTAATAGAGTAAACATGATAATATAATATAAGTACATATTTTAATGTCACATTTTCTGCATATACTCAACTTGGTTTACAGATTAGACAAAATCACTAAACAAAGTATTACATACACCCTTGGAGGTCGACGGGGATGTGGGGGGGGGATATGGTGTTGTGGGGGGCGGGGGTTCTACCTCCCTGAAGTGAGTTTTTGCAGTGTGGGATGTCTGTAAATGTCATAATTCATTGATTAAAATTTTACAAATCACATTTAAGGCAACTGTTTCTGGTTAGCTGTTTGAGCTCATTCCTGTAGCATGTTGACTCAGGAGCTGAATCTGTGGTGTGACTGGAGATAACTTGCTCCAATTACTGAGTAAGACTTCAGCTGAGTTCTTGTCTGTACGTCTGATCTCTCTATCTAAGGAAAGATATGCTTGCAACGGAAGGAACGTTTACCACATTGAATCTTGAAATTGTGTGTTTATTATATCAGAAAGGACGAGGCAGTCTGAGTTCATAGTTACAGGCCCAGAAGAATTAGAAGTAATGTAACTGAAAAAGACAAAACTTGTGACAGGCAAGATGCAGGAGTGGACTGGGGTGTTTGAAACAGGGATCACAGTCTTACATTAAAGAATTAACCATTCAGGGTAAAGATAGAAGTTCTTCACCCAGTGGGTGGGCATGGAATCTTTGGAAGTCATTTTTCCAGAGAGTTTAGTCACTGAATAAATTCCTTAGAATTTGAACAGATCTTCAACCAAACAGAGGATCAAGGGAGGGGTGGATAGTGCAGGGATGTGACTGTAAGGTAAAGACCACCATGGGCAGAATACCAATGGGTCACTCTTACCTCCACTTCTTACGCCTAATACTGAGAGAGTAAAAATGCCTGGTCTTGTGTGGCCTGCAACCAGCACATAGAAGTTTGCAAAGCAAATTGTTTTCGTAGGTGGCAACTAGTGGAATCCCACAAACTACAAAAACCAGTCAAATGTTTTTGTGTCACCTCTCTAAATTGCCGATATAGTCTTAATTTGATTGTCTATCTTTATTGTGGCTGACTAATTCTTGATATGGGGATGGCGCATAAACATGCAGATCGTAAGAAAAATTTTCACACAAGCAGTGAGGGTGTTGCAGGCAGGTTCAATGACGCAAAGTTATATTACCTAAGTGACAGAAGATTGTTGAGCTCTGGGATGCAGCAGACTGAGTGGCTCTGTGCATGACTTGCAACAGATTGGAATGCAGCCTCCGCAAGTAATTAGAGCCATCGACTAATTAGGAAATCTAGCAGAACGTTATTGTTGGGTGAACTTAATGAAGGGAAAATTGTTGCTCCATTTAAACACAAAATACTCTGCAGATGCTGGGGTCAAAACAACACGCACAACACGCTGGAGGAACTCAGCAGGTCGGGCAGCATCCATGGAAATGAACAGTCAGCGTTTCGTGCCGAGACCCTTCGTCAGGACTGTAGAGGGAAGGGGCCGGAGCCCTATAAAGAAGGTGGGGGGAGGGTGGGAAGGAGAAGGCTGGTAGGTTCCAGGTGAAAAACCAGTAAGGGGAAAGATAAAGGGGTGGGGGAGGGGAGGCAGGGAGGTGATAGGCAGGAAAGGTGAAGAAGGAATAAGGGAAAGCACAATGGGTAATAGAAGGAGGCGGAACCATGAGGGAGGTGATAGGCAGCTGGGGGAGGGGGCAGAGTGAAACTGGGATGGGGGAAGGGAGGGGGAGGGAATTACCAGAAGTTGGAGAATTCTCTGTTCATACCAAGGGGCTGGAGACTACCTAGACAGTATATGAGGTGTCGTTCCTCCAACCTGAGTTTAGCCTCATCATGGCAGTAGAGGAGGCCATGTATGGACATATCTGAATGGGAATGGGAAGCAGAGTTGAAGTGGGTGGCTACCGGGAGATCCTGTCTGTTGTGGCGGACAGAGCGGAGGTGCTCGACGAAGCGATCCCCCAATCTGCGTCGGGTTTCACTGATGTAGAGGAGGCCACACCGGGAGCACCGGATGCAATAGATGACCCCAACAGACTCACAAGTGAAGTGTTGCCTCACCTGGAAGGACTGTTTGGGGCCCTGAATGGTGGCAAGAGAGGAGGTGTAGGGACAGGTGTAGCACTTACGCTTACAGGGATAAGTGCCGGGTGGGAGATCAGTGGGGAAGGACATGTGGACCAGGGAGTCACGGAGGGACTGATCCCTGTGGAAAGCTGAGAGGGGTGGAGAGGAAAAGATGTGCTTAGTGGTGGGGTCCTGTTGAAGGTGGCGGAAGTTGCGGAGGATAATGTGCTGTATCTGGAGGGTGGTGGGTGGTAGGTGAGGACAATGGGAACTCTGTCCCTGGTGTGGTGGCGGGAGGACGGAGTGAGGGCCAAAGTGCAGAAAATGGAGGAGATGCGGGTGAGGGCATCATTGATGACGGCAGAAGGGAAACCACGATCCTTAAAGAAAGAGGACATTTGAGATGTCCCGGAACGGAAAGCCTCATCCTGGGAGCAGATGCGGCGGAGACGGAGGAACTGGGAATAGGGAATAGCATTTTTGCATACGGCGGGGTGGAAAGAGGTATAGTTGAGGTCTCACCACCATTCAGGGCCCCAAACAGTCCTTCCAGGTGAGGCAACACTTCACTTGTGAGTCTGTTGGGGTCATCTATTGCATCCGGTGCTCCCGGTGCGGTCTCCTCTACATCGGTGAAACCCGATGCAGATTGGGGGACCGCTTCGTCGAGCTCCTCCGCTCTGTCCACTGCAACTGACAGGATCTCCCGGTTGCCACCCACTTCAACTCCGCTTCACATTCCCATTCAGATATGTCTATACATGGCCTCCTCTACTGCCATGATGAGGCTAAACTCAGATTGGAGGAGCAACACCTCATATACGGTCTGGGTAGTCTCCAGCCCCTTGGTATGAACATTGAATTCTCCAACTTCCGGTAATTCCCTCCTCCTCCCTTCCCCCATCCCTATTTCACTCTGCCCCCTCCCCCAGCTGCCCATCACCTCCCTCATGGTTCTGCCTCCTTCCACTACCCATTGTGTTTTCCCCTATTCCTTCTTCACCTTTCCTGCCTATCACCTCCCTGCTTCCCCTCCCCCACCCCTTTATCTTTCCCCTTACTGGTTTTTCACCTGGAACCTACCAGCCTTCTCCTTCCCATGTCCCGCCCCTCCATCTTTATGGGGCCTCTGCCCCCTCCCTCTTCAGTCCTGATGAAGGGTTCCAGCCCGAAACGTTGACTGTTTGTTTCCATGGATGCTGCCTGACCTGCTGAGTTCCTCCAGCGTGTTGTGCGTATTGCTGCATTTAAAGCAGTTCAGAGAAGGTTTACTAAACCAATACCTACAAAGGGCAAATTGTCTTACGACCAAAGAGTGGACAAGCTAGACTTGCATTTGCTGGAGTTTAGAGGCATAAGGCTGGATTTGATTGAAAAGTTTAACCCTGAAGGGCCTTGACAGGATGAACGTGAAGAGCATGTTTCCTTTTGAGGGAGACTCTTGAAATGGAGACCACAGTTTAAAAATCAGGGGCCTGCATTTATATTAGAGGCAACATGGTACCTCCTTCTCTCAAAGAGCCGTGTGACCATGGAGTTCTTGATGGGAAGTGCAGAATGGACACTGCAATCAGATCGGCCATGGTCATATTAAGTGACACAGCAAGCCCAAGGGGATGAGGGACCCGCACCTCCTCTTAGTTGAAATGTAATAGTAGTGTTCAAAAGAGAACTGTGAGAGTGTTTGAAAGAAAATAGATTGAAGGGCCACAACAGACGGCATTGTCAATGGACCTGTGGATTCCATACTCAGTGAGAGACATGATGGGACTGAATGACTTCGGTCTACTGATTCCATGTAAAAGATCGTGGCTAGTTCCGACGAGTTAATCTGAGGAAATCTGCCTCCGGCAGGTGTGTCAAGTACCAAGGAAGCAGATTTAAAGTATTGTGCCAAAGGGAGCATTAGGAATAATGCTCATTTATTGGGGATCCCATTCTGAGTAGTTACAAGTCTATAAAAGTAGTAGCACAGACAGATAAGGTGTTGAAGCAGGTATGTGGATGCTGGGTTTCATTAGCCAGGACACACAGAAGTGGATAAAGGGGAACTGTGGAAACTTCATTTTCCACCCCTGAGGTGGCTGCCATCTGGAACGCACAACCTGGGACGGTGGTGGAGGCAGGTAGTCTAATAAACATTTAACAAGCAGCACTTCTGGATGAGTACTTGAATTGCCAAGGCTTGGGAGGTTATGGACTAAATGCTGGTAAATGGCATTAGTGCAGAATCTATACTAACAAATATTTTAGTTTTTTTAATTGGGATGGAGTGCAGAATAGGCCATTCTGGCTGCCTAGCAACCCCTGATTTAACTCCCACCTAATCACAGGACAACTTACAATGACCGATTAGCCTAGCAACCGGTACATCTTTGGACTGAGGGACGAAATCGGAGCACCCCGAGAAAACCCACACGGTCACAGGGAGTAAACCAATTTTATAATCTAGTTGGATGTTTAAACATCAGCGAGGGCACAGTAGGCCTGTTTCAGTGCTGTAGGACTCCAGGAGTGGTTCGGATCCAGACCAAAGTACAGGAAAAGGATCATGCCTGGCCGTCCACAATGTGCCAAACCTGATCCAGAATTCACTGCCTCCAAGCGTGATGGAAGCAATGCCTTCAATGGATATGCATCTTGGAGAGAATGGTTTTCAGAGCTGTGGAGAAAGACGAGGGAAATGGTACTAACGGGATCACTCTGTCTGACTGGGTGGTGAGCACACAGTCAATCCAAGCAGCTTCAATGGTCACTCCTAGAAATATCCAGCTTTGCTGTTAAGAAAAGGACACAAGTTAATTTGCTCTTGCTTCACAATGTAGGATTTAATTATGCTCCTGCTGCTTTTCCCCGCTAAACAATGCACGGCATGGTCTCCTGAAACGGAATTTATTCTGATTTGTTACAGATGGAGAATCTCTGCTCTGCACCACATGTTTTTCTTTAAATTTCCTTAAGATTACAATTGATTTTAAAGAAGCTATTTGTCAATTTCATGTTTTTGTA
This sequence comes from Mobula birostris, assembly GCF_030028105.1. NCBI lineage: Eukaryota > Metazoa > Chordata > Chondrichthyes > Myliobatiformes > Myliobatidae > Mobula > Mobula birostris. The sequence continues at coordinate 121,953,538 of NC_092376.1, forward strand.
AAAAAAAATTATTGAAATTGATCCACGTTTATGTTCATAGTTTTGGAATATAAATGTACCGTAGAATGTTCCATTTGTAAATGTGTCTGAAGCGGTTCCCTGTTCACAGGGAGGCAAAGTCTTAAGGGAGCTTGCAGCACTACATCAGATTCCATTTGATTCCAATTCCAGTAAATTTTATTATTTTCACAATGGAATGAGATGCCAAAGATCCTGATAATCATTTTTCAACAATTTGGAAATCCCAAAAAATTGGCATCTGGAATACCATGTGCTGACTTCAACAGTACTTTCACACACCAAGTCTCCAGTTCCTGTGTCCCTTTCACTCACCCGTTCCCAGATCCCTGCACTCCATTCCATTTGCTGGGATCCCATTTCCCACTCTTCCTGGTATTCCACGGGGATCTCATTCCACGTTCCCTTTCACTCACCTTGGGCCCCAGCTCCCGTGCTCTCTTTAAACTCACCTGGTTCTGTTTTCCATTCTCCTTTGAGATTTACTGCTTACTGTGTAACATCGAAAACAATTTAAAATGTGTTGGAACATTAATAGAATAATATCAAAATTCCAGAATACCTGCTGGTCTGGCGCCAGAGTCTCATGTCGTCAGGTTAGTGGTGTTTTACTGTAATGATGATCTTTAGTGTTTATTCAGCAGGGCAGCTTATGTTTAAACATGCACAAAATGCTGAAGGAAGTCAGCAGGTCAGGCAGCATCGATGGAGAGGAATAAACAGACGACGTTTCGGGCCGAGACCCTTCATCAGGACAGCAATGGAAGGGGGAAGAAGTATCCTACCATTTAAAGTAAAAGTTTAAAAATTAGGAGAAATTAGTTCGTCGAGGGCAAAGAGAGATCACGAGTCTGCCGTTTACCAGATCCTACTCTATGCTTTGACACCCTCTCCACACACCCAGTTAATGTTTGGAATTAATACTGTAATATTATTAATAGATTTTCCTAAATAAAACATCCAGTTTAGAGAATCAATCCAAATGTTGTTATCCAATGTGACCTACATGTTTTACCAGAATTCTGAATGCCCACAAAATGTTCCATATAGATTTAAGGGCATTTGGTGATGAATATCAGGATTGCCAATGATGCTCATATAAGGTTGTACAGCATAGAAAAGGCCTTTTGGCCCTTCATTCTCATGCTAACCTTTTGTTCATCTACTCCAATCCTATTTGGAGCATATCAATTCAATTCAATTCAAGTTCAGTTGTCATTCAACCATACGTGAATACAGCCAAATGAGACAACGTTACTCCAGGGCCAAGGTGCAAAACACAATACCAACAATCACACACGGCACAAGGCACATATAGCACGTACAAATGGGAAGCACATGTAAGAAATCAGTAAAATGCAGCCACGCCAAAAGTATATAGTCCAGATCCTGCGGTTGACCACAATACAGGTTGTTCTCCATTGAGTGAATGCTGGGGGCAGCACTGACAACAGCCCAGATGCCATGCGACACTGCCTCCCAGTGGAGCACACTGGCTTTGACATCTCTCTCCAGCCGGCTGGAAACAGGCAGCACCGCAGCTTGTGGCCGAGTCCATGAATGCTGCAGAAATCTGCAGTCGACCACAATACAGCTTGTCTTCTACCGAGCGAATACAGGGGAGCAGCACTGACTCCAGCCTGGACGCAGCACCTCTCTGCCCCTGGTGGAATGCACCAGATTCAACTTCCTTCTCTACCTGGGCTATTTAAGGGTTAAACATTAAACACTAAACATTGTAACTGTATCTGATCTCCCTACCCCCTTAGCACTGCATTCTAGAGATCAACTACTCTGCAAAAACATGGTGTACCCTTCCGATCCTCTTTAACACCCTTTCCTCAATTTAAACTTATGGTTTTGCTATCCTGACTGTAGGAAAAAGATTTTGACCATCTACCTTATCAATGTCTCTTAAAATGTTAGATACTTTTTTTCCAGTCACCCCGCACCCCCCCCCACCTCTCTTGCTCAAGGGAAAACAAGCCCAACCTCTCCAATCTCTCCCCAAGACTAACAGCATCCAATCTAGATAATATCCTGGTGAATCTTCTCTGCACTCTTGCCAGCATAGTCACCTCCTTTCTGCAGAATGGTGACCAGAACTGCACACAATATTCCAAGTGCATTCTAACCAGCATTTTGAAAAGTTGCACCACAACATCCCAACTCTGAAAGCGAGTGTGCCAAATGCCCCTTCCCTATCGACTTGTGTTGCCACTTTCAGGGATCTATGGACCTTCATCCCTACATCTCACTCTTTAAAATCTCTTAGTGCCTTACCATTTACTGTACATGTACTGCCCTATTTGCCCTTGCAAAATACCTTACCTCACACTTATCAGAATTAAATTCCATCTGCCAATGTTCCAACCAACTTTCCATCTGATCTTCATCCCACTGTAGGCTTAGGTAACCTTCCTTGTTGCCCACAACACCACCAGCTTTCATGTCATTTGCGAACTGTTGCAAACTGTTGTGGTGTGAACGGGCACCAGAGAGAAGTACTGACAGATATGGAGTGGTGTCTTTATTCAACAAAATGAAACACAGCAAGCTTCATATTGAGACTCCTTTCAGAGGAAAAAGTCCGGTCTTACACGGCATTTTATATGCTAAAGGTCAAAGGACAATTCCATATTTACAATGCTTCCTTTGAATTACACAACACCCTCACACCTCCCTCTTTTCAGACACCCAAATACACACAACTTTCACACCTCCCCTTCACATCCACACTACAGACACCCAAATACACACAACCTTCACACCTCCCCTGCATATCCACACTACAGTCACCCAAATACACACAACCTTTGCACCTCCCCTTCACATCCACACTACAGCCACCCAAATAACAAATTTAAATCATCATTGTCTTGTCTTCCAGTTCACTGAGCATTACCACTAGTCACAGACTTCCAACTAGAAAAACATCCTGACATCACCATCCTGTAGGACAATTTTAAGAAGAGCGGGGAAGTGTTTGTGCTTGTATAGCTGCAGTTCTGTTGGAGAGGGGCCAATTCTAAGAGTAATCTCATTTGGGCTGTTGCACTTATTTGACAATGAACCAGTCGATAGTTTGTCACTTGTCAGTACTGCTGAGCAAAACTTGGAAAAAAAACAATAATTTTCCAGTTCCACACAGAGCGCACATTTGGTTGGAAATAATCCTTTCCTGGATAAAATGTTAAAGGAAAAAAGTGCTGAATAACACCTGTTAAAATATTAATTGGCATTCATCAGAGTCCAGGGCCTCTTTTAATACACCTGTGGGTGATTGTGGCAAGTAATAAACTCTTACTATATTACAATCTTGTGCAACATGTCATTTTCTGGAAAGCTTTCAGTTCTCTTTCACCACCATTTCAGGAGTCAACTTTTGTTTAATACAACCCAAAATACTTAGAAAATACATTTCTTTTACATGTACTTCCAGCACATGAGGCCTCCGTCAGTCAGGATCAACCATGGATGTTGCATCCTAACTGTCTAGATAGGCAAGCCTGGACAGTACAATATGGAGAGCAAGTTGATGCCCATGTAGCAAACTCCCCCTCTCCACGGATCTGATGAACCCTCAGGAACAGTAGAGACCGATACAGTTTGGTACCAAGAGCATTGCAGGAGTTGCCAGTCAGTGCTGAATTCAACATGGGACTGCTTTAGGGACGCCAGCTCCAGATCTTTCCCTCTGGGTTTACTTCCATAAATGGGTACGGCCACAAGGCAACCGAGGTTTGAGATCAGATTTTTCCTCCTCCTAGCTGAGCTGCCAGCTATGGCTGACGAGCCCCAACTGTCTGAAGCAATTGGTTTTAAGGCCCCAGTAACCCACCTTTGCCCCTTCTCCTGTCAACATAAACAGATCCACCAGGCTTAGTAGCTAATCCACATGAAGGCCAGGAGCTGAACTTGGCTGTCAGAGGCTATTTGAGGCACACACCATTGGGAACATTTTAATAGGTAACAGGAACTGGTCCCCGTTATCACCCCTGGCCATAACGACTTTAAGGAACTTCAAACATGAGGCCCAACAAAATTGTTAATGTGATTCTAATTTCTTTTCTCCACAGAAATATACAGATTAGTCTCCAATAGTTTTAAGAAAAGCAATCCAAGTGTGATTGTGAAAGAATGCTTTTTCTTCACTACCAGAATGTTTCCCGAAGTTATTTTATGTTAAACTCTGCATGATCAAAGTTTATTATCAATCCCCTTTTATGTTTGAGGTGTCCAAAAACACTAGCACCTTCTAGTGAAGGTATATTAGATGGGAGTTCCCAGGTTTTGAACACAGCTGTGGTATATTTACACCAAGACAGTGAGTGACCTGACAAGGTAACTTGCAGATAGTACCATTTCCCGGGTCACAGTCTTGGGCAATGTTGCATTCGGTACAAATGGTATAGGCCGCAGTCGTACATATGGGTCTGTTACAATTCCTTTGTGATGATTTGCTCTGTACAGACCCTGAGCACTATTGGAACTGTACTTACAGCTTTTCTATTACACTCCTGCCACGCTTGCTGGAAAAGGCTTGCCAGTTCTTGTAGTCATCATGTTTATGTAGTTGGCTGAGCTAGATTTGTGGTCAGTGATGGTTTCCAAAAAAATTGCTGAGACGCTCAGTGATGGTGCTGCTATTTAATTAGTTAGGGCAAATAGCTAGATTCTCATATGTTTTAAGTGATCATTGGTCATTGCATGTTCATAGATCTTTTGGGCACATGGTCTCACAGCCCAACCCACCCCCCTCCCACACACACACACACACACACACACACACAAAAACACTTTTTCCAAGGCAGAAATGAATCACTAGGATTTCACCTTAACATTTGTGTATTTTACATATGAATGAATTTAATTTACTTGGAAAACATGATGCAACTTACAGAACCAAGAAAATAAAGGATTTTTAAAACATAGAATACAAGTCAATTTGTCTGACCCTGACAAAATTCATGAGAGTCAGACAATAAATAGCATTTTCATCCAACTATTTATTACTGGACAGGTGATTGATCAGAAGGTTGAAAGTATAAACACTAATCAAATCGCAATTACAGATAAGTTGAAACAGGAGTATAATTATGGAGAAGGTTATGCTATTTTAGTTATTTAAAATAAATTTAACCAAAAATGATGGAAGCCGCAAATGGTTAGACCTAGGGAGCTGCTCAAAGGAACTTTTGCAGTGATACCAGAGGCTGACTTGATTTACCTCCACACCAACGTCCTTTGTACAACATGCAAATTCAGCCTGAACTTACCATGAACTCCAAATTTATTTGGAAATGGTACACATTTGGCCAAGTGCTGCTGTGATGTCAATGCAGTACCTCACCTACACCGGGTTTCTCGAGGCATTAGAAGACACCACTAATGATATGTCTGCAAAACTCTCCAAATTCACTGCAAGGTCAAATGATCAAACGTCAATGTCCCCTCCCACTAATTAACCTACTTACCATCAGTTGTTTTCAATTCACTGGCTGCATTGCTTGCATGCCTACCACCAAATTTCTGAAAGACTCTATTTCAATGTCTGTCATGGACACCCACCGTCCTGGTCCCACTCTCTTCTCACTGTTGCCGTTGGGAAGGAGGTACAGGAGCCTTAGGTTCAGGAACAGTAATTACCCTTCCAACGTCAGGCTCCTGAACCAGAGTGGATAACATAGTCATAGTCATACTTTATTGATCCCGGGGGAAACTGGTTTTCGTTACAGTTGCACCATAAATAATAAATAGTAATAGAACCATAAATAGTTAAATAGTAATATGTAAATTGTGCCAGAAAATTATGAAATAAGTCCAGGACCAGCCTATTGGCTCAGGGTTTCTGACCCTCCAAGGGAGGAGTTGTAAAGTTTGATGGCCACAGGCAGGAATGACTTCCTATGATGCTCTGTGCTGCATCTCGGTGGAATGAGTCTCTGGCTGAATGTACTCCTGTGCCCATCCAGTACATTATGTAGTGGATGGGAGACATTGACCAAGATGGAATGCAACTTAGACAGCATCCTCTTTTCAGACACCACCGTCAGAGAGTCCAGTTCCATCCCCAAAACATCACTGGCCTTACGAATGAGTTTGTTGATTCTGTTGGTGTCTGCTACCCTCAGCCTGCTGCCCCTGCACACAACAGCAAACATGATCACACTGGCCACCACAAACTTGTAGAACTTCACTCATCTCAACACTGAACTGATTCCACAACTTGTAGGCTCACATTCAAGGACTCTATAATCATGTTATTAGTATTATTTATTACTATTATTCTTTTGTATTTGCAGAGTTTGTTTTCTTTTACACATTAGTGTTTGCCAGTCCTTTTTTTTTGTGTGGCTTGTCATTGATTCTATTGTATTCCTTTGTTCTAACGTGAATACCTGAAAGGAAATGAATCTCGGGGTAGCCTATGGTGACATTAACTCAACTTCAAGCTCATTGTTATTCAATGATACACAATGGATACAGATGAATGAAACAATATTCTTCAAGGACCAAGGTCAAAATACAGCACATAGATCACACATACAGAACATAAAATGTTAACACAATAATATTAACAGATTAAAAAGTATTCTGTAGAAGTACAAATTGACATAAAGTACATGTAGAATATGGTTAAATATACAACAGTATCACTGCTACTGATGCAGTCATAAATATTGTCTGGTGGATGGTAACACGGTATTCAGAAGTCTCATGGCCTGGAGGAAGACGCTGTAACCCAGCCTAACAGTGCTTGTTCTTATACTGTGGTATCTTCTACCATAAGTTAGGAGTTGAAGAGATTGATGGACGTATGGGAAGGGCACTTGACAATGCTGAGGGCTCTACAAATGTGGTGTTTATGGTGTATGTCCTGGTTAGGGTAGACCCCAATGATTCTTTCAGCAGTCCTCACAATCTGTTGCAGAGTCTTGCAATTTGCATACCAGACGGTGATACAGCTGGTCAGGACACTCTCAAAGATGCACCAGTAGAATATGGTTAGAATGAGGGTGGGGAGTCTTGGTCACCTCAATCTCCTCAGGAGGTGGAGGTGCTGCTGTACTCTCTTGACTAAAGCGGTGGTGTTGGGGGACCAGGTGCGATCAGGCATGGTGTGCACTCCAAGAAACTTGGTGCCTCCAGTTCTCTCCATGGAGCAGTGATTGATGTGTTATAGGGAGTGGTCAGCCTGCACTTTCCTGAAGCCACAATGGTCTCTTTAGTCTTAGCCACATTGAAACCCGAGTCACTGTGTTAGCACCAGTCTATCAGATACTCTACCGTGACTCTGCATGCTGACTTGTCATTGTTGCTGACGAGGACATGTGTCATCAGCGAACTTAACAATGTGCTTAGAGCTGGATCCCGCAGTGCAGTTGTACTTTGAACTTTGAGGAAGAGATCACCAGATGGGCTGATGAAAACATTCAGAGTCCTTGATGAAACATCCTCTGTCAAAGGAACTTCTGGCCCACAGTGAACAAAGGGCTCAGTCCTCTGCTGTGGTGTTCTACCCAAAGTGGTGAAGGAGTGTTTGGAATATCTCAAGTACTAAGGTCATGCATCTGGGGTACATGTAAAAGGAAGAGGGAACCACTTCATAAACTACTCCTGCACACACACCACTGGCACAGAAAAAAACTGGAGGAACTCAGCAGGCCAGGCAGCACCTGTGTGGAGAGGAATAAAGAGTCGGTGTTGCATCAGGAGTGGAAAGGAAGCCAGAATAATAACGTAGGGGGTGAGGGGAGGTGTACAAGCTGGGATGTGAGAGGTGAGGCCAAGTGAGGGGGAAGGTGGGTGGAAGTAAGAGTATGGATCAAAGTAAGATTATTATCCAGGTATGTATACCATATACAACCTTGAGCCTCGTTTTCTTGCAGATACCCACCGGAAAATAAACACAACAGAACCCATGAAAAATACAAAAGTAACAAATATTGGCAAAGATCTCATGTGTAAAGGAGGAGAAGTTGTGCAGATGATAAAGGAGTAAATAAATAATACTGAGAACAGGAGCTGCAGAATCTCTGAAAGTGAGTGCACGGGCTGTGGAGTCATTTCAGCATTGGGGTGGGCGAAGCCGCGCACACCAGTGCCACACAGCAGGGCAACAGCTGTTTCTGAACATGCTGGCATGGGACCCAAGACTCCTGCACCTCGCGCCCGATGGCAGAGAGGGAGATGGGTCAAAGAAAGGCAGGTGGGGCAGGCTCAGGTGGGGTATATTGGTTTGCACAGAGTAGCAGGGCTGAACACTAGTTCGTTTTCCGCTTTCTGGCTTTGACGCTTCAACCTGGCTCTAAACTCACCCCGGCCTTCGTCTGTCTCGAGGTGCCTTACCCGCACTCCTGAGAGTCAAGTTTGTGGAATCCATCAGGGGATCATAAAATCGCTAGTTTGTTTAGACAGTTCAAAAGTACGTTTTTAAAAGGGAAATAACAGACTGCAGATTGCTCCAATCACAGTTCAGAAGTATATTTTATTGACATACAGCGTGGAATAGGCCCTTCGAGCCACTACGCCCAGTAAACCCCCTCAACTTAACCCTAGACTAATCACAGGACAACTTACAATGACCCATTAACCTACCAATCAGGGTGCGTTTGGACTGTGGGAGGAAACCAGAGCACCTGGAGGAAACCCACACGGTTGAGGGGAGAACATACCAACTCCTTACAGGCAGCTACAGGGACTGAACTCAGGTTGCTGGGACTGTAAAGTGTTGTGCTAACCACTACACTACCTTGCTGCCTGACATCTAATAGTTTTGTTAGCTGCTTGCAAAATGTCGCTGTATATCGCCAGCAAGTGCCATCGTGGAGGTGATACACGGTAAGGGTAAAGGGCTGCAAAAGGTATCTGAAAGGAGAGGGCAGTGGAGCATGGAAGATGAAGGGGCACTGGGGGGGGGGGGAAGAGACAGGTAGGCAAGGAGAAGGGGTAAGAGTGGAGCCAGAATGGGAAATGGAAAATGAGAGAAGGGGGAGGGAGAGAAACTTACAGAAGCTTGAGAAATCGACGTTCATGCTGTCAGGTTGGAGGCAACCCAAATGGAGTACATGTTGCTCCTCCAACTTGAGTGACCTCATTGTGGAAGTAGAGGAGGCCATGGACTGACATATTGGAATGGGGAGCGGAATTAAAATGGTTGTCCACTGGGAAATCCTGCTTGTTGCGGACAGAGCAAAGACGGTCAGCAAAGCAGTTCCCCAATCTATGTTGAATCTCACTAATGTAGTGGAAGCCACGCCAGATACAGGCGACCCCCACAGACTTGCAGATCACCTTTCACCTCTCATCCTCACCATCCGGGTCATTCCACCATCTCACTCCTGCCATCGGACTCACACCTTCGTGTACAGGTACTCTGTTATAACCAGCAGGTTCTTGAACTGAACCTTAACTCAACGATGGGAAGTGTTGTCTCACCATCACACCCACAGACAAATGGCTGCTGTTGTAGTCTGGCAAACTAACTGCTACCTTGCTGAGGCCAGGCTACAACTCTCAGACACCTCCTCTTATCTACCCTTCGAAGAGGACCATGAGGTCATTGTCTCCTGCACCATCATCAACCTCATCAGCTTAGAAGATCTCCCATCCCACTGTCACCAACCTCATACTTTCCTCAACAAGAAATGCTCCTCTACCTCCTACCCAAGATCCAAAACCTGACTGCCCAGGTAGACCCATTGTTGCTGCCTGCTCCTGCCACACTGAACTTGTGTCTGCATACCTCGACTCCATTTTATCACTGATCTCTTCAACAACTTTCAGTTCACTGGCCTTGATTTATTAATTTCACTATGGATGTCCAGTCCCCTTTGTCCATCTAGGCTGTAATGAAGTCAGAAAGTAATATCTAAACATAAACTAGCACAGACAGGACACCACAATAAAATGATACTCTTCACTGGGAACACCATTTTCCATCCCATCAGCAGAGGCAATAATTTAGATTAGATTTTATCTCAATCTTTAAAAAGGTTAAATTAATTGACTTTTTTAATCTTTTTATTGCAACTCATTTTATATTTGAAATAATTCAATTATCTGTAATACTCTTAACAAGTTACTCAGCTTTTCCTTGAGATTTTACAAATAGATTTGGCACAAGTCAAAGAGTTCCTAATTTAGAGGAAAAACTTGGTTGTCACCATCACATACCCAAACCTTATTCTAGCAACCAGAACACACCAGAGGGGAGATTTAGTTGGTCCTTAACCTCACTCATCATGTCACCCGATCCTAAAAACGTTCTTTCTCTGACTGAAACTGAGTGAACAAAAGTTGTCATCTGCACATGTATGAATATTTTTTTTCTTGTTTATTTGCGGCTCCTTTTTGGAACAGAGTGGCAAGCTCATCTTTCAAATCCCTAAAAACTCATTCAACAGCAAATTGAGATGGACCAAGTCCAATAATGGAGACACTCCTTGCCAATTGTTAATCACACTGTTACATTCTGTTGTTGTGGTTGGTCTTGAGGCTTGGATACGGTACAGAATGACGCCAAGTCAGAAACCAAGCTGTGTAAAATGATTAAGTGATTGAAATCTTGACTTTAGGAGTTATCACCAAAGACTGAACAGTGGTCAGACCCAGAAATAAGTTAAGGCTTGGGCTGAGGAGAGGGAAAAGTGACCATTAGGCTGGAATTTCTTGGGCAGTTCTGCAGGGAGAACTCTCAGCATTCATCCCACGTACTAATAGGTCCAGGTATCCTGTACGGACGTGTTGACCTCCAACACGAGTGCAGCAGTATCTGTCCACTGAACACGGGCCGGTGGGGTCAATGACAATTTTATGGCTGTGAGAAAGAATAATAGGTGAAAGAATGAGGTAATTAAACTTCAAAGTATCAAGTTATACACAAAGTCTTACAATTTACTGTCGGCTGGCACACCATCTAATTAATTAATATAACTAGAAAGCTCATCTGCTCCTGATCTTTAACCAGTGTCCTACTGCACTAGGCATATATGGTTGTCAGATGGAACGTAGGTATACTGGAAGGTGGGGCTTCCTTCTTATTGACTGACATACAGCGTGGAATAGGCCCTTCCAATCCTCCGAGCTGTGCCACACAGCAATTCTCCAATTTAATCCCAGCCTAATCACGGGACAATTTACAATGACCAATTAGCCTTCCAACTGGTACGTCTTTGGACTGTGGGAGGAGACCGGAGCACTGGGTAGAAACCCACAGAGCCACGGACAGAACATACAAACTCTGTACAGGCAGCTGAGGGAGGTGAACCCCGGGTCACTGGCACTGTAAAGTGTTGTGCTGACCACTACGTTACTGTGAACCCCGGTCACTGGCACTGTAAAGTGTTGTGCTGACCCCTACGTTACTGTGAACCCCGGGTCACTGGTACTGTAAAGCGCCGTGCTGACCACTACGTTACTGTGAACCCCGGTCACTGGTACTGTAAAGTGTTGTGCTGACCACTACGTTACTGTGAACCCCGGGTCACTGGTACTGTAAAGTGTTGTGCTGACCACTACGTTACTGTGAACCCCAGTCACTGGCACTGTAAAGTGTTGTGCTGACCACTACGTAACTGTGAACCCCGGGTCACTGGCATTGTAAAGTGTGCTGACCACGTTACTGTGAACCCTGGATCACTGGCACTGTAAAGTGTGCTGACCATGTTACTGTGAACCCTGGGTCACTGGCACTGTAAAGCATTGTGCTGACCACTACGTTACCGTGAACCCCGGGTCACTGGCACTGTAAAGTGTGCTGACCACTACGTTACTGTGAACCCCGGTCACTGGTACTGTAAAGCGCCGCGCTGACCACTACACTACTGTGTACCCCGGTCACTGGCACTGTAAACTGTTGTGCTCACCACTACGCTACTGTGTACCCCGGTCACTGGCACTGTAAAGTGTTGTGCTGACCACTACGTTACTGTGAACCCTGGGTCACTGGCATTGCAAAGTGTGCTGACTACGTTACTATGAACCCCAGGTTACTGGCACTGCAAAGTGTTGTGCTGATCCCTACGTTACTGTGAACCCCGGGTCACTAGCACTGTAAAGCGCTGTGCTGACCACTATGTTACTGTGTACCCCGGTCACTGGCACTGTAAAGTGTTGTGCTGACCACTACGCTGCTGTGAACCCTGGTCACTGGCCCTGTAAAGCACCGTGCTGACCCCTACGTTACTGTGGACCCCAGGTCACTGGTACTGTAAAGTGTTGTGCTGACCACTATGTTACTGTGAACCCCGGGTCACTGGCACTGTAAAGTGTGCTGACCACGTTACTGTGAACCCCGGGTCACTGGCACTGTAAAGTGTGCTGACCATGTTACTGTGAACCCCGGGTCACTGGCACTGTAAAGCGTTGTGCTGACCACTACGTTACTGTGAACCCCAGTCACTGGTACTGTAAAGTGTTGTGCTGACCACTACGTTACTGTGAACCCCGGGTCACTGGTACTGTAAAGCGCCGCGCTGACCACTACACTACTGTGTACCCCGGTCACTGGCACTGTAAACTGTTGTGCTCACCACTACGCTACCGTGTACCCCGGTCACTGGCACTGTAAAGTGTGCTGACCACGTTACTGTCTACCCCGGTCACTGGCACTGTAAACTGTTGTGCTCACCACTACGCTACTGTGTACCCCGGTCACTGGCACTGTAAAGTGTTGTGCTCACCACTACGCTACTGTGTACCCCGGTCACTGGCACTGTAAAGTGTTGTGCTGACCACGTTACTGTGAACTCCGGTCACTGGCACTGTAAAGTGTTGTGCTCACCACTACGCTACTGTGTACCCCGGTCACTGGCACTGTAAAGTGTTGTGCTGACCACTACGTTACTGTGAACCCCGGGTCACTGGCACTGTAAAGTGTGCCGACCACTACGTTACTGTGAACCCCAGGTCACTGGCACTGTAAAGTGTGCTGACCACTACGTTACTGTGTACCCCGGGTCACTGGCACTGTAAAGTGTTGTGCTGACCACTACGTTACTGTGTATCCCTGTCACTGGCACTGTAAAGTGTTGTGCTGACCACTACGTTACTGTGAACCCCGGGTCACTGGCACTGTAAAGTGTTGTGCTGACCACTACGTTACTGTGAACCCCGGGTCACTGGCACTGTAAAGTGTTGTGCTGACCACTACGCTACTGTGTACCCCAAGTTGACAATGAATAACTAGTCTAAGTGCAAGCTCAAACAGCTTCCTCAGTGTTCCAGTTATGCTGAAGGATGAATGGGCAGGTCTTACTCTACAAGTTCTGTAAATTTTTGAATATAGCTTTGGAGGCATAGTCGCAAATACAGAAAACAGATGCAATATATTTACAAAAATCATGCTGCACTTTCCCTAAAGTTGTGATCAAAATAAGAGCAGCAATGATAAAGCGAGGTTCCACGTGACAGGGTAGAGTTTGGGAATGTAATAGAAGAATATGGGATGGATTGTTTAATAACTAGATCATCATAAATGGAGAAAAAATAGCCTTGGAGCCTTGTTACTTTGCAGGCTATTATATAAGAAGCAATGTAAGCATCAATTTGTATTCAAAGGGACTGGAATTCAAATATCCAAATTGAAAAAGAGATGCTGGTAAAATGATGTGAGCACAGTATCAACAGGAAAAAAGAGAAACCGCATCCATTCTCTGTGGAAAACTGTATCTATGATTTCAAGGTTGAGAACTTATGGTAAAACAAGAAATGAACTGGCAGATTTTCACCTTAAGAAATATGTATTTCACATACAAATGAATTCAACTTACTTGGAGAACATAATGCTGACTTACATTATCAGAGAAAATCTTAGAATAGAAATCTATTTCTCTAAACCGGACATATAAGGGTTAGACAATGTAAAATGGCAGTTTCACCACACAGCAAATATTACATATATTATGTAGTCCCTCAAAAGAAGTCATCAAATAAATTTTGTATTGAATTTAAGTTTAATCTTCTGTAGCATAAATGAGGCATCAACATGAGCTGAGATTGAAAAGGTGTGTTTCTTATTGCTCAAGAAATATAGCCATAGGATCTTCAGGTCTCTGGCGTTTCATTCTGTACGCCTCCATTTCTTCCTCTGTGGGCTCTTTTGTTTCATATCTGCTATTGTAACTTCGTTTGCGTTCATCCATTTGCAAAATGTGTTCAACCTGCTTCAAACGAGCTTCTTCAGCTAGCAGGGCCTAAGTAAGGGAAAAGAAGTATGTTATCTTCCATTGTTAAACCTGGAAGTTTAACATTTGGTTCCCAAAATTTGTCACAAAATTATTGAAAACTGTGATCTAGGGTAAGTGTATAAATACAAGTGTGAACATAAATTAGGTATGAACTTTGGCTGAACATACATTGCTTGATTTTGTTTTAAATTTTCAATTTCCATGATATATTTAGCAACAAATATCTTTAAAATGACTTAAAAGATTAAAGGGCTAAAAATGTCATAACTGTTTATTCATTTGAACTAGAATTATTCACATGCATCAATTGATTTATCAAAAACTAGGAATTACAGAAGTTAGGCAAAGGAAATGCTAGTCAAACCACACAGGTCAAAATTTCCAAGAGATATGCAACTTCAGGAGAAACAGCAGGCATACGCTCTGCATTTTACATTTTATATAAATAACTTCAATGAAGACACTGAAGGCACAGTTGCTAAATTTGTTGATAGGTAGAAAGTAAGTTGTGATGAACATGAAGCAAAAAAAAAAGAGATAGACAAATAAAATCGGTTTAGAAACAGCAAGCAATACAAGAAAATGTGAAATCGTCCATAATGGGAGGAAAGGTTTGAAATTTTTTTTTCAAATTGAGAAAATTTGGTGTGCTCTGAATGCAGGGGGATCTGGGAGTCTGGATAAATGATTCATAAAACAGTACTCAGGTACAGCAAGTGATTAGATAACTAACAAAATGTTGTTGCTAGGGGAACTAATTGCAAAAGTAGAGAGGTTATGCCTCAATTATATACAGCATATTGGAAGGACTCCACTAGAGTACTGTGGACTCCATTGGTTTTCTTACTTAAAATAGAATATTAATGCACAGGAACCAGATTTTAAAAAAGTGAGCTGATACTGACTTTCAGAGGTTGCCTTATGAGAAAAATTGGTCACACTAGGTATGTACCTGTTTAAGTTTAAAGATTGAGGGATGACATGCTTAAAATATATAAGTGGCAATTTTTTCCTCTCAGAGGGGCATGAATCTGATGAACTCTTTGTCTAAAAAGTTGATGGAAGCACCAGTGACTATTTTTAAGATAGAGATAAATAGATTTGTGATGAGCAAGGGAGGCGAAAGGTTACTATGGATAGAGAGTAACAATCAGATCAATCACGATCTTCTTAACTGGCCAAGCAGGCTCGAGGGGACGAGCAGACTGCTTCTACTTTTGGTTAGCAAGGTTGTTAGTAAAGTGCAACATACCTTGTTCAGTTTATCTTTCTTTTTTGCATCTTCATCTTCACTATCTGAGCCATGACTTTTCTTGTGCTTCTTCTTTTTCTTCTTCTTTTCTGCTTTAAGCTTTTCTTTATGTATCTACAAAAACAGCAAGCTTTCAATGTGCTGTCACAATAATTTATACAGGCAAGACCTGTACTTACTGAACATCCCTAATTAGTGTAAAGTACTTTTTTAAGGTTATGCATAGGTTATTTAAACATTTCAAAGACCGTGTCCTAGATCTTGCACACCAACTCCAGCAACTTAGCTCTTCACAGGGAAACTAAGGAGAAAATGTGAAGAATTGAATATCAAACTTTATTAGGCTATGATATGCCATACTAGGTCAACAAGTTGAAATTGCAGATCACCTCAACGAAGCAACACCATTGGCCATGCAACACTCCACTTTGTAGTTCTCTGACAGAATCCTAAAAATATGAACCAATAAAATTCTATTTCAAATGCTGTAATTCTGCAACCTGGTCCTGGAAATGTATTGTTAGATTTGTTTCTACACAATACCTAGATCCTAATACTTCAATTATGAACCAGTAGAAATATCACGAGAAGGCCCTCTGTCTTGTCACTCAATTCCTAATCCACTGCAGGACTTATACTGAACCTTTATTCTCTTCCTATTAGGTGGCATTCCATCATCAATCACTTACTGAGCGTTATGACAGATATCTGTTACAAACGTTAATGTCACATGGTTGAACAAGTCATCAATTTCATTCAAATAAGCAGAAACACAAATGGCACAGGACAAAAGCTTGCATAAGTTTTTATCCCCACTGTACATGTATATACTTTATATTTTATTGTCGCCAAACAATTGATACTAGAGCGTACAATCATCACAGCGATATTTGATTCTGCGCTTCCTGCTCCCTGGATTACAAATCGATAGTAAATATTAAAAATTTAAATTATAAATCATAAATAGAAAATATAAAAATGGAAAGTAAGGTAGTGCAAAAAAAACCGAGTGGCAGGTCCGGATATTTGGAGGGTACGGCCCAGATCCCAGTCAGGATCGTTCAGCAGTCTTATCACAGTTGGAAAGAAGCTGTTCCCAAATCTGGCCATACGAGTCTTCAAGCTCCTGAACCTCCTCCCGGAGGGAAGAGGGACGAAAAGTGTGTTGGCTAGGTGAGTCGTGTCCTTGATTATCCTGGTAGCATTGCTCCGACAGCGTGCGGTGTAAAGTGAGTCCAAGGACGGAAGATCGGTTTGTGTGATGTGCTGCTTGTGCTCACGATCTTCTGCAGCTTCTTCCGGTCTTGGACAGGACAACTTCCGTACCAGGTTGTGATGCACCCTAGAAGAATGCTTTCTATGGTGCATCTATAAAAATTAGTGAGGGTTTTAGGGGACAGGCCAAATTTCTTTAGTTTTCTCAGGAAGTAAAGGCGCTGGTGGGCCTTCTTGGCAGTGGACTCTGCTTGGTTGGACCAAGTCAGGTCACTTGTGATATTGACCCCAAGGAACTTAAAGCTTTTGACCTGTTCCACTTGCGTACCACCGATATAAATTGGGTTGTGCGGTCCGCTACTCCTTCTGAAGTCAACAACCAATTCCTTCGTCTTGCTGAGGTTGAGAGATAGGTTATTGTCTTCGCACCATGCCACCAGATTCTTAATTTCCTCTCTGTACTCAAACTCATCATTGCCCGAGATACGGCCTACAATTGTTGTGTCATCAGCAAACTTATATATTGAGTTTGATGGAAACTTGGCTGCACAATCATGGGTGTACAGTGAGTACAGCAGGGGGCTGAGTACACAGCCTGGTGGGGCACCGGTGCTCAGAGTGATTGTAGAGGAGAGCTTGTCCCCTATTTTTACAGCCTGGGTCCTGTCTGGGAGGAAATTGAAGATCCAGCTGCAGATCTGAGTGCTAAGGCCCAGGTTCCGGAGCTTAGGAATCAGTTTAGGAACCTGTCATAAGGGGGTTTCGACTTTTATGTTACTGCGGAGGCTAATTAAAATGGCGTCTTTGTTATGTTAATCTGGGGAATGTGGCTTTGTTGTGTTAAACGCTGAGAAAGTTTGCGCTAGCAGCTTGTTTTTGCTTTAGAGTGTATTTGTTAAAATTTACTGGGTGCGCTGGCTGATGATTGATGTTGTGATTGATTCGGGCGGCGACTGACCCTGTGGGGAGTGTTGAAGCAGGTGCTGGGCTGGATTTTCCCTAGACATACACGAGCCAATATAACGGAACGTTACAAGTGGGGGCTACCGTCCTGGATTTGGATTTTCGGTAAAGTTGTACTAGTCATCGCGTTAAGTGGTGTGAAGATGGATCGAGGTAAGATTGTAACTTGGTGTGAATGGGAGGAGGTACCGGTGAATCATGCGTGTGTGTTAAGCGGGGTCGATTATCGCATTCCGGCAGATGTACTGGTGCGAGGGTTGAGTCTGATTAAAGGTATCGGGCAGGTAGAACTTGTAGCTAGAAGGGGTGGGAAAGAACTGGAGTCCAGCTGGATGTTGGTGCGGACGAGTGCCGACGTCATGACGTTGGAACTACCAGCGACAGTCCACGTCCAGGGAGAGGCAGGGCCGTGGGGTCTCCACACCCTCCCGGAGGACACAAGTGAGGAGGTGCCAGAGGAGGAGCTAGATGAGGCCCCAGGGGAGGTGTCAGTAGCAAGGGGTGGAGGTGTGGAGTGGGAAGGTTTGGCCAGACCCCGTCCCCATGGACGTGCTGAGACTTCCGAGTTAGCGGCTGCCATTACCTCCCTGGTGAGAAGGGTTGAGGGGCCCCGCCCGAAGCTGAGAATTTTCTCGGGAGCCAGGCCCACCCTGGAAGGAGAGGATGAATATGAGACCTGGGTTGAGGATACATCCCAGTTGTTAGAAGTGTGGCCAGTTTCGGATGAGGAAAAGAGACAGTGATTGGTGGAAAGCTTAAGGGGCAGGGCGGCTCGGGTGGTCCGCGATCTGAGAGCGGCACGCCCCTTGGCTTCCCTATCGGAGTGTTTGGACGCTTTGGAGGAAGTGTTTGGACTGTCAGGAGATCCCTGGTGGCATTTAGCGGAGTTTCAACGGATGGGGCAGAGAAGAGGGGAAAAGCTCTCCGACTATGCTTTCAGGCTGGAAGGAAAGCTTACGGGGTTGCTGCGACGAGGGGTAGTGAAGGAGGACGAAGTGGCGAAGTTAAGGATGAGCCAGATATGTAGCGGTTCCCGCGAGGATGACAGAGTGGCTTGGAGTGTACGGCAGTCATTTAAGTGGGGCCCCCTCCCATCATTTGGACAGCTGATCCGAGAGGTACGGGCCGAGGAGTGTGCTTCGGGCTGACCAGGGGGCTCGGACCCCCAGGGACGGTCTTCAGCGGTTCAGGAGGTGGTAGCCGGGGTGAGATCAGAGAAATCCAAGGGGTCCCCGGGAGGGCGTATCGGGAGGAGAGAGGGAGCGGGTAGCGGGTGCTATAACTGTGGGAGAGAGGGGCATTTCCAGCGGGAATGTGAGTGGCCGGGGGCGTGCTACAGCTGTGGGGAAGCGGGCCACTTGCAGACGGATTGTGAGAGACGAGATGGCGCCGAGGGGGGAGGGCCCCCGGGCCACCAAGAAGGAAGAGGTGTCGTGAAACTTAGGAGAGGCTCAGTGAGGGAATGGACTGGAGTCTCGGGAGGAACACGTTCCCAGAAAACAGCTATGGAACCCCAGAAAGAACAAGCCCACGTGGATGACTGGTGGGACCCCGTTCCAGCGTGTCCCTACGGATAGAGGGAATCTTTGCAAAAGCTATCCTTGACACCCGGTCGCAGGTTACCTTACCGTACCGGTTGTTCTACAACAAATATCTGAAGCATTTGCCAGTAACTCCGTTTAATGCATTGGAGATTTGGGGCATAAGTGATGGTGATTACCCGTACAATGGGTACTTGTCAGTGAGATTGGAATTTTCGGAGGGAGGTGTGGGAGTGTCGGAAGCCTTTGAGACACTGGTGTTGGTCTGTCCGGACCTGGTAGAAACCGGTGGTGCTGCCCTGCTGGTGGGGACTAACTCCCCTCTGGTGCGACGGCTCTTGGGAGCCTGTAAGAAGAAGGTGGGAGAGTGAGACAGAGGATGGACGAGGTGCTGTGAGACCGCTAACGGGGTTGGACCCCGAGGAGGGCGTTCGGTGAGGAGACGGAGACGGACTCGTGTGGAGCGTCTGGTCGACCACCGTTGCTGGTCCCAGGCGGCCGGTCGAGGTGGTCTGAGGGGGGTCACAAGGTGAAGGTCGTCCTTGAGCTCCAACGGTTTTTGTGCACGAAGAGATTGAACTTTGATAAGTGTGGCGCCTTTTATTCTCCTTTCATATTTTATTCTCTTTTAATTATATAGTTCCAGTAATATCTATAAACTGTATATCATTTAATTGCATCTGGTGTATTGTCTGTTATTTGGGTGGGGTGGGGTACCTCACACAGCATCCACACAAACGAATTACCCAGTTTGCCGGGGCCGAGGGCCGTTTCGCTAGACGACAGCGAGCCGAGCGAACCTGAGGGTGGCTGGGGGGGGGGCTACATTTGGAATGATGGTATTAAAGGCAGAGCTGTAGTGAATGAAAAGGAGCCTTACGTATGCGTCTTTATTCTCCAGGTGTTCTAAGGAGGAATGTAGGGCCAGAGAGATGGCATCTGCTGTTGACCTGTGGCTCCGGTAGGCGAATTGCAAAGCATCGAGGTTGACTGGTAGGCTGCGGTTGATGTGTGCCATAACCAATCTCTCGAAGCACTTCATAGAAATTGATGTCAGAGCCACAGGTCGATAGTCATTCAGGCATGCCACCTTGCTCTTCTTCGGCACTGGGATTATCGTTGCCTTCTTAAAACACGAAGAGATCTTAGACTGAAGCAAGGAGCAGTTGAAGATGTCAGCAAACACTCCAGCTAGCTCGCTTGCACAGGCCCGGAGAACCCGTCCCGGAACACCACCTGGGCCCGTCGCCTTCCTTGGATTTAAGTTCAGAAGGGCCCTTCTAACGTCCTCCTCGGCGACGATGAATCTCAATGCCACCAGGTCCGGTTCATCCGGAGGGAGCCGGACGCTCCTCTTCTTTTCGAATCTTGCGTAGAATAGGTTAAGTTTGTCAGGAAGAGAAGCGCCACAGTTATTGATATTTCCAGTCTTTTCTTTGCACCCAGTGATCTCATTTAGACCCTGCCATGGTCTACTGGCATCCCTCTGGTTAGCCTGGGCTTCCAACTTGGATCGTTATTGCTTCTTGGCACCCTTAATGGCTTTCCGGAGTTCACGCCTGGATTCCGTGTAGCGACTGGTATCCCCGGACCTAAACGCCGCAGCTCTAGCCTTTAAAAGGGACATGACCTCATAATTCATCCAAGGTTTCCAGTTAGGGAATATCCGGATCGTCTTGCAAGACACACAGATCTCCGTGCATTTTCCATCATGTATATCCCAACATTTTGCTGCTATTTTACAATGAATAGTCCTGATTTGGCAGATAATTAATTAATTAGTATTTAATATACACAGAATCCCTTGCACAGAACCATTGGATCCAAATAAATACCTGTACACACCTCAATATCCGCTACAACATTCTCGTTACTCTAACAAAGAAATCTATAGAAGTTGCCACCAAGATTTCGCAGTTCTCAAGATCAGCAATTCAAAGACTGTTATTTCCAAGTCATTGTTTAATTGTTTCATATGCTGTTATAATGTTCCATTATATTTGTACAGAATGATACTTGCCTCAACTAAACTTTTTGGTATACTCTCAGATACTTCCTGGTTAGAATCTGGAATTTCAGGAAGGCAGTTCACGTCATCCTCCTCCTACAAGGAGAAAGTAAAGAACAGTATAGCTTAGAGAGCAATTGGACATTGCTTATTCCATGTAAAACTTGTTGGTAGCTAAAACTGATGTTGATGGAACAACACTGCAGTTCACCAACATCTAAAACTTTTAAAAACAGATTAAAATTTCATGTGCAGATTTTTTCTGAGGAAAGCAGAAATAAAACTTTAGTTTTTATTTTCAAACAGTGCTCTTTTGAAAGTTTACTGTTTCAGTGTGTCTTCTGGTTTCTGCCCTTTGACCAATCTTCCAAGTGAGGGAAAACACAGAGAAGCCTCTTCAGTTTACTTCTGCTGC
The DNA here is from genome assembly GCF_030028105.1 of Mobula birostris. Classification (NCBI taxonomy): domain Eukaryota; kingdom Metazoa; phylum Chordata; class Chondrichthyes; order Myliobatiformes; family Myliobatidae; genus Mobula; species Mobula birostris. The sequence continues at coordinate 121,975,142 of NC_092376.1, forward strand.
TGGTTTTATTGTGCAATCGCCCTTCACTGTAATCTCAATAGCAGGTTATTCATTAAATACTGGCAACTCCTGCGCACAAGGTGGGGGGGGGGAGTGGTGGGGAGGGTGGAGGGGATGCACTCCCAGAAAATAATTCTCCTGCTTCAAGATGAAAATAAAATAAACCTGGCACTATTTCATATCTTAGATTTTCCTGTTAGTGATTTGTGAATTCTTATCAAGCCAATTTACATCATCTGAACTGCTATAATGTGGGGGTGGGGAGGGTGTCTCCTGTCATCAACTTCACTCCTGACTCCTTTGTTAAGGCAGCAGCATGCACCCTCTACTGGCTGATCCATGTCCATGCTGAAATGTTTTTATAACTTAACTCACAGGAAATGGCAGTCCACCCCATAGACATGATACCAGGCAGTCATAACTACAGGCATGTTTTCCTGGATTCTGATGTGCTGTGGTATTCTAAATACCATGTTCAGTCAAATAATGATTTCAGGAACAGCAACTTTCACCTTGTTAAAGTAAACCATTTTGTGTACCAGTAAGTAGAATACAAGTGCCTCAACAATGCACGGTCGATGAAACCTTCAAACAGACAGGGTGACGATGACAAGTGTCAGATTGGACCTGCCCTGCACTTTGTCAAAACTGAACAGTTTTCCATTTTACTCGGTGGATTCCAATGTTATTTCCTGAAAAGTACAGGCTAAAACTAATACTGAATATTAAAACTCAAAATCTGTTAAGTGCCAGCACAAGGTGAAGGAAATAGCAAATGATATTAATGCAATAAAGCTAACCATAAAACCTTATAACATTTTAACCTCTAAATTATGCCCACTTACAATAACATAACAGGTTGTTCTGTAGAACTACAGTACTTACAACAATCTGCTTCCCCGCTTCGCCAGTACAGTAGGAAGTTTTGATAAATGAATGGCAGCATTTGTACCCCCATTTCCCCTCCTTCCAGTAGGATCCCCATACAGACTGTAAATAATAAAAGTGATAAACATTTAATCAGTACAATTTTAAAATCCTCTTTTTTTAGATAGATTGTTTTAGAGATGGCTGGCTTTCTAAGCAGCAACTATAGCCGAGTCCAACATTAAGAATCACTTCTATCTCATGCAACAAAGAAAAAGATTTTCAGAATATATCTGTAAAGACCAGAGACTCAGCTCAATAATTAATGATTACTGTCAGAAAAGGGCTGCTTTAACCAAGGATGTCTGAACCAATTCCAGGATTTCTGTAACAAGAGATTCTGCAGATCCTGGAAATCCAGGATAATACATGCAAGATGCTGGAGGAACTCAGCAGATCAAGCAACATCTACGGAAATAGATGAATAGTTGATGGTTTGGGCTAACACCTTCCTTCAGGACTGGAAAAGAAGGAGGAAGTGATCAGAATAAAAAGCTGGGAAGGAACACGAGGTAGAAGGTTATAGGAGAGGAGAGTACATCACGAGAGAAGGGGAAGGAGGAGGGACACCAGGTGATAGGCAGGTTAGGGGAAGAGGCAACAGACCAGAGTGGGGAATAGAAGAAGAGGGAAGAAGGAAGGGAAAAAAGGAGGAGTTGATGTTTATGCTGGTGACAGAATACAAGGTGTCATTCTTCCACCCTGAGTGTGGTCTCATCATGGTAGACCATGTCGGAATGGGAATGGGAAAAGGAATTAAAGTTGTTAGCCACCAGGAAATACCGCTTTTGGCATAATGAGCAGAGGTGCTCAATTAAGCAGCCCTCCCCCTCCCCCCAATTTACGTTGAGTCTCACCAATGTACAGGGGGTTGCATCCAAAGCACTAGACTCAATAGCCAACCAACAAATTCGCAGGTGAAGCGTTGCCTCACCTGGAAGGACTGTTTGGGGCCCTGAGTTGAGGTAAGGAAGCAGGTGTAGCATTTCTCTCACTTGCAGGGATACATGCCAGGAGGGACAAATGGACAAGAGAATCACAGAGGGAGCAATCCTTGCAGAAAATGGAGATGGGGGCGGTGGGAGATGTGAAGGTGTTTGGTGATAGGATCCCATTAAAGATGGCGGAAGTTGCAGAGACTGATGTGTTAGATGTGGAGGCTCATGGGATGGTAGGTGAGAACAAGAGGAACTGGGTGAGCGCAGATATCTGGGAAATGGAGGAGATCGGGGCGAGGGCACCATCAATGGTGGAGGAGGGGGAACCCCGTTCTTTGAAGAAGGAAAACATCTCTGATGTACTGGAAAGGAAAGCCTCATCCTGGGAACAGAGGTGGTGGAGATTAAGGTAACTGAGAAAGGGAATAGCATCTTTACAGGAGACAGGGTGGGAAGAGGTTTAGTCAAGATAGCCGTGGGAATCGGTAGGTTTATAAAAGATGTCAGTAGAGAGTTTGTCTCCAAAGATAGAGAAAGAGAAATTAAGTGGAGAGAGGTACCAGAAATGGACCAAGTGAATTTAAGGGCAGGGGGATGTTAGAGGCAAAGTTGATTAACTTGATGAGCTCAGCATGGGTGCCTGAAGCAGCATCAATCCAGTCGTCAATGTAGAGCATGAAGAGTTGGGGGACATTACCAGGGAAGGCTTGGAACTGTTACACATTGCCAAAGAAAAGGCATGCATAGCTGGGGTCCATGGCTACCCTTTGAATTTGGAAAAAGTGAGAGGAGTCGAAGGAGAAATTGTTGAGGGTGAGGACAAGATCTGCCAGATAGAGGAGGGTGGTGGTGGAGGAGGGGAACTGATTGGGCATTTCGCTGAGAAGGAAGCAGAGAGCTTTATGGCCTTCTTGAAGGGGGTATAGAAGTGTAGAGGGACTGGACATCCATGGTGATAATGAATTGAAAGTTTCTTAAGTGTTCGAGAGCACGTGAAGTGTCGCAGATGTAGGTGGGAAGGAACTGGATTTCTGTATTAAACTATTTTAGATGTGGAAATTTCAGAACATTTCACTTTGTGTGGTATTGTGCACTTGTAATTCTGCTGTAATTATTATGCTAACATCTCTTTCTCCTCGAACTAAAATAATTGTCATTTTGAGACTTTAATAAACAGATTAGATTTATTCTTCCTTCTGGAGTATTTGGACTCTTATTTAGATCTCTCTTATTTTCACAAAAGGTTTTTCATTCTCACTGATAATTTTAGTTTCATTTCAACATTTCAACTCCCTCTCCCCCACCCCTTGCTACAAAATAATACAATAATGTATGGCTATCATTTATCATGCTCTAAGGCTGGAGAGCAGCCAGAAGATTCGAGTCTGGCATTTGTGACTTGAAAAAATAACCAGGGGATTAGGAAATGCTGACCCATACAACACCGATTATGACTCACAGAACTAGATCAGACATGACAAAGTTATCATTTTTGCTTAGGAGTCCAAACTGATGGGGCCAGACATACCCCAAATGCAAAACTAGAGTGGTGGGGTGAAGAAGGGTACGAGAGCAAATGGGGGGGGGGTGAAAAGCAAAGAGAGGGCTACTGACAGACACTCTCAGGAGATGTCAAGGATTTTGTCTCAGGAAAATTTAATGCTATCCCAGATTATGCCCTCAAGAGCATGATAAAATCCAGAAGTGACACTACGCCAATCCAAAAGGACGAAATATTAATTCCAATTCCTCTTTGCCCTCTCATCCTTGTGTAAAACCATAGAAACAGTTTGGAACTCAGCTCAGAGCCTCTACCAGATCTCTGCAGAGTAACACAGTCAACCCTACTCCCTGTAGTTCAGCTAATTATTTTCCATAGTGTCTATCCCTCTCTCTCCTGTAAACCCTGATTGTCAAGGATAATATAAGCAGACTTGATGGGCCAAATAGCTTCATTCTGCTCCCATGTCTTATGGTCTAATCCTAAATCACAGCCTTTTTCACGGCCTACTTTCATTTTTTTCTCCATTATTTTATTCCATTATGACCCTTCACGAAGAGGAACAGGGGTCCAGTCAACATTAATATCTCAGCCAACACCTAAAAGCAACATATTTCATTGAACCCTGCTGTTTAAATTATATTTCCCCAAGATAAAACACTGGTCAAGTTAACGAAAAATCCAAAACAAAAGCCAGTTCCTGTTTTTAAAATATCTACTGCAAAGTGGTTTTAATCATTACATTTTTACGAAGTACAGAATCCATGGAAATATTTTTAAGTAAACAGGAGACAGTACTAGATAATGGTTGGTGATTGTGTCAAGAGGATGGTTCAACGCGGATCTGAGAAATCAGATGGGATGAGGAAGGAGTAGAGAGCTGTTGGATTCTTAGTGAAAAGTAAATTCCATTACATAACCATGCCAAGTCCCTGAAGAGAAAATTGTAACAAAAACAGTTCATCAAACACTTCTGGAGATCAAAGGCATTGCAGTTCTAACATCAAGACTCAATTACTCACTTTGTGGTTACCGATCAGGACATCCTCCTCATACTTGGACTTTACAACCGCTTTCTCTTGACCCTTCAAGACAGCACCATGCCTTGAATACTCTACATAATCCTCTGTTTGAGCTAGCAACAGCTCCCGTGGTGGGACATTCAGGTGTTCCTGGCCTCCATACTGTAATGATAAGTAATTACAATTTAAAAACAATTTCTGGATTACTATGATAGTCATTACAGAAAGTAGTTTATAAAAAGTATTCAGATCATCATTTTAGTTACTCCTGTGCACTTCATAATCCATTATAAGCTACAGGCCGAACTTGTTTACCAAATTCTGAACAGAATTTTATCCACTCGCTTGGAGTAAAAAGATTGGGTCTCGACCAGAGTTCACTGCAACAATAATTATTCCTAATTTTGTAAATCAGGTTATAATAAGGGACAAAGAATATAGTTTTTGCATAATTTATTCACACTTCTAGGTATGGTTTAATGCCATAACTAACAGTGATGCACTAACTGACTACAAGATCAAGGCTTCAGACTGGCTTTCCAATCTTTACCCTCGTTGTATCAAGTAAAGCCAGAAAAGGAAACCCAAATGAGGAAATACTGTGCAGATAAAAAAGTTAAACACAAATGAAAATCAAAAGTTCTCCAGTAAAATAGTAAAATAGGATGAAAACTGCTCAGCCCAGATATTGATAATACAACTTAAGTGAAGCTATATAATCAAAATATAATTCATACCTTCTCCAAAATGCTTCCTTTTTGTTGTTTCTCAAACTCTTCTTTCTTAACTTTGAAGGACTGATGAAGGACTTCAAGCTTTGTAGGATCAGCTTGGAGGTGAACCTCTGAACCTTTCTCATACGCCTCCCAGGCAAACACTGTTGAAAAGAACATGTGGTGATAGATAGCAAAACTCCAAACTGAAAACAAAAGCTTAGGAAACTTTTAAATTATTAGATAGCTTACATTGTGTCTGGGCCATTCTGACCGTGTCACCTGTGTAACGCACAAAATTGTCTCCTGCATACCCAACTCTAGAATAAAAAGATGCAAAAGAATTATGCACAATGTTCTGTAAACATTGTCATCACATGCCATGATGAATTTAACTCATTATGCACCTTTCACAATACTAAAGCACAACCAAAACTTTTCCCAGCCTATGAGTTATTTTTGAACTGTGTGGAAGAAAATAAAATTCTGTTGTCAAGCTTGACTAGCTAAGTATTGCCCAAGATTTGGGTCAAGAGGGTGACAGGATAAGACACAGACTCTGTCTTGCTTGTGCTAGCTAGATTATGCCAGTAATAAGGTATTGCTAACCTTTGTCCGACTCTGGCTAATAGAGGAACTGAATGTGGACATGCAGATTTAATTTTGTGTACTGCACAGAAGCATCCGTAAACCGGCTGATACCTAACAGGTGCTCCTTGAAATCGCTGACCAAGTATGTTTAGCTGTTGCCTATTGCCCAAAATTTACTATATAAATTTAAGGTGTAACCTGACATTGGTAGAGTCTTGAAATCGCTCTGTGATGACGTATTAAAGGGTTAACTGTATACCGAGGTCGCTGTCTTTATTTCTGTTTGATAACAGGGTAAATTCTCTTACAGTAAATTGGCAATGAAATTCTTCAACAACTTTTACTGTTGACTTTATGTTCTCTGCAAGCTTACTCTCATACTCTATTTACTCTTCTTGATCAATCCTCTGTCCTCATTTTGGGAATTCTAAATCACTCCCTGCTATCCTGTTATACTGGCACAATACATTGTATCAGCTTATGTAGAAAAAATCTGATATGGATAAACATTGCAATAAATATCCCCTGATCAAACTGTGGTAATCATTCAAGTGAGTGCTCATCACCAATAGCTTACTCATCTGGATTTCTGCCAGTGTTCGAATACGGATTCTCTCTCATGGCTCTTGTTTTCGGATCGTAGTACGCTGAATTTGGATCCAAGTTTCTGAGATACTACCAAGTACAAAAACATAGTTACCAGCACAGAAACACAATTAAATTTAAATTGAGCATTCGTTTTTTTATAGCTGAAGTATTATCCACAGTGTGTACAGAGTCACAACCTTCACCTCTCATTCAGATTTAATTTCTCAGACTTCGCTATTTTGTTGATATCCTTAGTTTGGCTTTTTACAAAATAAGAATGGCAAATACATTTTTGTAGGTGTTTCTCGACACAACAACACAACAAAACTTAAGCACTCATGCATGAAATATAGTTTTCTTGAGACGTACAAATCCTTGACTCAATAAGTATGGTTTTGGCGTGGTGCGGATCAATCAAGGTCTGGCAGTGGAGTTCTAATCGGTCTGTCTCTGCACTTGAGAGGATGGACAAAGTGAAAAGTGAAAGGAAACCCCATTCTTGATTTAACTTGGAGTGCCAAAAACATACGCTGTTTCTAAGATATGTTCTACAAATACTGATGATGAGAGACTTGTATCTGTAGAGCTCAAAATAACACATGGAAGCACATTTTTCTGTATAGATTAGAAAATGTAAATAATAAAAAGAACTTAATCAGCTTGGCTGGGACCTTATCGTCACAGAAATCAGAATGAGCTCTAAAAGATAATTTACATTTGAAATTAACAAAGGCTTTTTACAGAATTATACAGAACATTACTTTAAATAATGAAATACTACAGGAATGCAAGTAAATCTGGGTAATTTTTCAGCAGCTACTGAAAGCAGGCTGAGAAACATCAGTTGCTTAAATCAGAAGGCACACACAGCAAGCCGGGTTTGCTTACTGTGGAATGTGATCCAAAAGGGAAAAAACGTGGGCTCTGAAAACATTTTCGTGGCTGGTGCACTATCAAATTAATAACATGATACAGAGAAGTTTTGAAGCCCATGCAAAAGGGACATGAAATTTATCTTTATAAAATAAAAATGTCTCAGTCTGTAGATTGACAACATTAAAAGTTGCAGTCATTTTATTTCAGGCCTCAATATCAGAAAATGATACTGTTCAGCAGAGGGGTCTAAATGAAGATCAGAAATGACTATGCTTAAACCTAAACACTTGCACTGTATATTCTTACTTTTGCAATGTCCTCACGGATGCGGAGATTTCTAACTGTAATTCTTCTCTTGGAGTCGAAGTTCTGCCCAGGCATATCAATATCATCAGCATACTTATCTTCATCCTCATCTTCACTGTTGTCCTTTTCCTGAAAAAATATTACGAAGTTCGATGATATACGCCCAGATCTTCATAAAAAAGCAACAAATTTCAGTAGTGACCCATCATATTATAAACCCATTTACTTGTAATTGTTCTTGTCAGGTCCCAAATAATTAAAAAAAAACAGTACCACCCTTTTTGCTCTATCACTGGTACAATGAATCATACATGATGAATAAATCAGACTTTAACAGTCTACTAACTAACTTAATAATTAAATATAAATTTGTTTAACTTTGTTTTTATCTAACTAGTATTACTTGTGTATTATTTTCAGATGGTTGCAAGAACAAATGGAAAACAATGGAATGCAGAATAGTAAGATTTTAAGTGAAAGGCACTCAGAAGTAAGAGTGTTTTAATTGGGTTGGCTGGAGGAAAGACTCAAGCTTAACCTCCTGATCAGCATCCAGTGGTGAAGGATATACAAGTTGAGGACTGCACTAGGGCACTACAGATCAATTTCACAGCTGAGACGAGCTCTTTAGTGTTATGGGTCCTAAAAGAATGGCACCTTAGCTCTGTGGAACAAGACTGAAAGACAAATCAGGAATGCAAACTGAAGAAAGTGGAAAATAGAAATTGGATAGGTCATCAATTCCAAGTGGAAACACTTAGCAGATTGTTCCAAATCAAACACAAAAGATTTATCAGAATCTTTTTTCCATTTAATTAAAACGCATACCCCTGAATTATGATCTTCTTCTCCCTGCTGAGATCGTGAAGAACTCTACAGTAACACAAGAAATATAGATCAACTACACAGCACAATTGCACAACAGTAACTATAGATTTGTATCCATTCTGTTGCTTTAACAGCAATCATTTGCTGTTTATTCCAAGAAGCAATAACAAACATCCACATATTTCTTGTTCAAATGCTGTTTTGTCACCTTTTTTTAAACTAAAAAATGCCTTCCATTTGGTCATAGGTATTTTGTCACAAGTGAATTTCACACACTGTGTATGTACTAAGCAAGCACCAAAGTTCAGTTTTGATGAAAGGTCATTGATCCAAAACATTTTTTCACTTTGCTAATGCTATTTGGCCTATGAAGCATTTTATTGTAGAAGATTTGTTATCTAGAAATTTTTATTTGAACCATATGCAATAGCTTAAAGTGCCAAGTATTTCCATCATCTGCAGTTTTATATCAGACTTTCATTTGGAGTTTATGTTCTTAATACCTTGATGACCTGAGAAGTAGCTGAAAACTTAGAGGTATAGCACTGAAACATTTGTCCTAGCCCACCTCAAGCAAAGTCCACCCCAATTCAAAAGCTAACTCTTTCCTTGGTATTGGTAGCAGCACTCCATGGATGTAAATCTATTTCTGTAACATCAACATATTTATCAAAACTGTTATATATGATCATGGTCATTTCCAGCAACAATTTCTACGAAGCTCGGCACAAGCATATAACATCACATCAAAGCATTAGATGAAGTGCTTCTGGGCTCTTATACTCACCACATAGTCTACCAACTTCCCAGACGCTAGCTCTTCCTGCAGTTTCTGAGCTTTAAGAGTCCGCTTGGCCTAAAATGATTGAACAAAATTTAAGCTGTGACCAGAAAAGAGTTCAAGTTCCCGACAGTTTGCACAAGGCATGCTGATTCTGTAGACACATTTTAAACTTACACAATTACTAAGGGAAAATCACATTTTCTTTAAACTTCAAAAGGCACTATACAAATTCAGCTTGTTACTGATGAACAAATCTTCACCCACTTTACTTTAATGCACACAAAAGCAATCTATGTACAGCTATATACATGATGATTAACCCCTTTTTGTGTTACTCGATAGTTCTGAATCATCTTCACTAAAATTTATTTTATTCACTAAAAAGTTCCAGACAATTACTAATACTTCAGTCAGCCAACATTAATCCACAAATGCACATCAAAAATCTTGTCCTCAACTTGTGTCTCTTATTTTTGAGGTGAAGTTCCAAAATCAAGTTAATATGCACTTGAAAAGAAAGAATTTATCAGTGATGATCAGTATGGCTTTGTTAGGAGGAGACTCTGTATCACCAAGCTAAATGATCTTTTTTTCCCCAAAGCAATACAAGAGTTGATTATTTACATGGACTTCAGAAAGCCCTTTGACTCTGACTCATATTGAAAACTGGTCCAAAAGGCTAGAGCCGTGTAATCCAAGACAATCTGGAATGTTGGACCCAGCACTGACTTAGGCAGAATTGTTGGCGAAAGGCTGACTTTGTCATTAGCAACATGCACCACTGGGAATGCTGTCAGGACCCTTTATTATAGCCCATTATACCTCAACTCAACTGTTATCTTTATAGCAGGGAAATCTCACCTATGTGCCTATAATACCAGTGTGATATCTTGCACTAAAAAATACTCATATCAGTTATTTCTCAAAGATCTCAAATTGTGTGTAGGTACAAAGATGTAGAAGCAACACAAATGTAACAGCAATACACCATGGGTGTTCTCTCAACTGCATTTCAACAGCTATTTAAATCCATAGGTACAAGTAATAGGACATGCATTTGGCTCCATCTACAGGTCACATAACAATACTTCAGGTTTTTATGCCTTTTTTTAAACCAGTCTCAATCTTCTCCTCCACCCCATGCAATTTGCTCCTCAACCTCTAAACTGAAGAGCTTTTTCTATGTCAGCATCATTGCCATGGATTTTTGCATTCAACGGGGAAAGAACTTGCCCAAGACCTTGTGGCCAAAGCAGGAAACAACCCTCTTTGTAAGGGGAAAAATAATCTGTTGCAATAGTGAAAGCATCAGAGTGTCTCGAAGTCAGATTACTCAGTAGAATGTTAAATTGCACTGGAGAAAAAACGGAAAATGAAATAAAGGACTAAGGAGTGACAGAGTAAAAAAGTGCAAGTTTTTACTTTGCACCTTTAAGCTTCCAAGTATGATTAAAGCCTGAAAGGCTAAGCCAACAATGTGCAACTACTATTTTTCAGTTCCAGTACAAGGCTTGAGGGAGTTCAGGTAGCTGCAACAGCAATTTCCTGGTTTTAACATTTAACTGCAAGTGTGAACACTGGAATGTTGCCTAGATATCCTTCCACACGGCTAATTACAAATTCAATAATGTATTCGATCACATACCAAGTCAACTTTTGAATACTCCTCCACAATCCTCATGTGTTCTTCTGAATCATAACCATTCCAACGATCACGCTTTCCATCATAGTCGAACGCAAGTGTTGGCTGCATGTGCTCATCTGGAGCAATGCCGATACCGGTAAACTTTGCTCCTACCTTTCTAGGTCTCTTTTCAAAAAATAAGGGTAACATCAGAGAGAATAGTACAGCACAGAATTTGAGCAAAGCAGCTACAAATATGTAGTGTTATTTCACCAAATATTTTCAAAAGTAGTATTTTACCTCTCTTAAAAAAACTTTCATTTCATACCTTCACAAATAGAAAATCAGCAGTGCAGAAAATTCTGTACATAGCATATGAGATATAGATGTAATTGGGAGGCAAACAATCCAGGGTTTAAAACAAATTCAGTAGCTAGCTAAACCGAGAATACACCTTGGACCTTATAATAAATAAGTCACAATTAGTATCAGTTACATTCTGTAGCAATTCCAATGTCACAGTTTTGAATTAGGCTGGCAATTAATCTTAAACAACACATTTATTCATTCTTAAAGGATACAGACATCACTTATTCATAATTGTTCTTAAGTTGTTGAACTGTGCTCTACTGGTGAGCATAACTACAATGTTCTTGTGTAGGGAGTTCCAGAAACTATGAATGAACCAGGAGAAACTAAAGGTGGTGATGTTACCATTCATTAGATCATCTTTGTTAACGGTTGGGGAATGCAGGCTTGCCATATGCATAATTGCAGTGCATTTTATATATGGTGGCACTGGAGCCACAATATGAATGTTTATACCGATGCCAAAGAACTGAACTGTTTTATCTGTAAAACAGTTCAGACATTCAAGTATCAGAGTGTAATCCACTACCTTCCCAATTCACTCCAAACCCATTCCCACTTCTACGTGCCACATCAGATGGTGAATTATCTAACGCAAGACTCTAAAACCAAAATAACCCACAGCAGCAAAATATAAAGAACTTGGGTTTATGTTTTGGTGCATTGGTGATGGGTTAGCTGAGGTAATGTAGAGTTACATACTCCACTAAAGTGAACAGAACCACTTCAGGGTATGCTTGGAAACTCAAGTTCAGGAAACTGGCCGATTATTTCTGGAACAGTACACCTCCGTAGAGACAGGATTTTGGAAATAATTTCTCATTCTGACGTCTCTGTCGTAAAGCAGTGCCATCAGAAAACCCCCAAGGAAGTCAATAATGTAAAAATGTAACCAAGCATCACTTACTTCCATGCAATCTTTTCTCACATGTGTTAATGCTCCACAATTTTCACATGCACCTCTTCTGTATTTGGTAACCAAGGAACCCTGAGTAAAAGAGCACACACTATCACTGTGTCTGGTCTCCTGAATTTAACTACCTTGGCTTTACAAATACCCATATTTAGCACCATAACAAATGAATTTTGTGTCACACTATTATCTTCACAGAAGAGATTCTCCCTTGATAATGTACAGAATAACGTACACAGCTCAAAAGAGACACAAAAATACTATGCCGTATCTCCGTAGTGCAAATTAGCAGTAATTCAAGAAAAAGTTTCAAATTTCCCATTGCTTCACCATAACCTAGTAGCACTCAAACTACACTAAACGAGATTTCTCTTTGGCAAGGCAGATTTTAACTTTAGGGACCACTTATAAAGTTAATTTAAAATTAGTCTAAATGATTTGTATGTTATGAAACCCTTCCAGAAACCTTCTCTGGGGTCAAATTTAATTGCTAAAGAAATCCATTTTTCTGGGGCTTTTAAACTAGAATTACATTCAATGGCATATTCAGTTTTAGATTACGCAGTCTACTTCTGTAACATGCTACTTTTTCGTTTTCTTTTTACAAGAGTATTCAACAAATTTTGTCTCCATCAAAAATGCTTGAAAATCTCTACAATTGTACTTATTCTCATTTTCTTTTAAAACAAGGAAATTAAAATCCCCACAAACAAGCAAATGTATACACGCTGCATACCTCCTGTACACCCTTCTTGTACCACTCTCCGATCGAACTGTATTTCCTTATTTTCTCAACTTGTGGCCTTTGATGCTTGAGAGTAGGTCTTTTGGAAGGATCAATATACCATGGAACCGATGATATATACTGAGGAATGTGTGGATTGATGTCTCTATTGGGTACAAGTGAAAACAAAAAATAATCAGGGGCCTACATTTTGTTTTGAAAAAGCACGGATGAAGAGTTTTTGCTAACCAAGGACAACATCCAAAATACCTCCAAAAAGAAAAATCTCAAATTATTCTGCATGGAACATCAGAAATGGAGTTGGTCAGGGTGATCTAATGAAGAAAGGAATGATTGTCAATCCCCAAGAACACTTAATTTACCTTATCATAGATTATTACACACCTACTAGCTGGTGAATCTGTTCCCTTCAGTTGGAATGCAGTATGGACTTCCACGGGAAACATCACTATATAACACTACATTTTACATTTAACCAGAGTAAGCTGCCATTTTACTTAAGAATCCAAGTGGTGACCGGAATGCAGATGGCACATCAAACGTGCCACCTCCATGATGCTGGTCAGTGTCTTGACCAGGTCAGAACACCATACCCCAGCAATACTTAGTGGCAAAAGACTAAAACCAACTAACAACTGGACACAACTAAATTAGATAAAAATGCAAGTAACATTAGAAGCTTTGAAGGATCTTTGTTGATAGGTACAGCTAACTTTCAAATTAACTACTTTTGGTTCCATAACTTCAATTTATAAATCTCAAAATATTTTTGATTTTTAAATAAGCTTGTGGAAAGTTATAAGTTCATAAGCAATATACTGAATGATTTACTCAATAATTCATAATTTTACTACAAATAGCATGCTCGCAGTTTTGGCAATTGTGTTTCAAACACATGCTATGTGTGAATATTAGTTAATGCGTTCTAATCCAATGTAAAAGCAGAAAATTAAACAGGGATGCTTTAGGCAAGACTATAAAAATAGAAAATGATGGTTAATCGAGGTGACAGAGGTTCTGGAAGATGTAGTTGGTTTGAGCCACCATTGTATAAGTGTTAGAGCCAACTACTTTAATATTACCAGATCTCAACAACTCCAATGTTCAGATGTTCCTTTCCAAATTCTTTAACATATCAGATCCACCTCATTCTCACAAAAACATGAACTATATTAGAAACATAGAAACAATGAAAACCTACAGCACAATACAGGCCCTTCAGCCCACAATGCTGTGCCGAACATGTACTTACTTTATAAATTACCTAGGGTTACCCATAGCCCTCTATTTTTCTAAGCTCTATGTACCTATCCAGGAGTCTCTTAAAAGACCCTATCATATCTGCCTCCACCACCGTCGCCACCAGCCCATTCCATGAACTCACCACTCTCTGCGTAAAAAACTTACCCCTGACATCTCCTCTGTACCTACTTCCAAGCACCTTAGAACTGTGCCCTCTCCTGTTAACCATTTCAGTCCTGGGAAAAAGCCCCTGACTATCCACACGATCAATGCCTCTCATCATCTTATACACCTCTATTAGGTCACCTCTTATCCTCCAAGGAGAAAAGGCCAAGTTCACTCAACCTATTCTCATAAGGCATGCTCGCCAATCCTGGCAACATCCTTGTAAATCTCCTCTGCACCCTTTCTATAGTTTCCACATTCTTCCTGTAGTGAGGTGACCAGAACTGAGCACAGTACTTCAAGTGGGGTTTGACCAGGGTCCTATATAGCTGTAATATTACCTCTCGGCTCTTGAACTCAATCCACAGTTGATGAAGGCCGAGGCACCGTTTACCTTCTTAACCACAGAGTCAACCTGGGCATCAGCTTTGAGTGTCCAATGGACTCGGACCCCAAGATCCCTTTGATCCTCCACACTGCCAAGAGTCTTACCATTAATACTATATTCTGCCATCATATTTGACCTACCAAAATGAACCACCTCACACTTATCTGGGTTGAACTCCATCTGCCACTTCTCAGCCCAGTTTTGCATCCTATCAATGTCCTGTTGTATCTCCTGACAGCCCTCCACACTGTCCACAACACCCACAACCTTTGTGTCATTTATAAAAATCACAAAGAGAAGGGTCCCAGCACAGTTCCCTGAGGCACACCACTGGTCACCGACCTCCATGCAGAATATAACCCATCTAAAACCACTCTTCTGTGGGCAAGCCAATTCTGGATCCATAAAGCAGTTTCTGGTAACCTCAGACTTCGAGGATTAGCAGATGACAGGATCGCTAGATTCTCAATACCCTCGAGTTCTAATGACAGCCCTCTCCAAATCTCTTGGACTATGGTCAAGGCTTCCAAGTCTTGAGATCAACTCCCAAAGTTAATCAGCCTGAAGTTAGTTTTACCTATTTCTACAGTGCACCTGTCATCGTGAGGAATGCCCATGAAGATCTCCTAGCTGTAATAAAGTAGCACAACAGTTCCAAGTTCGGTCTTTCAGGAAAGTGAATCAGGCATTTTAATTTAATAAGCTAACATTTAAGTTGTAGAAGAATTATTTATTGCATACATTAAAATAATGTATATACTACAACTGAAGAAAGTCGAACATACTGAATAAGCAGTAACTGAACATTATAAATGCAGTAAATGATATCGAAGAGTTTCCATACTCCATCCTACCATTCAAACTCTAATCACTATGAACATCTGTCCTACAGTTTTGCCCTTCCAAAGCAAAGCCATCAGAAGATAGATATGAACACAAGATATTCTGCAGATGCCGGAAATCTTGAGCAACACACACAAAATGTTGGAGCATCTCAGCAGGTCAGGCAGCATCAATGGAGGGGAATAAACAGCCAATGTTTCAGGCTGACACCCTTCATCAGGACTGCAAAGGAAGAGGGCAGAAGCCAAAATGAGGTGGTGGGAAAGGGGAAGGAGTACAAGCTAGTAGGTGATAGGTGGAACCAGGTGAGGGGATAGGTGGGTGTGGGGCAGGGAGAATGAGAGAATAAACTGGGAGATGATAGGTGGAAGAGTTAAAGGGCTGAAGAAGGAATCTGACAGAGGAGAGGACAGTGGACCTTTGAAGAGAGGGAAAGTTGAGAGGCACCAGAGGGAAGTGATGGGCAGGTGAGAATGGGTGAGAAGATACCAGAATGGGGATGGTAAAAGAGAGGAGAGAGCAGAGAGAAACAAATGCGAGTTAGAGAAATTGATGTTCATGCCTTCAGGTTGGAGGATACCCAGATGGAATATGAGATGTTGCTCCTCCAGCCTGAGAATGGCCTAATTTTGGCCATAAAGGAGGCCATGGACCAACATGTTGGAATGGGTGGCCACTGGGATTCCCACATTTAGCGGCGGACAGAAGAAAGGTGCTTAACGAAATGTGATCAGTTTATGCATTGACATTCACTTTCTGCCCTAGTTTGCAAAAACTCAGATCACTGTCCCTCTAGCAACAAACTTAGATGCAAACGTTTTAAATTTAAAGGTCAGTCACTTACTTTCCTTCTTCATCAACTTCTGCTGGAGCATTACCAAGCTTTCTCTGCTCTTCTAATTCTTTCTTCTTTCTCCAGTCTTCGCGTGTCATCTTTTTTGGTTCATCGCGGCCCACCACACCAGCAGATTCCTCAGAAGCAGGCGGATTCATGTTTTGCACAGCTCCAGATTCTACACTGCCTTGAGTTTAGGAATTCCCGATCTTCATCGGCAAACTGAAAAGCAATATCATATCTGTCAATACCTCAATAACTCTGTTATGGGGTTTCAAAATGTATCTTTCAACTAAAATGAAGGATTTTCTAATTATTGATTATTCTTGATTCGATGGTTACCTTTAGGCAGCAAAAACAACAGACTGCTGACCTGCATAATACCATGCAAGCATAAAATGGACAAACACAGCATAAGCCTTCACAATGTTATTGCTCAAGTAACACACCAATGAATCACATCACTTTGTCTCAATCTGTCCTCACTAAACAAGGTATCTATATCATCTAATTGCATTTGCCTACATTTGGCATATCCATCTAAACCGTTCCTATCCATCCACCTGCACAAATGTCTTTCAAATATTGTATTTGTACACATCTTTGCTAGTCCTGGAACTCCACCTATTTCACTTTTAAAAGCATTCCAGCTGCCATACGTTCCTTTACTTAGTTCCTAACAACCTCTCCACAATCAACTTTCACGAGTTGCTGGCATTGGAATTAGCTGTGCCCTAATTTAGAACTTTAACTCAAGAAACTATCTTTTTCAATAATGATCTTGAAACTGACAGAATTATGGTCCTGATCCCAAAGTGTACCCCCACTGAAACATTAGCCACTTGTCCAGCAAACACACACAAAATGCTGGTGGAATGCCGCAGGTCAGGCAGCATCTATAGGAAGATGTCCTGACGAAGGGTCTCGGCCCGAAACGTCGACTGTACCTCTTCCTATAGATGCTGCCTGGCCTGCTGCGTTCCACCAGCATTTTGTGTGTGCCACTTGTCCAGCCTCATTTTCTAACAGGAGGTCCAATATATACACTACAACAGAGCATATCTTGAAATGATCATAACAATATAATTAAGTTGAGTTTAATTTACTTCATGCTAATAAAATCTTTTATTTCAAAATGCCCCATGAGGCAAGAGTGCTTTTAAATGAGCTGCCTTCTCTTCCTGAACATTCGTGTGGAAACAATATTTTTCACTTAATCTCGCTACCTTTTAACTACTGAGATATCACTGACATTTTATTTCTTTATGCTGCTGAGAAAACAGATTCAATGAGGAGATCAGTCATCTCATCAAAAGTCTGCAAAAAAAAGTTTACTTACAAAGAATAAAAAAAAATTACAAGGTTACTCAAGACTACTGCAGATTAAGAAACCAATCAAAATGGAGCAATCTTGCTCTCTCTGGCAAATGCAGTGACGATTCACGCTGCCTCAGAAAGTAACAAAGTATTAAAAAAAGAATCTAACTGTTGAGATAAAGGGTCTTGACCCAAAACACATTATCCATTTTCCTTCATGGATGCTGCCTGACCTGTTAATTTCCTTGAGAAGCTTGTTTTTTGCTCTAGCTTTTGCAGTTTATTACATCTCTAAGATTAACTGTTTGCTAAAGCCTAAATGGAAAGCACTCTCTCCTGATAATCTTCCAACCCTGAGTGACAACAAGAAGTGAAAATGTTCTGAATGCTAACCGATTAAAGCTGAAGAAAGATGCACAGTGTGCGAAAGTACATGAAATATTGAAAACTAAACACTATCATGACACTCAGTTAATGTACAAATAATTTTCTGTGGAAAGTAGTAGCTAACCTTCTGAAAGCAACAAACATACTTTAATTTAGTAATAACATACCTATCTTAAAAATGATTGGCATGCTTTCATTGAAGCAAAATTTAATAAATTTGCAAAGGTAATTTATAATAGTGATATCCACTCAAATTGTACTACAGTAAATCTCTCAGCCTCTGACTACTTGGAAATTCCAGTGGTTCACCATCTAGCTGACTCATTAGTCTGGTGAGCAAGCCAGGGTCCAGACTGCTGCCTGGGGCTTTGACAGTGTGGACTGTATGTGCGAACGGAGCTGGAGTTAGGGGTGAGAACCCCAAAGATCAGGAAACTTACAGCAGCAGCCAGAGTCCAGAACGCTTGTATGTTCAGATTGATTTGATTAACTGAAATGGACCCAGGTACTGTTTGCTGCTCCCTTTAAACTCAGTGGAGAAAAACTGTTATACTACAATTTACAAAATCACATGTGCAGCACATATTAAAAGTTAAATATAGTGTGTATTGAGATTTTAATAGGAGAAACATCCAATAGCCTGGAAAATCTGCTGGTCCAGTACCATCAAAGTGCCAGGGTGTCAGATTATTATAGTTTTTAACTACCCATAACCTTGTGAATGGTTTTCCCTGATGGTACATAGATTAACTGAACCACTTTCTTTTGATTCCAAAATTATTTGCACACCTGAACCGCAAATCCCCCAGGTAAAAGTACCATAAATCGAACACTGTTAACTTTTTTCAGAAGTGAAAAATCAAAACCTTTAATTGTCTTAAATATCCAGTAGCTAAAATGACTGAGCACTAATTCAGAAATCAGCTCTACAGTAACTTGTTCTGACATGTGTTATACACAAAGAAAACTTACCAACTGATCCTCATAATTCACTGATTTCTGCAGATGTCCTCTCTCAGGAAATAAGCACTGTACTCCATAAATATAGTGAAATAAAAATGTATACTACTGCTTGGTTCTATTAATTCTTATATTTCCATTCTAATGGTTCAATTTTATATCATTATACAAACCAGGATCTGTGAGGTTGTGATTAAGACTGTAGCAGATAGAAGCTAATGGCATTTGTCAAGCTCCATTATATTTATGAGGTGATTGCCACTTAATGTACAGCAACGTAATTATCAAATATTTTATCTGAAACTAATTGCACACTGCATGACAAAATTTCAAGATTTATAAACTCTTTTCATTCCGTGAACTTGATGTAGTGTCTCCATGGCATTGACGATTCTTCATACATCCTCCACCAGCTCCATTTCAAGCTTTGACTATTTCCACTGTACGGTACTGAGATTGACAGCTGCAGCATACTCTGCCGCCATCTGGTACAAATATATACTAACACAGCAACCTTGAAACTCTGATTTATTGTGCTTGATTTTATTACGTGTCAGCAGCAAGATCACCTTTTTTTTTGCTACTAGTTAGTAAAGTTATTTGCCACATACAGTTCTAATAATGAGTTCAGTCTCCACTGTAAAAGCTAACAGCATTCCAGAGGTAACAAAACTGCTCATGTAGCAAAACTGCTCACGTAGCAAGGATGACAGCGTGAAGGAAAACAGTCCCAAACCAAATCTGAAGTGAATTGACGTTCAGCAATAAAATTTCAGGCCTTCCAGTCACAGATATAACTATAGAACACTGCAGCATAGAAACAGGCCCTTCGGCCCACCTAGTCCATGCCAAACCACTGATCTACCCAGTCCCATCGACCTGCACCCAGACTATACCCCTCCCGTCCTTGTACCTATACAAATATTTCTTAAATGTTGAAACTGAACCCTGCAAACACCACTTGCCCTGTCAGCTCATTCCACACTCTCAACACCCTGAGTGAAGGAATTCCCCCTCATGTTCCCCTTAAACATTTTACCTTTCACCCTTAACCCACGACCTCTAGTTGAAGTCTCACCCAACCTCAGTGGGTGAGCAATACCTGCTTGTATTCATCCCATCTATACCCCTCATCATTTTGTATACCTCTATCAAATCTCTCCTCAATCGTCTTCTTCCTAGGGAATGAAGTCCTAACTTATTCAACCTTTCCCTGTAACCCAGGTCCTCAAGTCCTGGCAACATCCTTGTAAATTTTCTCTGCACTCCTTCAACCTTATTTACATTTTTTCTGTTGGTAGGTGACCAGAACTGGACACAATACTGAAAATTGGGCCTCACCAAAGTCTTATGTCATTTCAATATCCCAACTCCTGTACTCAATACATTGACTTTTGAAGGCCAATGTGCAAAATTTTTCTTTATGATCCTAACTATCTGTAATGCTGCTTTCAAGGAACTATAGATCCATATTCCTAGATCCCTCTGTTTTACTGCACTCTTCAGTGCTGTACCGCTCAACATGTAAGACCTACCCTTGTTGGTCCTCCCAAAGTGCTACACCTCACACTTCCTGCATTAAAATCCACCTGTCATTTTTTAGCCAGTCTAGATCCTGCTGCAAGCTTTGATAGTCTTTCTCGCTGTCCACTACACCCCCATCTTGGTGTCATCTGCAAATGTGCTGATCCAGTTTACCACATTATCATCCAGCTTGTTGTTATAGATTATAAACAATAATGAACGCAACACAGATCCCTTTGGCATGCCACGAGTCACAAATACTATCATTCCCTTGCTACTTCTGCCAAGCTAACGTTTAATCCAATTTACTACCTCATCTTGAATGCCAAGTGACCGGACCTTCTTGACTAACCTGTCACGTGGGATCTTATCAAATGCCTTGCTAAAGTCCATGTAGACAACATCCACTCCTTTACCTTCATCTACTTTCCTAGTAACTTCCTTGAAAAACTCTATTAGATTGTTTGGACATGACTTACCATGCCCAAAGCCCTGCTGACAATCCCTGATCAGTCCCTGTCTATCTGAATACTTCTATGTCCAGTCCCTTAGAATACCTTCCATTAACTTTCCCACTGCTGATGTCAGGCTCACCAGCCTATTATTTCCTGGTTTATCCTGAAAGCCTTTCTTAAACAATGGAATGACATAAGTTCTCCTCCAATCCTCTGGCACCTCAGCCCTGGCTAAGGATGTTTTAAGTATCTTTGCTAGGCCCCTGCAATTTCTGCACTAGTCTACCTGATCAGGACCTGAGGATTTATCTACCCTAATTTGCCTCGATTCCTCCTCCTCCGTAATCTGCATACGGTCCATGACCTGCCTGTTTCTTTGCTTCATTTCTATAGACTGTGTCTGTCTTTAGAGTAAATACAGATGCAAAAAACATCATTAAAGATCTCCCACCCCTTTTGGCTCCACGTAAAGATTACCACTCTGACCTTCCAGAATCACTCTTCTGCTCTTAACATATCTGTAGAATCACAGGATTCTCCTTCACTTTGTCTGCTGGAGCAACCTCATGTCTTCTTTTAGCCCTCATGATTTCCTTCTTAAGTGTTCTCTTGCATTTCTTGTACTCCATAAATATCTCATTTTTCCTACTCCTTTTTCTTAACCGGGGCCTCAATATTTCTTGTAAGCCAAGGTTCCTTAAACCTGTTAATCTTGATTTTTATTCTGAAAGGAAGGTCTCCTACTTTCCAAGTACATCTCTGCCAGAAAGCAGCCTGTCCCAATCTATACTCGCCAGATCCTTTCTGATACCATCAAAATTGGCCCTTCTCCAACTTAGAATCTCAACCCATGGACCAGACCTATCCCCTTCCATAATCACCTTGAAACTAATGGCATTATGACCACTAGACAGAAAGTACTGTAACTTCTGAAACCTGCCCTGTCTCATTCCTTAACAGGAGATCAAGTATCACACTCTCTCTAGTTGGGACTTCTATGTACTGATTAAAAAAAAACTTTCCTGAACACATTTGATAAACTCTTTGACTTCCAACCTTTCTACAGTATCAGAGTCCCAGTTAATATGTGTAAAGTTAAAATCACCTATCACAACCTAATGTTTCTTACAACACTCTGTGATTTCTCTACAAATGTGCTCCTCTAAATCGGACTCTTCTGTGGTCTATAATATAATCCCATTAACATGGTCTATACCTTTCTTAATTCTCAGTTCTACCCATAAAGGCTCAATAGATGAGCTCTCCAGTCTGGCTTTTCTGAGCACTGCCGTGACATTTTTCCTGACGAGTAATGCCACCCTCTCCCCTTTAATCCCTCTTGCTCTATCATGTCTATAATAACAACCGCAGAACACTGAGCCGCCAGCCCTCTCTCTCTCCCCAGCAACCGTGTCACTAATGACTACAATGTCATAATTCCACGTACCGAACCATGCCCTTAGCTCATCCGCCTTTCCTACTATACTTATAGTATTGAAATACACGCAGCTCAAACAATAGTCCCACCACCTTCAACCTTCTGATTCCTGACTTTGTATGTAGGCTGTCTCCACAACCATTCCACTATCTGTCCTGGCACCCTAGTTCTTATCTGTCTTACTCTTGTTTAACCCCCGCCCCCCCCCCAAATGCAGTACTGGCAAAACTTCCTGTTAGGATATTAGCTCCCCTAGCCCCGCTCCAGTTCAGGTGCGAACTATCCCTTCTGCACAGGTCCCTCCTTCTCTGGAAGAGAGCCCAATGATTCAAAAATCTGAAGCCCCCCCCTCTACCTGCACCACTTGTTAAACTGTCTGGTCTTCCTATTTCTGGTCTCAGTTGCACATGGCATGGGTAGCAATCCTGAGATCAGAACTTGGGGTACTCACTATGCAGGACCTAGTCACCCCTCCTACCCACATCATTGGTACCAACATGGACCACAACCTCTGGCTGCTCACCCTCCCACTTAAGAATGCTGCTGACTCGATCTGAGGTGCCCCTGACCCTGACCCAGGAGGCAACATACCATCCATGAATCTCGTTCTCATCCACAGAACCTCCTTTCCGTTCCCTAAGGAATGAACCTCCTTCATTGTAGCTTGCCTCTTCTCCCCACTGCCATCCCTCGAAGCCACAGAGTCAGACTCAGATACCTGACCACTGTAGCTTTCCTCTGCTAGGTAATCTCTCCCAACAGCATCCAAAGTGACATACCTGTTACTGAGGGGAACAGCCACGGGGTATCTGCACTGACTGGCTATCCCTTTTCCCCCTCCTGACGTTCACCTGGTTACTTGTGTCCTGTACCTTGGGTGCAACTACCACCCTACAACTAACCGCTCAGCCTCCTGAATGTTCGTGAGCTCATCCTGTTCCTGCTCCAGCTTCTTAACACAGAGCGCTAGAAGCTGCAGCTGGATGGACTTCTTGCAGGTGTAGTTGTCAGGGACACTGGAGGTCTCCCTGCCTTCCCACATTCTGCAAGAGGAGCACTCCACTATCCTGCCAGGCATTCCCACTTCTCTAAATGAGCACCAAGAAAGAAAAAAAGAATAAATAACAAAGAAAGATACTTCCCTGGAGCTTAAGCCTCTCTTTACCAAAGCCTCAACTCCCCACTCCTACAATGGCCCACTCACACAATGGCTGCTCCGCTTAAACTTAACTTCTCTTTTATTAGATCTTGCCAAGTGCCTAATTTATGCGCAATCCAATGTCTCCCCGGGAATCGTGCAGTGTAGAATATGCCAAATGCCCCTGCTCACATCGTTTAAACTCTCCCTCCCTCTACGCAATCCAATTTCTCCTCGGGAACTGTGGCGTGTAAAATGTGTCTGGGTAGATACTGTCTGGGCACAGAGAGAAAAGAAATCAAGCAAGCTTAAATTTTTGTACAGTCCAACTAAAAAGGAGAGGTTCTACTGTAGAGTATTTTTGATGTGTTGATTACTACATCAACTTTCATGTAAGAAAGTGAAGCTACATACTTCTTTCAGTTAAAGTTCAGGGCTTCCATCCTTTCAAGGATCCCTGATTGCCACTTCCGATGCAAATATCAGCAATAAGATTTCCACAGGCCCCAATTCAACACTCTTTCTTGCTCTTCTAGTACTCCCACCAACGCAATGGGCCAAGCTTGCTGCTCATGGTCACTATGCATTTCGTAGTCTGGCTTCCTGACCCAAAGTGTTTGAGATTCCAGTGGTATAGCCCAGTCGTCACCTTTAGTGTGTTGCTGAACACAGAAAATACTTTATCCTACAAACTTTTAAGGCAGAGTGACATAGGGATAGAGGAAAGGAGGGGGAGTCTCCAGCCCCTTGGTATGAACATAGAATTCTCCAACTTCCGGTAATTCTCCAACTTCCCCGGAGAATTCTATGTTCATACCAAGGGGCTGGAGACTCCCCCTCCCTTCCTCTATCCCTATGTCACTCTGCCCCCTCTCCCAGTTCCCTCATGGTTCCGCCTCCTTCTTCTACTACCCATTGTTTTCAGGGCTATGACATCAACGCTTCCCCTCCCCCACCCCTTTGTCTTTCAAATTACTGGTCTTTCAACTGAAGCTACAAGCATTCTTCAAATCTTTCCCCACCTTTCATTCTTCAGTCCTGACGAAGGTTTCCGGCCTGAAACGTTGACTCATCGTTTCTAACTGATGCTGCCCGACCTGCTGAGTTCATCCAGCGTACTGAAAGTGTTGCTTTGATCACAGCATCTGCAGATTATTTTGTGTTTAATGTTCTTGTTTACAAAATGCTAAGACATTAAAAATAATTAAATGGAGCAAACCTAAAGTAATTTAGAAAAGGAACATAGCTTTTACTTCCTGTTCTGTAGATCACTGTAATCAATGTGGGGATTCATGAGTCCCATGCAGGGCAGATTGGCATGAGGTACAGGAACTGGTTTCCAGTATTAACACTGAAACATCTACCAATACTGAGCACCACAGGAGCAAAGTTTAGAACTCACTATCACTATGTTATTGGCTTTCTCATTCGACTATGCTGTTTTTAAATACAAACTTCCTAGCATTGAAATAGGCAAAATTTGACAGCTCCAACACATAATCAAGCCTTTTGCATCAACTGATATCTGAGTTTTGTTTTAGTTTTCCCTCTCTTAACAGGTTGAGCCATAGAAACTTCATTCTGAATTCAGTTAGTAAAATTAACATAGGAAATCCCTCAAGGCACTACAAAGGAACAGAATGGGAAAAAAAAATTAAATATTTACCATCCCTTGATACTTTATGCCTGATGATAATTAGACAAGGTGGATGGTTGGAACAAGCAATAGAGAATGAATGGCTTCAGATGTAACATGAGAAAAGACATGCTGGGTATGTGGAATAATCTCCCATCAATTGTGATTACTTCAGATCAAGGGATCTGAACATCAAAGCAAGAACAAAGAAAAACAGAATAAAAGATGAGAAAAGCAGGAAGTAGATTAATGAAAACAACCAGAGCAGCTAAGAGACAGATAAAAGTCAGTAAAAGGTAGCTTACTTAACCAAGGAAAGCACTGGGAAAAGAAAACAAGCAGACACTCCAGTGGCCACTTTATTAGGTACTGTATGTACTGAGTGTACGCTCATGGTCTGACGGGCGATAGCCCATCCACTTCAAGGTTTGACGTGTTGTGCATTCTGCACACCACTGTTCTAACACAACGCTACTCAAGTTACTGTTGCCTTCCTGTCAGATTGAACCAGTCTGGCCATTTTCGTCTGACCTCTCTCATTAACAAGGCTTTTTCACCCACCCAACTGCTGCTCACTGGACATTGCATCAGTCTTTATAAACACTAGAGAGCGTTGTGCACAAAAAACACAGGTCAGCAGTTTCTGAGATACTCAAACCAGCCCGTCTAACATCAAGAATCACTTCCAGCACACTTCCTCCCTGTTCTGCTGTTTGTTTTCATCAACAACTGAACCGCTTGACCCTGCCTGCACGTTTTCATGCACTGAGCTGCTGCCACATGATTGGTTGATCAGATATTTGCATTATTGAGCAGATGTACCTAATAAAGTGGCATTGAGTGTATTTACACAGCTTAAACTTACAGATTTAAAATAATCACCAGTAAAATCTAGGCAGTTACAGTCAAAGTTTTATTTATTTATGTATTGAGATACAGCACAAGGAAGGCCCTTCTGGGCTTTCGAGCTGCGCCGCCCAGCAATACCCCGATTCAACCTGAGCCTAATCACGGGACAATTTACAATGACCGATTAACCTACCAACCGGGACGTCTTTGGAATGGGGGCGGATACCGGAACACCCGGAGGAAACGCACGCAGTCACGGGGAGAAGGTACAAACTCCTTACAGGCAGTGGTGGGAATTGAACCCAGGTCGCCAGTAATGTAGAGCATTGTACTAACCACTATGTTACTGTGCTGCCCTCAAAAAGGAAATATATTTCTTTGTTTCCATTTCTGCACAGAAGGAGTCCACTGAACTTAAAGTCAATACTAACTCACTTTAATCAATACATGCCCGCCCACCCACAACTCCTTCCCCATAGCTCAGAAAATTTACTTTCCTTCGCCACTTTCGTATTAAAACCCCTGACTGATCCACTTCCACCAATCTTCTTCTTCTCAAGCCCTTCACCCCTACTGGGGCAAAGCCACCGACAGCAGCTCGTCAGAGTCCTTTGTCCTGGGCCAATAGTTGATCATCCCTGTGGCTTCCACACTCATCGTGCTACTTCATATGCCTTCTAAGCAAAGATCCTTCCTCTCCCACGGATGAGGTCTTCGGAGCTTCTGTTGGCATTTTTGAAAGTCTGGGTTTTCATGGAATGGGGCTGCTAGCCCCATTCCCACCTCTCTTCCTTTCGTAGCTGGGCTTGGGACCCTCCACAGTGGAGTTAATAACCCCCTTCCCACTTCTGTATTTAATTCCCTAGCAATGAAAATTAACATTTTATTAGCCTACACATTTCCCTGCTGTAAATGCAAACCAGCCTTTTGTGAATCACCCAAATCCATCCATTTCTCATCTTTAAACAGTACATTTATTTTTGTTTTTTTCCTGCCAAAATAAATGTCATATCTGCTACATCGTCATTCACTCACTTAAAGAGCCTGTCTTTTTCCATCTTAACAAATTAGTTTCCTAACTGTCTGAACATTTAGCAATCAGACTAACGTCTTCATCCAAATCATTTATTAACGTAGAAAAAGTTGAGACAACACCAATCGGTACCACTTACTACATTTTACCAAACAGAAAATGACTCATTTACAGCTCTCTCCATTTCCTGTTAGTCAATCAATTTATAACAATACGTTGCATCCTACACAGAGCCTCTGTTTTCTGCAATAATTTTACACGTGGTGTCACACGACCGCTTATCTAGAATTTCTCTGATAACGTCAATGTATCACCATTAGTAATTATTTCTTATATTTTCCCCTCCAGCTGTTAAGCTAAATTGGCCTGTATTCCCACATAGGAATTACATCCAATTAACAGATATTGATGAATTCCATTCAGTTACCTGTTTGGGTTAGGGTTAGGGTTCTGTTCAGTAATTTACAAGGTTAAACTTGCACCTAGAAAATTCAAACAAAACTCATAAGCATTAGAGCTGTAAAACAAACCACAAATAGATGACATGCAGGAACAAGAGCTACTGCTGGTCTCTCAGAATTCTTGGCCTTGGGTGCTGCTTGCATGAAGCTTCTGTGTTCTCCATGTGACTGCACTCATTTCCACTGGATGCTGCGGTTTCTTCCCACACCTGAATTTGAATGGAATTGAATTTATTTAAATCTTACATCCGTCCCACAATGTGAGGGAGTAAAAATCTTTGTAATACGACTCCATCACAATGTACAGACGTGAGTTTATAAGTCTAATGGCTTGTGGAAAGAAGTTGACCAGTAGACTGTTGGTCCTGGCTTTAGTGCGGTGGTACCGTTTGCCAGATGGAAGCAGCTGACACAGTTTATGGTTGAGGTGACTGGAGTCCCCGATGATCTCCCAGGCCTCCTTTCTGCACCTGCTGCTATAAACGTCGTCACTGGAGAGAAGTTCACATCCATAGATGCGCTGGGCTGTCCATACCACTCTCTGCAGTGCCCAGCGACCAAGGTTGGTGCAGTTCTGTACCAGACGCTGATACAGCCTGTCAGGATGCTCTCAATGGTGCCCCTGTAGGAGGTCTTGAGTCTTTGGGACTCATGCTGAACTTCAGTCGCCTGAGTTGGAAGAGACGCTGTTATGCATTTTTTGCCACAAAGTTGGTGTGTACAGTCCAGGTGAGATCTTCGGTGATGTGTATACCGAGGAACTGGAAACTACTCAGCCTCTCAGCTGCAGTCCCATTGATGTTGATTGGCGTGAGCCTGTCTCCATTCCTCCTGTAATCCACTATCAGCTCTTCTGTGTTTCGGACATTGAGGGAGAGGTTGTTATCCTGGCACCACTGTGTCAGGGTGTTAACCTCTCCTCTGTGGACTGTATCGTCACCGCTAGAAATAAGATGTGCTGATAGATAAACCGGCCAAACTAAATTGCCTCCAGTGTGGTTGGGCACATGAAAGAGAAAGAGATGAAGTGCGACGGGAGTTCACTTCAGCTGTCCTGATGGCAGTCTCAATCCCACCTCGGAGGGTCACAAAGCCCATGCTCTATGAACTACACTCTATGGTCAACATCTGAAAGCCATTTCTTCATTGTCAGTGACTTCAATTGGGCCAACTTCAGAATGTGTCATCAAAATACTACCAGCACTTCTCCTCTTCTACCATGCACACACACAACCTTGACCTTTGCTATTGAACCAAGCGTGCCTACTGAGGCATCCCCCACCACCCTGCCCACACTTTGGTAAATCAGACCATAAGACACAAGGAGCAAAATTAGGCTATTCAGCTTGTTGTGTCTGCTCCACCATTGCATCATGGTTGACTTATTATCCCTCTCAATCCCATTCTCCCACCTTCTCGTCATAACCTTTGAATCCCTGACTAATCAAGAATCTGTCAACCACTGCTTTAAGTATACCCAATGTCTTGGCCTCCACAGCCATCTATAGCAACGAATTCCACAGATTCACCATCCACTTGTTAATGAAATTCCTTTTCATCTGTTCTAAAGGGACATCATTCCAATCTGAAGCTGTGCCCTCTGTCCAAGACATTCTATCTAGGCCTTTAAATACTTGATATGATTCAATTAGATACCCTTTAATTCTTCTAAACTCCAGAGAGTGCAGGCCCAGAGCCTCATACATTAACCCTTTCATTCCTGGATCATTCTTGCTAGTTTTGGAGAGGGCCCTTTAGAGCAGCACATCCTTTCTTAGATAAGGGGCCTAAAATTGCTCACAGTACTCGTCGTTCAGTGGGGTCTGACTGATGGCTTGTAAAGCCTCAGCATTACAGCTTTGCTGTTATATTCTAGTCCTCTTGCAATGCATGCTCAAATTGCATTTGCCTTCCTTAACACCAACTCAACCGGCAAGTTAACCTTTAGGGATTCCTGTATGAGAACTCCCGAGCCCCTTTGCACCACCGATTTCTGAATTTTGTACCCATTTAGAACACAGTCTACTCATTTACTCCTTCCACCAATGTGCATGACCATGCACGTCCCATCTGCCACTTCGCCCATTCTCCTAAGCTGTTCTGTAGATTCCCTGCCCCTTTGTATTGTCTGCAAAGTAATCAATTCTGTCATCCAAGTCACTGACATATAATGTGAAAAGCTGTCCTAACACCGATCCCCGAGGAACACTGCTAGTCACTCGCAGCCAACCAGAAAAAGCCCCCTTTACTCCAGCACGTTGCATTCTACCAGTCCGCCAATCTTCTATCCACGCTGGTAACTTTCCTGAAATACCATGAGCTCTTATCTTGTTTAGCAGCCTCATGTGTGACACCTTGTCAAAGGCCTTTTTAAAATCCAAGTAAACAATATCCACTGGCTCTCCTTTGTCTATCCTGCCTGTTATACCCGACAATAATTCCATCAGATTTGTCAGGCAAGATTTACCCTTGAAGAAACCATGCTGACTTTGGCCTATGTTATCACGCGTCTGCAAGTACCATGAAACGTCATCCTTAATAATGGGTTCAAACGTCTTCCCAGCTACTGAAGTCAGGCTATCTGGGCTATAATTTCCTGTTTTTTTGGCCTTATTAAAGAGTGGAGTGACATTTGTGAATTTGCAAACAGACCACTAGGTTGTGCTCCTTCTCCCTACATAAAAAAAACAGAAGCTGAAGCAGGAGGATCCAGTCCAGGAAGCCACACAATGCAGCTTTGAGGAAATAGGTGAGCTTCTACATGACAGCTCAGAGTCAGCAGACTGGTCCACGTTCAGAGACTCAGCTGCCGGCCTCGATGAGTACGATGAGTATGTCACCACCACCCTGGATTTTATCAGCAAACGTGTTGAGGACTGCGTACCACAGAGGAGAATCCGTGTGTTCCCAAACCAAGAAGTCTTGGAAGGACGAGGAGCTCCACTCCCTACTGAAGTCCAGGAATGCAGCATTCAAATCAAGTAACACCAACTGTCTACAAATCATGAAATGACTTCTATAAAACTATCAACTATGCCAAAAGACAATCCACCATTCCAAAGCTGAGTCTCAGACAGCCATCGTTAGTGGCAGGGCTTACATGCTTTAAAGGGCTACAGAACTAAGTCAGGTAGCATCTCTACCATAAACAAACCCCTTCCCAATGAATGTAATGCATTCTATGGTCATTTTGAACAGAAGGGATTTGTATGTCAGCAGCCCCCAATGCACTCAGTCCCACAATCACCACTGCAGATGCAAGATCAGTCCACAGGAGCGTGAAACTGCAGAAGGACTCAGGCCCGGATGGCCACGTCCATCGATCAGACACAGATCAGCTCACAGCAGTATTTTCAGATATCCTTAACCTCTCCCTGCTTCAGTCCTACGTTCCCACCTGCTTTACGAAAAACACCATCATCTCAGTACCTAAGAAAAGACAAGGTATTGTGCCAAACGACTACCATTCAGAGGCTCCATCGTGAAGTTCTTTGCGAGGCTGGTCACGGCATGCATTAACCCTGGCCGCTTAGACAGCCTTCGACCCACTGCCGAAACAGGTCTATATTGTAGACGCCAAGTTCCCAACCCTACACTCGCCTCTGGAGCATCAAGACAGTAAACACTACTACTTTAGACTGTTGTTTATTGACTGCAGTTCCACCTTCAATACTATAATTCCAAGCAAACTCAACAAAAACTCCAAGACATAGGAGTTAACATCTCTCTCTACAAATGGACCCCACGATTCCTTCCCAGTGGACCACAATCAGTAAGGAAAGACACCCACCCTCCTCCCCATGATTATTCTCAATACTGGTGCTCCACAAGGATTCATCCTCAGACCCCTACAGTACTCCCTTTACACTCATGGCTGCATGGTCAGATTGTGCTCTAAGCCCACCTACAAGTCTGCAGATGCTACCACCGTGGTGGGTCGCATTTCAAATAACAAGAAGTCAGAGTACAGGAAGGAATAGAGAGCTTAGTGACACAGTATCATGACAACAACCTTTCCCTCAATGTCAACAAAAGAGATGGTCATTGACATCAGGAAGGGAGGTAATGCACTTGCTTCTCTCTTCATCAACAGCGCTGAGGTTGAGAGCTTTAGGTTCCTAGAAGTCTTGGTCTGAAGAACATGAGATGAAGAATCATTGAAAGTGATTGTGGGAACAGTTTGGTGAAGGGGCAAGTGAAGTTATCCCCACTGGTTCAAGAGCCTGGTTCTAGATAGCCTCCAAGCTGACAGCAGGAACATCAATTTCTCTAACTTCTGGTAATTTCTCTCTCCCCACCCCCTCCTTTCTTTTTTCTATTTCCTGCTGTGGCTCCCCTCTTACCCCTTCTCATTCCTCATCTGCTTATCACCTCCTTCTGGCCCACTCTCCTCTCCCATCAGACTCCTTCGGCTTCAACCCACCACCTCTTCCACCTGTCATCTCCCAGCTTCCCACTTCAACCCTCTCCCTCACCTACCTTCCTTCCCCTCACCTGGTTTCACCTACTACTTTCTAACATACTCCTTCCCCTCCCCCTTCTTCCCCCTTCCATTCCTGTCCTGGTGAAGGGCCTCGGACCGAAACGTCAGCTCTTTATTCCTCTCCATTGATGCTGCCTGACCTGCTGAGTTCCTACAGCATTGTATGCGTGTTACTCTAGAATGGAGCAACCATGGGACAAATGGCTTTGTGTCTTATTAACTGATTCCCTGCTACCATCCCCCCACCCAACACATTCAGGGATAATACGTGCTCTGTCTGGAGAAATCTGCCTACAGTATATCACAGGCTGAGCATCCCCTATCTGAAATCCTAAATTTTTTAAAGTGCTGACATGATGCCACGAATGGGAAATTCCACAATGTGCTGGGAAGGTTCCCAGGTGAGGAACACGATAAAAAGTTCTGAGCAGTGACCTCACACAGCCTGAGTGGGGCCCTGTTGGTGCCAGTTTCTCAGCAGTCATAGTCAGACCTTTGTGCATTACTCACGGTGATTACCATGTGTTTTGTGCTTACTCTCTGCTCTGCGCTGTGGAGATATTGCTGAAAATATCAAAAAGATCTGCAGCTACCCCTGGTAATGGTGAGAAGAAAAAGAGGAAGCATTTCTGATTATTAGAATGTCAAGTTGTTAGAAAATCATGACAGCAGTGCAAGTGTGAAGCATCTGACAGAAGAGTATGATGTAGGAACGACCACCATCTACAACCTGAAGAAACAGAAGAACAAAAAGAAAGTAGTGAACAGAAGTTAATGAAAAATGAAAAAACACCACATAAAGCAAAAAAAAATTCTCTCATGTATTGAAAGAGTGGACTCGTCAGCGGAGTATACTGATCATGAAACAAGCAAAGGTCGATCACACCAACACAAAATTTGAAGTCAATTGTGAATATTCAGCAGGCTGGTTGCAGAAATTTAAGAAAGGGCATGGCATTAAATTTTTAAAGATTTGTGGTGATAAAGCATCTGCTGATCACAAGGCAGCAGGGAAATTTATTGATGAGTTTGCCAAGATCGTCACTGATGAAAACCTCGGACCAGAGCAAGTCTACCCACATCATCTACAGGAATGAAGGATGACAAGGACAGAACAATTGTACTGGGATGTGCTAATGCAACTGACGTGCATCAGTGTAAACTTGCTGTGGTAGGCAAAAGCGCACGTCCTTGCTGTTTTAAAGGAGTGAAGACCTTACCAGTCTATCATTATGCTAACAAAAGGACACGGATTGCCAAGGAGATCTTTTCTGAATTATTTCACAAAGATTTTGTACCAGTGGCTCGTGTACACTGCAGGGAATCTGCACCGAGTGTAACACGATCAGCATCATCATTGCGTTCAAAACAAAATGCTGACTTTTTTCACAGTTTTCATTACATTCACTTGTAATTAAATTCAATCTTTTGTTTTGATACCTTACGTAAAAGCTAAAAGAAAAACAACAAACACAGTATACTGTAAACTCGTAATCAAAAGAGGGCATCGTAGGTGGAGACTGAAAGCCTGCCATTGTTGTTCAACAGCTGATACAGGTATTCTCCCGATGCTGCTATGCTGCTTTTGTTACCCTGCACACATTGCATTTTCCTTATATTAATGGTATGTAATAAGACGAATAAACTCTTCTGGGGCTTCCAGTTGGGTACAGGTATCGATTATAACCGACGCTTCGATGACAAACTATGCCATCTTCATCAGGGATGACACCTGGGCATGTCCAGTCCAGTGGTATTTATAACCCCATCATCCGTATCTCCTGATCGGTTAATCCTCATCCAATCAGGTTTCCATTCTCCCACCTTGTTTCGAATTCCAGTTGTGACTTAAAATGAGACCTTCGTCTTTGTTAAAATTCTTTATCTCTAGTTTAATTTCAATGGCTTCTTTCACTGGCGGTCCAAAAAGCCATTGGCACGGCACAGTAGTTTCACGCTGCCGAAGTCAATCTTATGGCCATTGCAAATGCAATTTTCTGCTACTGCTGATTTCTCCAGATAATCCAAACGGATATGCCTCCTGTGCTTCTTGATGCAGGTTTTCATCGTGCGTCCTGGCTGGCTGATACACGTGGCTCTGCATTCACAGGGAATCCTGTAAACGTCAGCTGACTGGAGTCCCAGATCATCTTTCACCCGCATAAACTGTGATTTGAGCTTCCTTACAGGTTTGTGGATGGTATTAATTGGTATTTCTTCAGGATCTTGATGATCCTTTCAGAAGCTGTGGAAATACAGGGAAGACAGGCGGTAGCAACGGGTTCTTCCTCGTTGTCAGGTTTCCTGGTTTTTCCGTCGGCCCTTTTAAGAGCCCAATTGATTTCCTTCACCTTGTGCCATTCTGTAGGAACATCGTGCGTAATCGTCTTATTTCCTCAGGGAGACTCTCCAGGTCCAAAATAGTTTTTGCACAGTTATTCAAAGTAGAAAGAATTGCTCTACATTGGGAGGTGTGATGGTGGCTGTTATTCTTGAGGTATAAGTCCATGTGAGTGAGTTTCCGATATTTATCATGTCCGAGGCTACCGTCCGGTTTCTGTTGTATTAGAACGTCTCGGAATGAGAGGAACCACCGTTCTCCATCTCCATCATAAATTGAATGTTTCGATGTATATTGTTCAGATGGTCGTGGAACTGTTGGAGTGCACAGAGTCCATGAGGCCACACTACGAAGATGTCATAGTCGTCTCTGAAAAGTTGTTGTATCCCTGATGCAGGTGGCAGAGTCGGTCATCAAAATGTCGGTTATAATCAATACCTGTCTCCGGCTGGAAGCCCGAGAAGGATTTATTCGTCATTTATGCTGGGAAAGCACGAGATCCTTTTTCGGTATGTAACATGTTTACTGTTAAGTACATGTGTGACGTACAAGTGTAAGAGAAAGATTGTTGACCAGTAGAACATAAAGCCAGTCAGAAATGATGGAGATGCCAAACAACCAATGACTGTCCATCTCGGCAGCCGAAGTGCTAACAGCTCACCTTTCTGATGGTTCCATTTGTACGTTATATTTTCATGCACAAAATTATTAAAAATATTACATAGAACTAGCTTCAGGGTATATGTATAAGCTGTACATGTAAGGGAAATGAATTTTGTGTTTAGACTTAGGTCCGATCCCCAAGGTATCCCATTATATAGCTGCAATTATTCCAAAATCCAAAAAAATCGAAACACTTCTAGTCGGATACAGGGTGTCCTCTATAATAAGATTAGAGGACGTACAACAGACATTGACCGTCTCCTGGACAATAAGGGTTACAATATTTACTGTCCTGGCAATTATAAACAGTAGCTGGCTACAGAAGGGACATTAACAGCACCCTTTTCCCCTTCCCTTCCTCTCCCAACACATTTAGAGAATCATTGGGTGCCCACTAGCTCGCACCGGAGTTTAGGACCATTAACCATGGGTAGATTTCTGAGGAGAGTGTGGGTAGCGTCAACGGTAGGAGAGTTAAACCAAAATGACGGTGCCTGCTCTTCCCACGATATCGACATCACCGCCGCACTAAGGCCGAGTAGGTGCAACTCGAAACCTGCCGCCGCTGCCGATCACTCGCGAACTTTACTTACATCTGCACCCTCTCGTCCCAGCGCCCGAGCAGGATTCAGGCCACTGCCGACGACAACAACAGGCCCTGTGTCGCACTTCCGGCGCTCTTCGCTGTCGTCACACCAAAGCGATAGACCGTGCCCACGGCCGCCATCTCGAATCCACAACGAGGCTACACTGACGGCGCTGCAACGCGCTGGCTTGTTTGTTAGAATTAGTCATTCATCGTTTCAAACTTACTTTGCAAATTATGATATAAAGAAAGACATTATCGTAGGAGGTCACAGTTGTTCACTTTAAGACTAACCGTCCTATTCATTTAAATCTCACAAAAGCAAACAATTTTAAGAAAATTGTCCTCATTGTGTAGGATTCTCATCAAACCGAAGCCCTGTTTGTAACGGGCAACTTTGTAAGTACTCAAATCTGTTATAGAATCAATATGCACAAGATCCTTATAAGGTGAATTACTTTTGTTTAGGAAAATTAGTTTCCACCTTTGATAAAATCTGCATCACTGTGGTTCCTGGTTTATTATGAGTGAAAATTAGAAAGCCGCAGGAAGTCTTCCTAATAATTTTAATGTTAGATGAAATGATTACGCTGTCAAAGGACTTGCTGTGATTGAGATTTAAAATTCTGCACTTCAAGCTTCTCTCCGTAATAGCATTTGTAATGAACAATGGGATTTTGAAATGAACCATACAGATGTAGAATATTTTAAACTTTACTCTTGGTCGGTAATTAAGGAGCAGCTAGTCTTAAAGAGGAAAAGGAGTGGGACCAAGCGGGATGCTATGTCCTCCCCTGACAATATTGAAATAAGGGAATAAAAAGTTTCTGATGGGTGTCCATTGGACATGTTGAAAACACAGTGCACTGAGTATAAACAGTATTAGGAATGAATCTGACACTGATTCTCACAATTGAACAGCCTGCCACATCCACTATTGTGAATCACAGAAGTAGAATGACTACTTGAACAAAGTACCAGCGTCTATGGAAATACATCCCCTCATGAACACATTTGTTGAGGCTAGGAGGTGGAAAAACACCAAAAGATGTGAACTGTAAGGTGAACTGCTTACTTGCTCAAATTCCACAAAACCCGGGTGAAAAAGCACTGGCAATATTGGAGTCATTAAGAAATATGCATGTACCACATGTAGTTTCATAATTTTTGATAATGTTTGTTGCAAATATATCATTATTGTAAACAAAACATTAGATTTGTAGAGGCAGCAGATTGGATACATATTTGTTCAGCATATAAATGTTGTCAATGTGAAGAAGCTACAAGATCTTTTTCTAACACATTTCTATTTTTTTACTAATGTGAAGATTTCAGATAAATTTGAATAAATCTTAGGCAATTAATACTAGCCTTTCCCATATGAACTTAATGCAAGACGTTCACCTGAAGAAAATGTTTTACACTGCCCATTCTATTGAAATGAAGTGGACTCCAATGGAACTGAATAGTGCATAGCAAGATTTTTTTAATATCGTAAAGTGATCACGGGAGTATTTCTATCAAGTCTGTTAGGTTTCAAGTTTGTCTTCTCAGTTATAAGAAATAGAAAATGAGTTTCAGTTTAGAAACAATTGTTCAGTGATGTTCTGTCAATACAAGTGTCATCTTTCACGCAATATGTGATGCAGAAGTCCTATCTGCCTGTTTCAGTAGATTGTAAAAGTTATTTTGAACAGTTCAAATCAGATTTTTTTTCCCCCTCTGGCTTCCTATCCCACATTTATCCTTCAAACTCCACAAAATAATCTGACCAGTCTCTTAGTCCATCGCTGTTCTGAGTTGTTACTATGAGGAATATAACTAATTTCTTCCCCTTCATACAAAGAATAATGCATTGTATCCATTTACGTTCTAGCAGATAGCATGAAGGCTTTGTTTTCATTGAAATAAAACAAACCCCAATTTTAGTTTGACATTGATTATAATTCCGATGTAATCAGAATTGTTAAGTTTTTGTCAGCATTTCCTTACACTGGATGTTTTTCAGGTTGGTGGTTGTGTTATCCTCTGAGCAAGAAAGTCATACCTATTTTAACCCATTTGCAGACCATGAGTGCGTTGCTAGTGACACTAGATAGCTCAGCTTGAGCTATTGAGCAGGGGTTGCTATGGCTGCAACTCGCACCAGTTGTTCTTCGGAATGAGCCCACAGCTGTTTGATTCCCCCCCCCCCCCAACGCTCACGGCTCGCATAATTCATTCTGGTGGAGCTGTCAACTCTGCATGCAGAACATGAATTATGTATTTCAGCTAGATTGGGGATGTGCACTGCACTTTTACCAACCTCGTCTTCTGTTACTCGCACCACTGAGTCCTTATCTGTTATTAACTTTCACCCCGCGCAGATCCACCATGTTTCACGCTGATCTCTGATTATTTGTCAATGGGTAGCGAGATCCACTTTCCATGCACGTGGCTCGTACCCCTCTCTAACAATCGGAGAAGATTAAATTGGGACAGCTCCTTCCTTTAAAGTACCGGTCACACTGTCATCCAGATCTCAAAAGTGGATTCCTGTTTATATGACTATAAGCCATTCGGCCCATTGACTCTATTCTTACCCTTGATCATGGCTGATTTATTTTCCCTCAGCCCCATTCTCCTAGCTTTCCCCTCCATAACCTTTGATGCCTTTACTAACTTAGTACCTATCAACCTCCACTTTAAATATACCCAATGACTTGGATTCCATAGCCATCTGTGGCAATGAATTCCACAAAGCCACTACCTTTAGGCTAAAGAAATTCTTCCTTGTCTCTGTTCTAAAAGGACATCCTTCTATTCTGAGGCTGTGACCTCTGGTCCAATGTTCTCCCACAATAGGAAAAATCCTGCTCACATTCACACCACCTGGACCTATTAATATTTGGTAGGTTTCACTCTCTTATCCTCTGAGCCCATCACCCGGTGTCCCTATGCTCTCTGCAATTTAAAGTAAATTTATTATCAAAGGATATGTATGTTACCATGTACAACCTTGAGATAAACTTTCTTGCAGGCATTCACAGGAAAAAGAAGTACAATAGAATTCTGTGAACGACTATACGTAAACAGAGACTGACAAAGACTAATGTGCAAAAGAGGGAAATGGAAGTGAAATTAACTGAGAACGTGAGTTGTAAAGAGTCCTTGAAAGTGAGTCTGTAGGTCGTAAATCAGTGTGGAGTAACGGTGAGTGAATTTATCCACGCTTATTCAGGAACCTGGTGGTTGTGGGGTAATAACTGTTTCTGAACCCAGTGGTGTGAAACCTAAGGTTTCTGTACCTTCTCTCCCCTGATGGCGGTGAGAAGAGGGCATGGCCTCGACAGTGGGGGTCTTTGATGGTGGGTGCTGCTTGGTAGATTCAGTAGGTAGAGTTATTTAAAATTCACCTCTGAAATACCCAAAGCAGAATACTGTATACCCAGGCAGGTCTGCCCTTTACATGGAGTATGTAATGCCAGCTGCTGCTAACTGCTTTGGCTTCGTCAGGAACATGTATGACCACAGCAGTTGCAAATACTTCTGAAATAGAATGTGTTCTGGTGTCAGCAGCACTGTACTAGTGGGATTGATTAGGACGAGGGAGCAGGGCAACAGGTGAAAGGTATTTACTATCTACTAACCAACTGGTTTCCACATCCAACACCTCCACTAAGCATGTCTTTTCCTGCCCTCTTCATTTTCTGCAGGGATCACTCCTCAACGCCCTTGCCCACTTGTCCCTCTCCACAGATCATCCTCCTGGCATGTAGCCTGCAACTATCTAAGTGTTACACCTGTCCCTACACCTTCTCCCTCACCGCCGTTCAGGGGCCCTAAACAGACCTTCCAGGAGAGGCAACGCTTTGTATGAAAATCCATCAGTGTTGTTTATCGTATCTGACACTGCCGTCATGGCCTCCTCCACATCGGTGAGATCCGACACAGACTGAAGGACAGCTTTGTCAAGCAGCTTCAACAGCAAGGATCGCCTACTGGCCAGATTAGTTAATTCCTCTTCTCATTTACACACTGACCTGTCTATCTCCTCCACTGCTAAACAGGGCCGGATTAAGCTAGTGTGGGCCCTGTAGCATATGTTATAAAGGGGCCCTAAATTTAAAAAATGCACATATGTAATAAATCATAAATTATTTACTTGCATAGTAAAGTAATTCAATTTTTTCATTTGCTATACAGCCTGATAATATGACAAATGTCTGACACTTCAGTAATAGTATTACTTACATGTAAGTATCAATTTCAAATGTCAGAAGTAACAAAACTACAATTTACAAGTTACATTTTCTAGATTTAGCATGAGCAAGTTTGTTGATGATACTGGAAATGTCTATTTCATGCAGAAGTTCATGTTCAATGCTCATTAGAGTGAGATTGTTCGATCTGTTTTGACCCATGGTGCTCCTTAGTTCATTTTTAATCCTTTTCAGTTTTGAAAATGAGCGTTCTCCACTGCAGTTGGTAACCATGAGTGACAAATAGATGTGCAAAGCATTTTCTACATTTGGAAAACATGACTCCAAAGAATTGTCAGTTATCAAACGGTACAACTGTAACTCTACAAGGTCTTGTTTGGCACCAATATGAGAAGCAAGATCAGTTTTCAACAGTTCAGTAAACTGCACAATTCTTCATCAAGACCTTCTTCCAGATCTTCCGGATATGATTTAATAAGATTTGATGATCTCTTTACAATCTCTTCGAGTGTAAATGACTGTAACTGATGAAGGAATCCAAAAACACCACTCACCTTTAGATAAGCTTTCTGCCTTTTTGACAGGGCAGAAAGCAAGCTGTCAATAATGGCAAGAAATGCTCGGTTTTTAAACTTCTGAGAAGGTGTTTGAGATTCAACAAGTGGATCAAGAGTGCTGGAATCACTGAAATCATCATACACACGATTTTGCTTCTGTTTTCTTCGAGTTTGCTGTTGATAATCTTCACACTTAGTCAGATCCTTGGTTTTTTGCTCAATGTCTGAAAAAGTAGACCGTATAGCTTGAATATATCCATGCAAGGATTCCTAGAGTGCACAAGCTATGTTCAAGTCTTGGCCAGAAAATTGCAAAGAAGCACTGGTTATTTGAAAATGCTGTAACACTTGATCCCACAATATGACCATTATTCCTGTTTCCAACTTCATCATGGTTGAAAGTCCACGAGCCTATTGTTGATACTCTGCCTTCTGATCATTGTTATTTGAAATATCATCCAAGACTTGTTTTATTGCAGAAGAGATGTGTAAAAGTGCTTTTGTTGCATCTGCATGAGCTGACCATCTGATATCTGACATTCTTTTCACAATGGGCGAATGAGCACCACCATCAGATAATGCAGCAGAAAGGAAATCCTACTGATAAGTAGAAGCAGAAAAAAATGTGTACTGGCTTTCTACAAATTGAAAGAAAACTAATTCTTCTTGACAACATTTTCCATCCAAATTTAGTGAATGTGCAAAACATGGAATGTAATCCGCAAACTCATTCAGCTCTTTAGTTTGTGCTTGTAAGCCACTGTACTTGCCACTCATGTTGCTGGCATTGTGATAACTTTGACCATGGCAGTCTTTTATATCAATATCATTTTCCTTTAAAAAGTCAAGTAAACTGTGAGTGAGCTGTTCAGCGTTATGACCTTCCATATCCAAAAATTTCACAAATCTTTCAACTGGTCCAGACGGCAAAACATAGCGCACAGTTAAAGTCAGCAGCGCACTCTGCTGCGGCTAAGGAGTGTGGGAGATAGCGCAAAGGTCACCACGACGCAGCAAGGAGCCAACACATGCCTGCACACACATACCATGCAGCTCCCCCGACATGAAAACAACAGCGTTGCCAGATCATGGTGAGAATACAGTGAGATGCCGATTTCACCAGACTGCAGCTTGCAAGCATTTAGTGCAGGGCCTGTAGCATATGCTACTTTTGCTACTAGGTTAATCCAGCCCTGCTGCTAAGTTGAATCCAGATGCAGACTGAATGAAAAACACCTCCTATTCTATCTCGATAGTCTCCAGGTTGACAGTGTCAAAATCCATTTCTCTAATGCATGGTAACCACTCCCTTCCAGTT
Organism: Mobula birostris; assembly: GCF_030028105.1. Taxonomy (NCBI): domain Eukaryota; kingdom Metazoa; phylum Chordata; class Chondrichthyes; order Myliobatiformes; family Myliobatidae; genus Mobula; species Mobula birostris. Next base: position 122,016,688 of record NC_092376.1, read on the forward strand.
CTTCCCCCCCCCCACTTTCCCTTATCCCTGTGGCCCTGTTCCCCGTTCTCATTCCCCTACTCCACTCTCATCAATATCACCTTACTCCCTTTGGTTCCCGACCATCCTCTCACCCATGGTCTACTGCCTTCTCCTACCAGATTCTTTCATCTTCGGCCCTTCACTCCCCCACCTGTCATCCCCCAGCTGCTCACATTATTCCCTTTGTACACCTCCTCCCCTACCCTCATGCCTTACCCCCCTCAAGTGGATTCATCAATCACCCACCAGCTCGTGCTCCTCTCCCTCCCAGTCCGGCTTCTCTTCCTTTCCAGTCCTGACGAGAGATCTCAGGCTGAAACTTCAGCAGTTTATTTCCCTCCATTGACACGGCCTGACTTGCTGAGTGCCTCCATCATTTTGTGTGTTTGATAGGCTATTTTCTTGTGCGATGGGAGGTGGTGGTGGAGGGCACCATTGTTATACTGACATACTCCCTCTACAGGATGAGTTTGAAATGGAAATTGAATTGACTTTATTACTTACATCCTTCATATACATGAGGGGTAAAAATCTTTACGTTATGTCTCCGTCTAAATGTGCAATGTGCAGTTTATAGTAATTTATAATAAATAGTATGTACTACAGGACAGTCAATATAACATAGAAATATAATTGTATCAGCATGAATTAATCAGTCTGTTGGCCTGGTGGAAGAAGCTGTCCCAGAGCCTGTTGGTCCTGGCTTTTATGCTGCGGTACCGTTTCCCAGATGGTAGCAGCTGAAACGGTTTGTGGTTGGGGTGACTCGGGTGTCCAATGATCCTTCAGGCCCTTTTTACACACCTGTCTTTGTAAATGTCCTGACTCACGGGAGGTTCACATCTACAGATGGCCTGGGCTGTCCGCACCACTCTCTGCAGAGTCCTGCGATTGAGGGAAGTACTGTTCCCATCCCAGGCAGTGATGCAGCCAGTCAGGATGCTCTCAATTGTGCCCTTGCAGAAAGTTCTAAGGATTTCGGGGCCCATACCAAACTTCTTCAACCGTCAGGTGAAAGAGGCGCAGTTTTGCCTTTTTCACACACAGCCGGTATGTACAGACCACGTGAGATCCTCAGTGATGTTTTTGCTGAGGAACTTAAAGCTGTTCACCCTCTCAAGCCCAGATCCATTGATATCAATAGAACTTCCTCTGCCTTTCATCTCCTCCCTCATGTCATGTCCCGTAAACTGAAAGTATGACTGAGATATTGAAGCGTTGTAAGTTGTACTGTGAAGGCATGATTTTCTTTGCAACGCAATCCAACGTATGATAACACAGTCAGTGGTCTCGTTATTAGGGACACCTGTACACCTCATTAATGCAAATATCTAATCAGCCAATCCTGTTGCAGCAACTCAATGCTTGAAAACATGCAGACATGGTCAGGAGGTTCAGTTGTTGTTCAGACCAAATATCATAATGGGCAAGAAGTATATGCTAAGTGACTTTGGCCGTGAAATGACCGCTGGTGCCAGACAATGTGGTCTGAGCTGTTGATCCCTTTTGTGTTTTCACGCACAACAGTCTCTAGAGTTCACAGAGGACGGTGCAAAAAACAAAATGACGTCATTTCCTGTGGGTGAAAATGCTTTGTTAACGAGAGAGGTGAGAGGAGAATGGCCAGACTGGTTCAAACTGACAGGAAGGCAACAGTAACTCAAATAACTATGCGTTACAACAGTGCTGTGCAGAAAAGCACCTCTGAACACACAACACATCAAACCTTGAAGTGGTTGGGTAACAGCAGCAGAAGACCATGAACATAATACAATCAGTGGCCACTTTATTAGGTACAGGAGGTGTCTAATGAAATGATCACTGAGTGTTTATCATATTTACAGCATAGATCAAAAAGTACGCAATCTTCTTTCAGGCACACACTGTGCATCTGATGCACAGCACCTATCTGCAGCCTGCCTAAGCATTGCAGTGGTGTTTGCATTATTCCCTGTCTAATGAATGTCGCGACAATTTACAACTGCGTTGGATAGGCGGTTTTTGACATAGGACATTCACAATGGGCTTTCAGTGCATCTGCAGCATTAAAGGCGATGAGAAGGAGCAGGTCCCTGTCTAGCATTGTAATCTTCAGACTGGCGCATTCCTTTAAGTAACTTACTGAGCTGGGTCTCCAGCAGAGATGTCTCACCATCCCAAGCAATCCTACACCCTTCAATCTCCCAACCCAGTAATCACTGATCTCCCAGCTTGGCATGAGACAATGAACCTGCTAGCTGCTGATTCACCCGCTGAACTAATTACTGAACCGTAAAACCTGCTGTTGACTGCATTTCATCAACTGTGCTCCTGCCCCTGTCTGACGATTGCCCCAGCTGAGCTGAATACCCCAGGTGTTGACATTGTCATCGTCTTGCACCTCTGCACTGATCCTGTGTCGCCAGTGTTCATGTCTCCTCTCTGCCTCCTTTCCCATTCCAGGCCCAGGGAAATCTGTTGGAATTACTGTCTATCAAGATTTGGAATGTTTGCAGAAGCAGAGATTGTGCTCCTTGCACCAGAGAATATTAAAAAAAAATCAATTTACCCAAAATTATGAAGGGTTGTGATAGAGTAGAAAATGAAACAAAACTTCTGTTTTACTGATGTTTGGGCCTAAAACCACAGTAAACCAGTTTAAGACGAATGGTAATAGAACCAGGAACTAGGAACTGCGAATCTTTCATCCATGGTCTTCTGTCCTCTCCTATTAGACTCTCCCTTCTCCAGCCCTTTATTTCTTTCACCAATCAACTTCCCAGCTCTTTACTTCACCCTTCCCCCTCTCCTCATTTACTTCACCCCTCTCCCTCTCCCCATTTACTTCACCCCTCCCCCTCTCCCCGTTTGCTTCACCCCTCCCCCTCTCCCATTTACTTCACCCCTCCCCCTCTCACCGTTTGCTTCACCCCTCCCCCTCTCCCGCTCACCTATCACCTGCCACCTTGTACTTCTTCCTCCCCTCCTCCCACCTTCTTACTCTGACTTCTCCCCTCCTTTCCAGTCCTGATGAAAGGCCTGAAACACCGACTGTTTACTCTTTTCCATGGATGCTGCCTGGCCTGCTGAGTTCCTCCAGCATCTTGCGCGTGTTGCTAAGAACGTAGCTGTGATTGAGCTTTTGTTTGGTGTCGGGATAGCTGGCTGCTTCAATAACGTCAAATTCAGAAAACTTTTTGATCAGCCTGGTGAATGTGTCAAGAACGTGGCATGTTTTTCCCTGTGATATCACCCCAAAAACATGATTCCAGAGGTCCTTTGTGAAAATACGTCCCTCTGCAATGAAAATGAACTTCAAGTAACAGCAGCCTTTGAAAGCTGTAGCTATAAATATTACCCATCAGTGCCTGATTGCAAGTCTCAGCAGAGGAGTTCAAACTGAGCCAAGAACTCTCAACTATTGACTGCAACACTTCTTTATTCTAGTATCAAGACAGGAAAATATTACCAAATGCTTCTCGGGGCACATTATTTTCATGCTAATTCACAGAAGTGTCATTCTGTGTCAGCTTATTGTATGAATGCTTGAACAATAATTAATGGAATAAATGTTGGGGAATTTTTACAGGACGTGTTTAGACACAGGCAAATTAGAACCCGAGGTTATACAGAATTCCCTCGTCAGTCTTCTGCTCTGATTATTTCAGACACAGTAATTAGAACTGTATGGTGCCATGATTGGATTGCACCTTGCAAATGTTCAACTTTCAGTGAAGGTTCTCCAATGTCCCAGGTTTCAATAATGATGACAGTTTGAAACAGTTGGCTTTAATTTAGAGAGAAGCCACGGAAAGTGGGACCAAGTATAGAATAGCTCCTGTGCAATGCTGAAAGAGTGGTGTATTTCAGATGCTTTTACTTGACCCCCCCCCCCATCCCCACCACCACTATCTGCCCTCCCAAGTGGGGGGAGGATTTAAAGGTGGTATTTTGAAGTCCTCAGATGATCTCACCAGTTTTGACCAATATCTTCCCCTTAATCATTATCACTAATTACTTATCAACCTCCAGGAGGACCACAACCTCGTCGTAGGGTTTGGAGGCTTGCATGCCTCAATGACCCGGAGAGCTACGTTGGCTGGAGTCAGGGCCTTGAGCTTTGGCTCTTGGTAGGGTCACCCTTTCCAAATAGGTCAAAGGGTAGAGGCCAGACTAATAGTGGTCCACTGGTCTTCCAGGTTTGGGGGTTCAGCTCAGGGTTAATGATCCTGACTGGTCAGAAAAACAGCAATGAAGAATCCTATATCTGTGCACGATGGTATTCCTGAGTCTCCATCTGGGACTTGCATGACTGACAGTACTGAAAACCAAGAGCAAGCTACTGACATGATGAAGAAAGCCCTGAACTCCTCCAAGATCAAGACCAAAATTGGTTTTTGGAAGGTACGACAGAGAATGACCTTGCCAAGTTGTTGTCATCCCACACCACGAGCCTCCAGAAGATCCTCCGCATTTTCTGGTCAAGAAAGATCTCCAGCCATGCCCTACTCCTTCAGTGTCACCAAGAGGACATGGCCACAATCATCATGAGGCAATGTTGGAGATGGGTTGGGCAGGTGATGAGAAGAGGGGCCAACTCCATCATCAAGACAGTCCTGAAGGACGGAGGAAACACGGGAGACTGAAGCCAACATGGTGCCGTACTGTTGAGGCAGTAATGAGAACCCTGAACCACACTTGGGGTACAATAGGGAAGATGGCTAAGGGCAGGCAGAGATGGAGGACCTTCATTGCTGTCGTAAACACCAGCGGCATAACAGTAGTAACTAACTAATGATTATTTATTAACTCAATACTCTTTGTGGAATATTGCTAAACAACCTCATGCCCTCCTGATTTCCTTCATGACTGTCCTCAGCATTTTCTATACTCAAGGACCTAACTTGTTTCTTCCTGCCTATACCTGCAATGCCCCTTCTTCTTCTTCTTAACAAACCCCTCAATACCTCTTGTAAACCAAGGATTCCTAAACCTGTTATCTTTGCCTTTTATTCTGACAGGAAAATACAAACTCTGTACTCTCAAAATTTCTCTTCTGAAGGCGTCACAATTACCAAGCACAGCTTTGCCTGAAAACAACCTGTCCCAATCCACACTTGTCAGATTCTTTCTGGTACCATCAAATTGATCTTTCTCCAGTTGAAAATCTCAACCTAAGGACCAGACCTATCCTTTACCATAATTACATTGAAAGTATTAGCATTACGATCACGAGATGCAAAATGATCCCTATACAAACTTCTGTCACCTACCCTGTCTCATTCCCTAACAGGAGATCTTGTATCACACTCCTTCTAGTTGGGACTCCTCTGTATTGATTAAGGAAACTTTCCTGAACACATTTGACAAACTTTACCCCATCCAGCCCTTTTTTTACAGTATGGGAGTCCCAAACAATATGTGCAAAGTTAAAATCACCCACTCTTACAACCTTTTGTTTCTTGCAAGTCTACAAATTTGCCTCTCTAAATCCCACTGACTATTGGGTGGTCTATAATATAATCCCATTAATGTGGTCAAACCTTTCTTATTCCTCAGTTCCACCCACATAGTCTCAGTTGATGAGCTCATCAGTCTGTCTTGTCTGAACACAGCCGTGACAGTTTCCCTGACTGTTAAACCATCCCTTCCCACTTTAATCCTCTCATGCTCTATCATGTCTAAACCAACAGAACCCTGGAACCTTGACCTGCCAGTCCTGCCCCTCCTGCAATTAAGTCTCACTAATGTTTTAATTTCACTTGCTGATCCATTCCCTAAGCTTATCCGCCTTTCCTGCAATTCTCCTTGCATTGAAGTATGCTCAGCTCAGAATATGCTCAACCTTTCGAGTCCTAACTCTGTATGGAACAACATCTTTTCCCCCACAGTCATCCCAGTTTCTGCTCTGGCTCTTGCAATTCTGGTTTAAACTGCACCCTGCCCCACCACCATGCATTAATGAAAAGATATTAGTCCCCCTCCAGTTCAGGTGCAAACTGTCCCTCTTGTACAGGCCCCACCTTTCCTGGAAGAGAGCCCAATGATCCAAAAACCTGAAGCCCTCCCTCTTGCACCATCTCCTTGGTTACATGTTAATCTGTATTAACTTCCGGATTCTGGCCTCACTAGCATGTGTCACAGGTAGCGACCCTGAGGTCACAGCCCCAGAGGTCCTGTCCTTTTGCTTAGCATCTAACTCCCTGAACTTACCTTGCAGGGTCTCTTCACTCTTCCTACCCCTGTCATTGGTACTGCAACTTCTGGCTGCTCACTCTCACTCTTAATTCACTCAAATCTCTTAAATCTAACAATCAAATGCCGTCTATTCAATTTACTTGGGGAGTTCCCATCCGTGATCATTATCGGAATTAGGACAACAAAGAGGTGGTCACGGGAGGTAGACGAGCGGCTACGGGATTGCTTTGAGTTGGTGGACTGGGCTGTGTTCAAGGACCCATCTATGGATCTGAATAAATAAAAATTTTTAAAGTCAGTTGTGACCGTACAGTTCAGAATGACACATAGTCTTCTCCAGCTAGGAGATCTGGATGAACCATGAGATCTGCGATCTGCTAAGGGTCAGATCGGAGACATTCCAGTCTGGTGACCAAGAAAGTCTCAAGAGGTCCAGATATGATCTCTGGAAAGCCACCTCATGGGCAAAGTGGCAATTCCAGACTAAACTGTAATCAACAAATGATGCTTGACGGTTGTGGGCAGGGTTAGAATACCATAACCTCTTATAATGAAGAATCAAGCAATATAGGTGATAAGGCTTTTCTTCTATACTCACTCTGATCACCAAAGCATGGAAGAACTCCCACAGCCTCCAATGATCTTGTGATTTCAGTCTCTGAGGCCAACGGGCAAGCTGCCTTCAGGTGGGTGAACCCATGAAAAGCATCCGGCCCAGTTGGGGTACCGGCCAAGTACTAAAGACCTGTGCTGATCAGCTGGCTGGAGTGTTCACTGAGATCTTTAACCTCTTCGCTTTGGCTGTCTGAGGTATCCACCTGCTTCAAGCAGACTGGGTGCCCAAGAAGAGCGTAGTAACTTGCCTCAATGACTACCATCCAGTAGCGCTTACATCCACAGTGACGAAGTGTTTTGAGAGATTGGTGATGAAATATATCAGCTCCTGCCTGATTAGCAACTTAGATCCCCTCCAATTTACCTACTGGCACAACATGTTCCACAGCAGATGCCATCTCATTGGCTCTCCACTCAACCCATTCCGTAATGGCTGATCCCAGATCCCACTCAACCCCAAACACCAGTCTTCTGTTCAATGAGACAGTCCTCATCAGAGGATCAGAGGTGGAGATGGTCAGAAATTTTAAATTCTTCTGTGTTATCATTTGGGAGGAACCGTCCTGGGCTCTGCATGTAAGTGCAATTACTAAGAAAGCATGGCAGTGCCTCTACTTCCTTAGAAATTTGTGTGGATTTGGCATGACATCCAAAACTTTGACAAGTGGTGGAGAGAATATTGACTGGCTGCAACACAGCCTTGCAAGGAACTGCCAATGACCTTGAATAGAGAATCCTACAAAAACCAGCAGATGCAGCCCAGTCTATCACGGGTAAAGCCCTCTCCACTTTGAGCACATCTACATGGAGCATTGTCGCAGGAAAGCAGCATCCATCATCTTCAAGGACCCCCACCACTCAGGCCACACTTTCTTCTTGCTGCTGCCATCAGGAAGAAGGTGCAGGAGTCTCAGTACTCACCCCACCAGGTTCAGGAATAGTTATTACCCCTCAACCATCAGGTCCTTGAACCATAGGGAATAACTTCACTCAACTTCACTTACCCCATCACTGAAATGTTTCCCCAACCAATGGACTCACTTTCAAGCACTTTGCATCTCATGTTCTTGAAAATTATTACTTAATTATTTTTTATTCCTTTCTTTCTGTATTTGCACAGTTTGTTGTCTTTTGCACAGTGGTTGAACACCCAAGTTGGCGCAGTCTTTCATTGATTATATTATGGTTAATTTTCCATTATGGATTTATTGTGTATGCCCGCAAGAAAATGAATCTCAGGGTTGGACGTGTTAATAATAAACTTACTTTGGATTTTGAAGGTCTCTCTTCATTCTCCCGTGCTCCGGGGAATTAGGATTTGGTTGTTTTGAGAGGTTAGCATGGCCAGTCTCTCTGGTCCAGGTAGCATCCTCACATGTTTCTCTGCACCCTCTCCAGTTTGGCCATACCTTTCCTGTAACAAGATCAACCTGTATCTGATACTCAAGTGCGCTCTCACCACTGGCTTGTATAACTGCCACGTAATGTCCCCACCCTAAACTCTGTGCCTTGACCGATGTCTTCACCATCCTGTCCACTTGTGTGGCTGCTGTCAGTGAGCTGTGCACTTGTACTCGCAGGATCAAGTGTCCCATAACACTCGTCAGTGCCCATCCATTCACTCTGTAAGTGCTACCTGGTTTGACTGTCACCTCACACTTTTGCAAGCTCAATCCATTTGCCATTCCTCAGCCCATTTCCCTAAGTGGTCAAGATTTCTTTGCAATTTTTATTGCAACCTGCTACACCAACAACAAGGCCCCCTAATTTAATATCAAAAGCAAACTTGCTCATTGTGACACGTGCGTTCATATCATTTACACAAATAATGAATAACAGTAGTCCCAATACTAACCCTGAAGGCAGCACTGTGAGTCTCAAGTTCCAGGCAGAGAATCGATCTTCAGCTGTCACTCACACCATTAGCACAAGAGATCCTGGTGGATGCTGGAGATCTGAGCAACACGTACAAAGTGCAGGAGAAACACGGTTAGCTCAGGCAGCATCTCTGGAGAGGGTTAATAATCAGTTGCTCCCCGCTGTTCCCCTCATGGCTCTTACCCTTGTAAGCATGTGCACCTTCTCTCTTGCCACCATTCAGGGCCCCAAAGCAGTCCTTCCGGTTGAGGCGACACTTCCCCTCAAGTCTGTTAGGGTCATTTATTGTATTCGGTGCTCCCCAAATGCATCCTCTACCTTGGCTTGAAGTGTTTGGTAATGACGCATATCAAAAACCATTCCTGCCACACTGGACACTGGCCAATATGCTTACAAAAGGGACCACTCTACGACAGATGTCATAGCATCTGTCATTTACCTGGCCCGGACACAACTAGAAAACAAGGACACACGTCAGAATACTGTTTCTACTTTTCAGTTCGGCATTCAACACGATTGTCCTACAGCCTTGGTAAACAAACTCTTGATATAAAGGCCTATTTCTGGCATCCCACAAAGCAACCCACCTTATCGGAAACCCAATAAATATATTTTTGTGATCTTTGTACAGGATATATGTGGTTAATTTCCACGACTCCGTGTAGTGAGATCTCAAACATCGCAGCACTTCAAAACTCTATATCCCCACATGCTGGCACTCTGCCTGCACACATGTCGACCAATGTGGTAACAGATTTCGAGCCATGTGTGAACAAACAGGCATACTAATGGAGTACAGCACTCCACTCCAACTCCAATCGAATGGCACGGTGGACTGAAGGAGCTGAGCGATTAAGGAGGTCTGGCAAAACTGGCCCACTCTAGCGGCAAAGTTGGCTACACTTGTCCTCGAAGTGCAACTGTCCATAATCAAAGTGTCAATTGTGAAAACAGGAGTGCACTAGAATGTACCTTATTTCTTATTATACACCTAAATACACCCCTGATCACCACTCAGGCCAACCATTGCCCTCACCCGACAGAACTCTCCTCAAGGAATTGAGAGAGCTTATGGGAACGTAGTGGCATCGGTGCCGGACTTCGGGATGAAAGGTCCTAAGTTCGAATCCAGCTGGCTCCCCTGCTCGCTTTCCATCCGTGCTGGGTTACGAGCTGGTGATCTCTTTGGAAACTCACCCGGTAGAAGGCAATGGCAAACCACTGCCGTAACTTGCTTCGTACGTGGTTCCCCACGACGTCAGAGAGGCGTGGAGGGAAATCATCCGCTAACCAGAGAAACTCCTATGGGAATTCAAGAGAAAGCAAAAGAACCTGACAAGACAGTTTGGAGACCACAAAAAGGGGACTGGGTCCAAGGAAAGAAAATCCATAAAAATAATTCCAACCCAAGATTCCTTCCTGGATGGAGACCTCCTTGTCTTCTTATACAGCTATCAACGGTGGGACTGTGGTAATTGAGACCAGGAGGAGAAACAAGACTGTAAGTAAAACAGTCTCCCTAAGTAACATCAATTCTGTCCCAGCAGGATTTATCCTCCAGAATGAGTGGAGCCCTTACGTTAGAGCAGTACATGGGTCCACCATGGATCCCCTACACCCAAACGAGTGGAGAGAGTGAGATTGAAAAGATAACACATGTTTAGGTCTGAAAAGCATTGTAAAAAAATTCCTGTTCTCATAGATCTCATAGATACAGTGGCCAGGGATAATATATCGAGAATGCGTTGTTGTTTTCAGAGTAAGACAGACCCAAACTCCAGATTTTTGTATTTTCTCTCCTTTTAGAAAATAGTCAGCCTTCTCATTTCTTCTACAAAAGTGCATGACCATACACTTCCCAACACTGCATTCCATCCGCCATCTCTATGTCCAGTCTCCTAATCTGTCTAAGTCCTTCTGTAGCCTCTCTACTTCCTCAAAATTACCTGCCCCTCCAGGTATCTTCATATCGTCTGCAAACTTTGCAAAAAAGCCATCAATTCCATCATCAAAATCATTGATATATAATGTAAAAAGAGTCAGTCCCAATACAGACCCCTGTGGAACATCACTAGTCACTGGCAGCTAGCCAGAAAAGGCTCCTTTTATTCCCACTCTTTGCCTCCTACCAATCAGCCACTGCTTTATCTATGCTAGAATCTTCCTTATAATACCATGGGCTTGTATTTTGTTAAGTAGCCTCGTGTGGCACCTTGTCAAAGGCCTTCCGAAAATCCATCTACACAACATCAGCTGATCCTCCTTTGTCTATCCTGCTTATAATATCTTCAAAGAATTCCAACAGATTTGTCAGGCAAGATCTTCCCTTGAGGAAACCATAGCCTATTTTATCATGTGCCTCCAAGTACCCTGAGACCTCACCCTTAATAAGTGACTCCAACATCTTCCCAACCAATGAGATCAGACTAACTGGCCTAGTTTCCTTTCTTCTGCCTCTCTCCCTTCCTGAAGAGTGGAGTGACATTTACAATTTTCCAGTCTTCTGGAACCATTCCAGAATCTGATGATTCTTGAAAGATAAATTACTAATGCCTCCACAATCTCTTTAGCCTCCTCTTTCAGAACGTTGGTGTGTACACCATCTGGTCCAGGTGACCTATCCACTGTCAGACCTTTCAGTTTCCCAACAACCTTCTGTCTAGTTATGGTAATTTCTCACACTTCATGCCCCCTGATGCCCGGAACTTCCACCACACTGCTCATGTCTTCCACAGTTAAGACTGATGCAAAATACTAATTCAGTTCATCTGCTGTTTTGTTGTCCCCCCATCAGTACTTCTCCGGCATTTTTTTCCAGCAGTCCCATATCCACTCTCACCTCTCTTTTACAGTTCATGTATCTGAAGAAACTATTGGTATCCTATTTTGGTATATTATTCAAGGGGATCTGTGAGCAATTATGATTCTAATTTAAGTATCACTAAATGGCCATTACCTCTTGCTCATATGTGAACTCCTACACGGGAACCCTTAAAACTTGCCTCTGGCAAAGTGATTGTTCCCAGTCCACATAAACATTCACTCAGACGGTATTGCAGATGACATTACCATAGATACACAAGAAGGCAAAGAATCACTTACTGAAATGATTAATAAACCCTGTCAAACCTGAAAGGTTCCAGCACAGATACTGAAGGTAAACTAATAAACAAATCCCTTAATATGGATCCTTCTGTGCTTGAAGAAAAGTATAGACGCTGTTATATCATTGAATGGCCTCACTCATAGGAACATGGCATTGAAATCATTAGACTAGAACAGAGGTCCTCAACCACTGGGCCGCGGACCGGTACCGGGCTGCAAAGCATGTGCTACCAGGCCGTTAGGAAACGACATGAGTCATCTGCACCTTTCCTCATTCCCTGTCACGCACTGTTGAACTTGAACATAGGGTTGCCAACTATCCCGTATTTGCCGGGACATCCCGTATATTGGGCTAAATTGGTTTCTCCCATACGGGACCGCCCTTGTCTCGTATTTCCCCTGCTAAGGTAGAGTGTTCCTATGAAACCTTTCGTGCTGAAATGGCATAAAGTGAAGAAGCAATTATCATTAGTTTATGTGGGAAAAATTTTTGAGCGTTCCCAGACTCAAAAAATAACCTACCAAATCATACCAAATAACACATAAAACCTAAAATAACACTAACATATAGTAAAAGCAGGAATGATATGATAAATACACAGCCTATATAAAGTAGAAATAACGTATGTACAGTGTAGTCGGGAAGATTAAGCCAAAACCGATTTGTGGAAAAAAAAATCGGCACATATGCACACGTCACGCATGCTCACGCAGGTGCCCGCGAAAGGCTTCATGGTCATGATAGTCTTTCTCGAGATAAACACAAGTGTCCCGTCAACACACACAACAAATGCTGGTGAATGCAGCAGGCCAGGCAGCATCTATAGGTAGAGATACAGTCGACATTTCGGGCCGGGACCCTTCATCAAGATTTGACTGCTACTTTTGTCCCGTATTTGGGAGTGAGAAAGTTGGCAACCCTAACTGTAAAAGACATGTTGAGGTGAGTTTAACCCTAAACCCCCCCACCGGTCGGCCGGTTTGCAAGAATATTGTCAATACTAAACCGGTCCGCAGTGCGAAAAAGGTTGGGGACCCCCGGACTAGAACATGGTGAAGAATCCTATTATTTTAATGAAGAATTCTCCATTAGACAAATATCTTATTACACTTTCTTTTATGGCCAGCAAGTAAATAAATGTACTCAGGGGTCCCTTAATATCCAAGGATACACTATGCATCGAAAGAACAGGCAGGTGGGCAGAGGAGGAGGAGTGCCTCTGCTGGTAAAAAATGAAATCGAATCTTTAGAAAGAGGTGACATAGGATTAAAAGATGTAGAATCCTTGTGGGTGCAAGGGTAGGAAGACCCTGATGGGATTTATTTACAGGCCTCCAAACAGTAGCCAGGATGTGAGCTACCTTCTTCCTCATAATATGCATATAGTCCAAGACCTCACTACTTATTACCTTGAATCTTGTCATCCATGATATTCTCCTTAGTAAACACAGATGAGAAATGCACATTAAAGATCTCACCTATCTCCTGTGGCTCCACACATCCCTAATGGTCTTCAAGTGGACTTAGTTTCTCTATAGTCATCTTTTTACTGTTAATATAACTGAAGGTCCTCTTGGGATTATATTAAACCTCGCCTGCCAAATCCATCTTGTAATTTCATTTCACCCTCCTGATATTTCTCCTGAGCTTGGTCTTAAACTTTTTATATTCATTGAGGGATTCATTTTCACTTAGCTGTTTAAAAGCAACATATGCTTCCTTCTTTTTCCTCACCAGAGCCTCTTTCTTTTGTCAATCAAGGTTCCCTGAACTTGGTATGTCCACCCTTCACCTTAACAGGAACATGCTGCCTCTGGGATTTTTGCAATGTCCAAGTCTTCAACTTGCCAAATGCTCCTTTGCCTTTATATAGTCACCCAGTGGACCCCTGCTGTCCTCAAAGCTGATGTCACTTCAATTCAGGACCTTAACCTGTGGAGCTGATTTTTTTCATCAAGATTTAAAAACTTACAGAATTGTGATCACTGGATCCTAAGTGCTGCCCATCTGCCACTTCAGTTACTTGGCCCACCTCATTCCCGAAGAGGAGGTCCAGGGTTGTTCCTTCCTGAGTTGGTTCCTTTATGTATGGTGTGAGGAATCTGTTTTGGATGCACCACACAAATTCTGCACCGTCCAGACCCATTCCATTCAGGATGGCTCAGTCGATACTGTATTGGGAAATTGGGAAACCCTACTATTCTCAAAACTACATGAACTTTTCTGACACATCTTCTCCTAAAGTTTCACTGACTATTTGGGGTTGAAGGTGGTACATTCGATAATATAGCCCTAGGATTTTCACTTCAAGTTCTACCAAATGACCTTGTTAGATAATTGCTAAGGAATATCCTAAGCACTGCTGTAATGTTCTCCCTTCTCAAAAAGGCAACACCCACTACCTCCTTGCCTGTTGCTGTCACACCTAAAGCATTGGTATTTTGTAACATTGTGTTGGTAGTGCTCCACTTCTCTTAGCCATGTTATCCCAGACCTGGAGGCAATTCATGCCCTCAGTTCGTCCACCTTACCTATTATGTTACATGCATTGAAACGGATGCAATTTAAAGTCGTGGTCCTATCTGACCTTTTACTGTAAACATGGCTATCCTGATTGCTAGGTTTACACTCTTTTGTTGTGGAATGTACTCCTGCCTTCTTCAGACTTTGCTCTTTTGAGTCCCACCCAACCCTCCCTGACAGTCTAGTTTAAGCCAGCACTGCAAGCAAAAGCAAATTTCCCCACTAGGGTATTGGACCCCCACTTTCCTGATCAGTTGGGGCATCAAAGGATATGGCGACAAGGCAGGTGTATGGGGTTGAGCGGGATCCAGGATCAGCCATGGTGGAATAACGGAGCACACTCGATGGGCTGAATGGCCTAATTCTGCTCCTGTGTCTTATGCTCGTTACAAGCACAACTTGTTCATCTTCTACAGGTTGCCTCTACCCAGGTAACCACACCTAACCACTTGTACTTCAAAAAAACGGCTGAGCTCAGTGGTATATCTGTAAGTCTGGGAGTCTGTGCATGAGACTGAAGGATGGAGGCCTGGTGTCTGCAAATTCGAGATTCTGAAGCCAATAACTGAACGCCTGGAGGCAGCCTGTCCTGGGGTTGGAGCCCTGTGTGTGTGTGTGTGTGTGTGTGTGTGTGCATGTGTGTGTGTGTGTGTGCATGTGAGAGAGAGTGGAAGGGTGGAAAAGAATCCTGTCTCACTGTTGTCTTTTGTCCTGTTGTTGTTGATGCTTCTTGCATTATTCTGTGTTGTGATGTGCTGTTGTTCTGTTGAATGTTGTGGGCATGTTATGTTGGCGCTGGAGTGTGTGGCAATACTTGTGGCTGACCCAGTGCAACATTAACACACATAATGCATTCACTGCAGGTATTGAACTGTAACTATTGACACAGGAAACTGGGTGACAATCAGGAAGGGAAAAGGGGTAAAGGAGTGGGTGCAGAGTGCCCCTATTGCCATCCCTCTCAACAAGGGTATATCACTTTGGATACTGTTGGGGGGGAGGAAAATGACCTAACAGAGGAAAGTCACAGTGGTCAGGTCTCTGGCACTGAGTCTGCCTCTGTGACTCAGAAGGGAAGGGGGAAGAAGAGGCAAGCTGTGGTGATAGGGAAGTCTTTAGATAGGGGAACTGACAGGAGGTTCTGTGAGTGAGAATGAGATTCCCAGATAGTATGTTGCCTCCCAAGTGCCAGGTACCTCAGGTCGAGTCCTCAGCATTCTTAAGTGGGAAGGTGACCAATAACATGGGTGGACTGACGAGGTTTGGTATTGGGAGTTCAGAGAGATAGGTGCTAAGTTAATAGGTAGGACCTCCAGGGTTGTGATCTCAGGATTGCTACCCATATCATGTGTTAGTGAGGCCAGAACTAGGCAGATTATACAGTTTAATACGTGGCTGAGGAGTTGGTGTAGAAGGAAGAGCATAAGATTTTTGGATAATTGGGCTGTTTTCCAGGGAAGGAGGGATCTGGACAGAAGGGATGGCTTGCACCTGAACTGGAAGGGTCTAATATCCTAGCACGGTGGGGTTTAAACCAGAGTGCAGGGGGGATGGGAACCCAAGTGCTGAACAGTTAGTGGAGAGGTTGTGGAGGCAGATGTTGGTAAGACCTCAGACAAAGTTAGGAATCAAAAGGTTGAGCAGGGTGCAACTAGTGTCCTGAGCTGTATATGTTTCATGGTAGAAGTATCGTAGGAAAGGTAGATAATAATGCTAAAGAAGTAGTTGGTTTGCAAACAGAGGCAATGTGTAGTTTTAGAGAGACTGTTGAGACAGAGAGAAGTGTTATGGAGGAGCTAATAGCCGAGGCTGTTGCCCTGGGATTCATTTGGCCCTCCATCTCTCCAGCCGGTGCTGGCTTCTTCTTCATACTGTAAAAGGATGGGAGCCTGAGGTCATGCATTGATTATAGAGGGCTGAATCACATAATGGTCAAGAGTCGTTATCCTCTTCCACTCATGAACACTGCCTTTGAGATTCTCTGAGAGGCAAGAGTATTCTCGAAGCTGGACTTGTGCAGTGCGTACAATCTGGTTCACATAAAGGAACGCAACGAGTGGAAGACAACATTCAACACACTGACAGGGCACTATGAGTACCTGGCCATGCCCTTCAGCCTTGCAAACGCGCCAGCAGTTTTCCAAGCCTTTATAAATTACGTGCTCTGGGATGCTCTCCATAAGTATGCCTTTGTCTACTTGGACAGCATCCTATTTTTCTCGAAGTGCGTGGAGGAGTACCTGAGGACAGGTATGGGGCTTCTAGATCATGGACTTTACGTCAAGCTGGGGAGGTCCGAAATTCATACAACCACCATCTCATTTTTGAGCTTCATCATCTCTAATGGCAATCTGAAGATGGACCCTAGTAAGACACAAGCAGTCTGAGATTGGCCACCAACATCCAGTGTGAAACAAGTCCTATGATTCCTGGGATTTGCCAACTTTTACTGAAAGTTCATCAGGAACTTCAGTTCAGTGATGGCTCCACTGTCAGCACTAACCAAGAGATCCAAGCGCCCTGTTTGGACTACCGAAGCGGAGGTTGCTTTCGCAGAGCTCAAACAGTGATTCACGACAGCTCCCAATTTGGTTGTACCTAACCCAGACCTTCCTTTCATCGTGGAGGTGGCCACCTCAGACATCGGAGTGGGTGCAGTGCTATCTCAACAGACACCTTCGGACAATATATTGCACTCGTATGCATTCCTTTCCAGACAGCTATCTCCAGCAGAGGTGAACTATGACATTGTGAATCAGGAGCTTCTTTGGTTAAGTTAGATTTGGGGGAAAGGTGTCAATGGCTCGAGGTTTGGACAGACTACCAGAAGTTGACATATTCAGGAGGCCGAGAGGCTGAATTCCAGGCAGGCCAGCTGGTCTTTGTACTTTAACCACTTTAATTTCACCCTGACCTAAGGACTTAGTCAAAGAACCAGAAGCCAGATGCCTTGTCCTGTCAGCTTTATGAACCCTTACGAGAGGAACAGCCTTCTGCCATTTTGCCTCAAGCCAGGGTTGTAGCGCCAATTCGTCGGGGAATCAACACTCTTGTTTGAGAGGCCCAAGTGGAAGGTGAGATTCCTAAGGCTACGTCCACACTACGCCGGATAATTTTGAAAACGAAGCTTTTTGTCTTCGTTTTGACCCTCCATCCACACTGAACCGGCATTTTCATCCCCCGAAAAAAACATCCCCCACAGTGTGTAAATTTGAAAACGATTGTTTCGCGTTGTAGTGTGTACAGGGTAAACGGAGAGATTTTAAAACGTTGTCATGACAACACCACAACAACAATGCTTTTTTCTGCTTTTGCTTGGTGCTGCACAAGCATTGCTGGACGGCTGTTCTTGGTTCCTGGTTCTTGGTTCTTGATCCTCCAAAATATTCCGCATGGAATTTAAACTGGAAGTGGCTTTCAAGCTGGTTCCCTCGGTTTCTGTGTTTGCATCCTCTGTTCTTCTGCCCGTATCCTCTGGTCTCCCAGTCTGCGGTGGTCGTACCCTCGATCTCCTGTACCCCAGGGTCTCCAAGCCGGCACTGTCACTGACTGACCACCGCTGTTATAATGCGCAGTCAGTGTGAACGGCGTGAGAGTTAAATTGTAAAGTGAGCTTTTTTAACTAGATCCCCTAAATTGATTTGATTGAGTCTATCTTTAAAAATATTAATGTCAGAAATACTGTGCAGGTCTGGTGGCAGAAGATTCCACTCACTTGTTGATCTTGGGTAGAGGATGGCTTCATGCGTGTGTTGTTTACTTTATTGTCTACGTTAATAGTTTGTTTGGAATTAAACATCCCTACTGCTTTGCTGACTTTGTAATCGTTTGTAACTCGCAGAAACAGCTCGACCTCATTGTCTGGTCTAAACGGAGAAGTCCGGTCTGATTTTTCCAGTGGAGGTTTTCTTCGTATTCCTCGAAGACATTGTTGAAAACTTTCTTTCGCTGTTGTTGTTGGTACTCTAGTTTTATTCTATGGAAATAGCACAATGCAGCCGCGGAAATGTAAATATTATACCGTTTCCTCTTCGCTTGTTTTCTATAGATGTGTCTGCATACGCCCAATAGGAGTAGATTCGCCCAAATATCCGTTTTAATGTGGACAGAGATATTTTGAAAAACGTGTAGTGTGGATGTCTGTGGTTTTTACTTGAAACTGGCGTTTTCAAAATTATCCGGCCTAGTGTGGACATAGCCTAAGAATGGTCCTCCGGGTTGGCTGTTCGTCCCAAGTTCCATCTGATCCCAGATACTCCAACGGGGACATTCCTCTAGAATGACTACTTATCCAGGGATTGTCAGGACCCTCAAGTTTATCAAGAGGAGGTATTAGTGGCTTGGAATGACAAGAGAGGTTTGGCACTACATGCAGACGTTGGGAGTGTGCGCACAGAACAAGGAGCCCCATACCTGACCTCAAGGGCTTCTCCAACCGCTACCTGTTCCGGACAGACCATGGGCTCACTTCTCCATGGACTTTGTCACGGATCTCCCTCCTTCCAGGCAGAAGGCCATTGTGGTAATTGTGGGTCAGTTTTTCAAAGGCCTGCAAATTCAGCACCTTGGACAGACTACCATCAGCGATGAAGATGGCCGATATTTTCCTGCACCAGGTCTTCAGGATCTACGGTTTTCCGGTGGACATTGTGTCGGCTTGCGGTCCACAATTCACATCATGTATCTGGAGAGTGTTTTGCAAGCTGATTAGGGCAACAGCGAGAGTTTCCTCTGAGATTCACCCACAGTCCAATGGCCAGACAGAGCGGGTGAACCAAGATATGGAACGTACCTTAAGGTGCCTGGCCTCTGAAAGACCCGGTGTGTGGAGCGACCATTTGATGTGGGAGGAGGTGGCCCACAATACTTTACAGCATTCAGTGCATGGGATGTCCCCTTTCAAACGCCCACTTGTGTGCTGTCTGCTGCTCTTCCTGAGCAGGAGGCCAAGGTTGGGGTTCCTGGGCCAAAGATCTTGTCCAACGCTGCAAGTAGAAATGGACTAGAACGAGGGAGATTTTGTTAACTTCTACCCAGAAGGCTGAAATAAAGGCTAACTGCAAAAGAAGACAGGGACCAATTTTGCAGCCTGGGCAACTGGTCTGGAAGCTGACTCAGGATTTGCTTCTGGGAAATTGGCGCCCATTTTCATTGGACCCTTCAGGATTCTCAGGCAAGTAAACTCGGTGGCACACCTTCCAGTTCCTCAAAAACCTCAAGATCAATCCCATTTTCCACATTTCCAAATTAAAGCCGATGAACACCAGCCTGTTAGCCCAACCAGCATTAGCCCACCCACCATCAGCCCTGCCACCAGCCTGGTTTGTTGATGGGGAACAGGTCTAAAATGAAGAATTTTAGATTTCTGAACTGTTCGGGGTGTTTGGCGGTCCCTTGTGGACTGGGAAGGATTCAGACCTGAGGAACAGTGCTGGGTTCCTGACAGGGACGTCTTGGATCTGAATCTCATCCATGACTACAATCATTGTCACTCCGAGCAGCCAGGGCCTTCAGGAGTCAGCCATAGGGGAGGGGGTCCTGTCACGACACGCACCCAACCATGCCATCTTCTGGGGTTTAGACGCTCTAACTCTGCGCAGTGTGGATAACTGCCGCAGTCCCTTTAAAGATTCAGGACCATCCTGCTAATTGGCGATCATGTTTTGGGCGCCAAGAATCGAGTATTTAAAGAGCACCTGAACGGAACCTCAGTGCTCAATGGTAAGCCCAACTAGTGATTTCGTCTAGTGTTTGTTTTGTGCTCAGTTCTCAGTCCAGTTTGATATCGTGTCTCTATCCTCAGCTGGGATATTCCAGTATTTGAGTCCAAACCATCCTCGTCAAGGACTCGTGTCACAAGAAATCGACGTTCATATCATCAGGTTGGAAGCTACCTGTACACAATATGAGGTGTTGCTCCTCTGCCTTGAGAGCGGCAGAAGAGAAGGCCATGGACCAATATGTCAGAATGGGAATGGCGATAGGAATTAAAATGGTTGGCCACTGGGAAATTCTGCTTTTGGTCAATGGAGCAGAGGTGCTCGACAAAGCAGTCCCCCAATTTGTATCAGGTCTCACCAATGTAGAGGAGGCTGCATCGGGAGCACCTGGTACAATAGACAGCCCCAATAGATTTGCAGCTGAAGTGTTGCCTCATCTGGAAGGACTGTATGAGGCCCTGAACGGAGGTGAGGGAGGAGGCCAATGGGCAGGTGCAGCACTCCTGTTGCTTGCAGGGATAAGCATCAGGAGGGAGATTAGTGGAAAGTGGGGCGGGGGAGGGGGGTGGACAAGGGCATCACAGAAGGAGCGATCCCTGTGGTAAAGTGGGGGGAGGTAAAGATGTGTTTGGCGGTAGGATCAATTTGAAGATGGCAGAGGTTGTGGAGAATGATGTGTTGGATGGGGAGGCTCATGGGGTGATAGGTGAAGACACGAGGAACTCTGTCCCTGTTAAGGCAGCAGGAAGATGAGGTGAGTGCAGATATATTTGCAATGGAGGAGATGTAGGTGAGAGCAGCATCAATGGTGGAGGAAAGGAAACACCATTCTTTGAAGAAGGAGGACATCTCAGATGCCCTAGGAAGGGAAGCCTCATCCTGGAAACAGATGTGGTGCCATGAAAGATCTGAGAATAGGGAACAGCATTTTTACAGGAGACAGGGTGGGAAGAGATAAAGGCAGATTCTAGATAACCATGGGAATCTGTAGGTTATACAAAATATTGGTTTGAAGTTTGTCTCCAGAAATGGAGACAGAGAGATCAAGAAGGGAATCAGAGGTGTCAGAAATGGACCAAGTGAATTTAAAGTCAGGGTGGAAGTTGGAGGCAAAGTTGATGAAATTGATGAGTTCAGCATGGGTGCATGAAGCAGCACCAATGCAGTCGTCAATATTGTGCTGTAAGAGTCGGGGAGCATTACCAGGGAAGGCTTGGAACATGGACTGGGCAATGAAAAGGCAGGCATAGCTGGGGCCCATGCGGGTGCCCATGGCTACCCCTTAAGTCTGGCAAAAGTGGGAGGAGCCAAAGGCGAAATTGTTGAGAGTGAGGACAAGTTCTGCCAGTCAGAGGAGGGTGGAGGTGGAGAGGAATTGGTTGGGTCTCTTGTTGAGAAAGAAGTGGAGGGATTTAGGACCTCCTTGATGGAGGATAGAACTGGACAGTTGTGGTGATAATCAGGCAGTCAGGGCCAGAGAATTGAGAGTTGTTGAGGAGATCAAGAGCATGTGAAGTGTTGCGGATGCGGGTGGAAAGGGACTGATCCAGGATGGATAGAATGGAGTTGGGGACTGAGCAGGCAGAGATGGGCCTACCTGGACAGTCAGGTTTGTGGATCTTGGATAGCAAGTAGAAATGAGCAATGCAGGGTATGGGGCCTATGAGGTTGGTGGCAGTGGACGGGAGTTCTCCAGTTTAGTGGTGGTGTGGGAGACAGCGACCTGATGGCCTGGAGTGGGGTCCTTTTCAAAGGGTTAGGAAGTGGAGGAGTCTAAGAGTTGCCACCTGACCTCAGCAGGATAGAAGTCAGTCCACCTTACTACTACAGCACCCCCTTTGTCTGTGGGTTGGTATTGGAGGAATATGAGGCATCATCCCTCCAACCTGAGAGCGGCTGTAGAGGAAGGCATGGACCAACATGTTGGAATGAGTATGAGGATTGGAATTAAAACAGTTGGCCACTGGGAAATCCTACTTGTGGATGGAGCAAAAGTGCTGAACAATGCAATTCCCAAGGCTACGTTGGCTTTCACTGGGTGCACTGGATACTGTAGATGACCCTGGCACACTGTTAACATTATAGTAATGATAATACTCCAAAACTGCTTTATTATGATGATAGCACTTTAGGGGATCTTAAAGTTGTCAAAATATACTTTTATTTTTGTCCAGAGATTATCTAAGGTTTTGCTTATTATCTCAAGAGGTACCTGGTACTTGTTAAACTCCAGAATTTCCACACGTTCTTGGTGAGCAATGATCAAGTGACAGAACTTAGACAATTTACAAGTGACCAAAGTAATCAGAAAGGAATACAGTAATTTTGCAATTATACCAGCTATGCTGTTCTTAATAAACAGCAATCACTTCCACTCTGCTGATATTTTTCATCATGTATCAATAATTTGAATTGACTAATGAGACGATATTTGACTGCATTGGATTTGTCCAACTTATGGACTGGAGATACCTGAGCCAGATTGGAATAACTGGACTGGATGTTCAGCAGATATGGTACATTCCTTCAGTACTAATGCGGCAATATTGTCATGTTTCATAACCTTTGGTATATCCTGCACTATCAGTGAGATTCTAAGGTCGTATGAAGTTGTGGTGAGCAACTAGACACTCAGTGGAGGATAAAATCAAATGGAGGATAAAATCGAATGGAAAGGTCCACTCTGAGAACAGATGCAGTGGAGACAGAGGAACTGAGAAAAGGGAATGGTATTTTTACAATTTGACAGTTGGGGGAGGGGGTAGAAGAGATATAGTCAAGCTAGCTATGAGAGTCAATAGGTTTATAAAAGATATCCATAGACAATCCGTCTCCAGAGAAGGAGAAGAGGGGAGAGGGATGTCAGAGATGGACCAAGTGAATCTGAGGGCAGGGTGCAAGTTGGAGGCAAAGTTGATGAAATTGATTAGCTCAGCATAGGTGCAGGGAGCAACACCAAAGCAGTTTTCAATGTGGCGCAGAAAGAGTTGAGGAGCTTTACCAGGCTTGAAGGCTTGGAACTTGGACTGTTCCACATAGCTAACGATAAGACAGACATAGCTCAAGATGAGACTTTCCATTCTAAAGCAATTGAGATATCCCCTTTCTTCAAGGAATGGCGTTTCCCTTCCTCTACTGTTGATGCTGTCCTCACCCACGTTTCCACCATTTCCCAGTATCGACCCTCACTCCATTTTCCCATTGCCATGACAGGGATAGAGTTCTCCTTGTCCTTATGTCCACATCTGGCACATCATTCTCCACAACTTCCAGCATCTACAACAGGATCCTACCACTAAATGCATCTTTACCTCCCCACACCCCCAACTTCCTCTGCTTTCCACAGAGATCTCTCTCTCTGTGATTCTCTTGTCCATCCATCCTTCCCCACTGATCTC
Organism: Mobula birostris; assembly: GCF_030028105.1. Taxonomy (NCBI): domain Eukaryota; kingdom Metazoa; phylum Chordata; class Chondrichthyes; order Myliobatiformes; family Myliobatidae; genus Mobula; species Mobula birostris. Next base: position 122,040,126 of record NC_092376.1, read on the forward strand.
CCTCCTGGCACTTACCCCTGCAAGAGGCACAAGTGCTACACCTGCTCATTCACCTCTTCCCTCACCATCATTCAGGACCCCAGAGAGTCCTTGCCAGTGAGACAAAACTTAATCTGCAAGTCTCTTGGTATCACCTTCTGTATTTGGTGCTCCCGGTGTGACATCCTCTACATCGGTGAGACCCGACGTAGATTAGGGGACTACTTTGTCAAATACCTTCACACTGTCCACAGGATTTCATAGTGGTCACCCATTTTAATTCCACTCCCCATTCCATTCTAATGTGTTGGTCTGTAGCCTCCTCCACTACCACAATGAGGCACCTCTCAGGTGGAGGAGGAGCAACATTTCATTTTCCATCTGAGTAACTTTCAACCTGATGGCAGTAACATCGATTTCTCCAACTTCCAGTCATTTCTCCTCCCTCCTCCTTCTCTCTTTTTCCATTCTCATTCAACTCTTTCCCCTTCTCCTCAACATCTTATCACTTCCCTCTGGTGCCCCTTCACCTTCCCTTTCTCCCATGGTCCACTCTCCTCTCCTATCAAATTCTTCTGCCCTTTACCTTTCCCACCTATCTCCTCCCACCTTCTCACTTCATTCGCCTCCCCAACCAGCTACCTTCCCCCCCTCACCTGGCTTCACCCATCAGCTGCCCGCTTGTACTTCTTCCCCTCCCATCACCTCCCCACCTCCTTATTCTGGCATCTTTTCTCTTCCTTTCCAGTCCTGATGAAGGGTCTTGGCTGGAAATGTCAGCTGTTTATTCCCCTCTCTAGATGCTGCCTGACCTGCCAAGTTCCTTCAGCATTTTGCTCTGGATTTACACCATCTGCAGGATACTTTGTACTTACGATTATGTCACCCGAGCCCTGTTTTCCCTCGTCCTAATTGTTCACAACACATGCCTGCCTTGCACACATCTCCTCTGTCATCACTGTCAGGTGAATGCTGTGCGCAGTCCTAATCAGCCCTAGCTGTTCCCGGCCACAAGAGATGGGAGATGGAGTCGCTCAGGTAATAGGCACCCCAGCAAGGTGTGACCTGCCCATTCAGCATTCAGAAGCTGTTTGTCCAGAATGGCTGAATCCCTTTAAATGGTGAGTGATAGCCCAGTTTTATTATTTACCCGCTATAACCGTTGGTAATATAAATCCATGTTAACAATTTGCATATGAATTTCTGGCTTTCAGACTTTCAATTCTTTATGTATATTTCTATTCTGAAGAGAGATGAACACACGATTATTACAAATACCTTCTTATGCTTTCCATCATTAATCTTTTAACTTTGCAATCAGTTGTATAAAACAAAGCCCACAATGGGGGAATAATCCTCAGTTAGTTTTTGGGATACAGACTACTTTTGGTGCTGCTCAGTGTACGAATTCTGAGGAATTCCTCATCTGAGGAAGAAGGTTTCCTTTCTAAACATTCACCCAAAGCCATGAACTTCCCAAGGCTTGAGTTAACACTGCCTCTCCACTATTCAATCAAGGCAGATTTATTTTCCTTTTCATCTCCATTCTACATGTAACCTTTGATACCATTACTAATCAAGAATCTATGAACTTCTGCCTTAAATACACCAGATAAGTTGACCTCCACAGCCGCCTGTGATAATGAATTCCACAGATTCACCAGTCTTTGGTTAAAGAAATTCCTCATCATCATCATTTTAAGTGGATGTGCCTCTATTTAGAGGCTGTGCCCTCTGATTCTAGACTCCCCCACGTTAGGAAACATCCTCTCCACATCCACTCTGTTGAGATCTTTCAACATTTGATAGTTATCAATGAGATTCCACCCCCCGCCCCCACATTCTTCTAAAGTCCAGTGAGTACAGATCCAGAACCATCAGTTGGTCCTCATATGGTAACCCTTTCATTCCCAGAATCATTCTTGTGAACCTCCTCTAAATCCAACCCAAGCCCAATGTCAGCCCAACCTTTCTTAGATAAGGAGCCCAAAGCTGTGCAAGATACTGAATGACTGGCATGTAGCTCTTCCAGCACTTTCGCTCTCAACTTGGATGGTACAACAACTCTCAATCCACACATAAGGCAAGCTCCACCAAGGGCAATTTCATCCCAGTTTCCCTTTATGTTCCCTCTGCCGACTTTTAATTTGTGTTAGTGAGAATACATTGAGAATTGTGCTGTTTTGTAAACTTTTCAGGTATTTCCATTTCCAAGGGTAAATGGAACAAGCCATGAGCGTTTCCATGATTGGTCATGGTCTTGAATTCGATCTTGTAATTGTGTCCTCCAAGAAACAGAGCCCATCTCTGCATTTGATGTCACCATTTCCTTGGTCATTTGAAAAGCCACCTCACACTGCTTTGTCCATTGCCATTTCTTCCCAATCTGTAGTAATGAGTTCAAGGGTGGAGCACTGTAGCCAAGTTTGGCTGGAACCTGTTATAGAGATTGACAAATCCTGAAAAGGACTGCACTGTGATACATCCTTTGGCTTAGGGTATCCAGCACTACTTGAATTTTCTCAGCACACTTGTGTAATTTCCTGTGTATCAATGGTATGACCACAGTAGGTGATACTTGGTTTAAATAATTCATGCTTGTGACGTCATGCTCTGAGCCCATAACCTTCTAATCTTTCAACACTGTGCTGAGATTTTGGAGATGATCCTTGTCATTTTCACCTGGTGTTCTCCAGGCTACAGTGAGTGCGAGGACAGCCTTGCAGTACTTGATCCATAGCCTTCTGTCAGAGTGCAAGTGCAGATGTTACTCCAAAAATAAGCCTATTATAGAGATAAAGCCCTTTGTGGGTGATCATGGTGAGAAACATTTTGGACGCTCCTTCCATCTCCATTGGTATGTAGCCCACAGCTAAGTCCACTTTGCTGAAGTGTCTCTCCCCAGAAAGGTTTACAAAGATATCCTCTATTCTAGGCAGAGAGTATTGATAGTGCTAGTTTGATGGTGACTTTAAAATCGCCACCAATCCTGACAGACCTATCCTCCTTGGCTGCGGGGACCACTAGCATTGCTCATGGGCTCCACTCAACCTTGGAAGGAATTCCTTCAGCCTCAATGTGAACTAGCTCACTGGTTAATTCATCATGGATGGTATAAGGAACCAGACAGGCTTTGTAAAACTTGGGTGTGAGATTTTCATTTATCACTATTTTACCCTTGATATGTTTTGATTTTTTTTAGTGCCATCCTTGAACACAGCTGTGGCGTCATCCAGTACCTTTCTTAATTTGCCTTCCGTTGACTCAGTTGAAGTGGCTGTGGCTTACAAATCGTAGATGAAACTCCAATCAAATTGTAGTCGCTTACAGCTTCAAAATGCTGGCCCTCCTGTCTTCACCACATACAAGCTCAATGTGGCTTGTTGGTTGTTGTATTTCACTGTTATGGATGTCATTTCTATAGGAGTTATCTTCCCTTCAATATAAACTCTTAGCTGGATATCTGCAGGCTTCAGTTTGGTATCTTTGAAATGGCGTTCAAACTCATTGTGTGGAATAACTGAAACAGCTGAGCCAATGATGCCTAATTCTTTTTTAATTAGCTCGGTTCACTTCTGGTGTAAACCATATCGCTTGTCTCTTGTTAGTTAGTTTTTACATTATAAAACTCAAGTTCAGTGTCACTCTCGTCATTATCAGATATTTCACCAGCAGCATGCAGATTAGTGTTTTTCTTGAAACTGCAGCTTGACATTTTATCTTTTTCTCTTCCCTGTGCAATCAATTTATTTTTGTCTACCTGACATGCTCGTTGGACGTATCTGCCCTGCTTTGTTGCATTTTCTGCAAGTTCACTTTTAAACTTGCATTGGTCTGGTGTTTGTATATGAGCCACAGTGGTATCTCAAGCCGATAAATTGTGTTTCAGATGTTGCAATTTTGTCCATCCTCACTTTCATTACTGACTGCAACTCACTTGCATCTCTGGCTGCTGTTTCCATTGATACAGCAATTTCAACTGCTCTTTTAAATGCGAGTAATGCTTCAGTTAGGAGCCATTTTAGATTGCTTTCTTGTAAGATTCTACAAACTACATGATTTCTCAATGTATCATTAATGCAAATTAAACCCAATACGGAATTGACAATGCTCAGAAAATCTCTTCATTTCGGCCACATAAGCTGAAGTGGACTCAGCTGCCTTTTGAGTATGCTTAGGAAACCTGCAGCATTGTGCAATCAAGAATGGTTTTGGCTGTTCCTGCGTTACATTCACATTATCAGGCAAACTCACATGAGAGCTCGGAAAAACATGTCTACTTTGTTTTACTTTAGTGGAATGCACAAATATGACATGGTGGCACAATGATGTATGCTAATCACATACTTCTTACATATAACCCTTAATGAATTATGTAGATAAATAAAGAATGTTTAATCAAACTACATATTTACAATATTACTCAAATACCGCTGAAATATTAAATACACTACAGCCAAGTGGTTCAAATGGTTCAATTTAATATCAGAGAATGTATACAGTATACAAGCTGAAATTCTTACTCTTCACAGACATCCACGAAAACAAGAGATCCCATAGAATGAATGATAGAAACATCAGAACCCTGAAGCCCCCTCGCCTCCTCCCATTGCACAAGCAGGAGTAGAATCATCCACCTCGCCCACCTCCTGTGCCAGCAGAAGCATCAACCCCCCCACCATGCAAGCAACAGCAAAAGCCCCCAAAGAGACCTTGATCTAGAGCCCATCAAAAACTACAGTTCATAACTCAGCACTTCTTCATCTCAGACAGGCTGTCCCTCTCCAGGAAGAGAGAGGTCGCTCCTGCAAGAACGAGAGCAGAGACCAGTAATTCGCCACTACGATGTTACAATCTTCCGCGGTCTGTCCAATTTGAATCCTTTCAGTTGTTCAAGTGAACAATTTGCTAGCTGTCTGCATTTGTTCTACCAACATTGTTCTTTCTATCTTAAAGGCAAAGTCATAAACATGTGCTTTATACTGAACTGTCATCAGAAAGGTGCGTTTCTCCGGATAAAGAAAAACTGTTCATGGTGTTGTGCAATACACTGGAGCACCACTGGCTTCGCAGAACTGCATGCAATTGACAGAAAAGTACAGATGTAACCAGACGGGGCCAATTGTAAGTGGGTCTGTCTACCCTGAGTGGGTGATGGAAACTTGCAAAAAATGGTGTATGATCACTTAACTGCTATCGGTTCTTGGCGTGGCTGTTGTGAATTGCTGGTGATTTCCAGGCTGTATCACACTTATGCACTGTAATCAAGCACAACTTTGGTGTTCAGGGGAGAAGTTTACTTGTCTGGCGTCTCTCCATATTAGAAGTTCCCAAGGCAGCTGTCCTGCCGAGAGATGTTGCTGTAAGGAGAGGAGTGAATTCTGCTATATAAACGTGTGTTTGGAAAGGCAAGGCAGATGTATGATAAGACAGCCAGCCCTTCGGCTGTTAAATATTGTAGTAGCAGAGATGGATATTGGAGAAAAGGATCAAAGTGGCCCAGGTTCTCCCTGTTCCCACTGCAAACCAATTGACTTAGCTGTTGCATGCTGAATAATATCCATGCACAGATACATTCTCTGCACAGAGGCATTCCTTACCAATTGTTCCAAGGATCTTTGGAACTGTATTTACGTTTAGTCTTTCTTTCAATCATATATAGAACAAAAAAATGTATAATGCTATTGAATCTCTAAGCTAATTATTTGTTGGTTGTGACAATCTGCAAGGCATGAATTAGATACCATGCTTCCTAAATTAAATTAGAAAATTAGTACAATTGTTTGGGACATCCTGAGGGTCTAAAGGTTGCTGATAAATGTAAGTTCTGATCTTGAGCATAAATAAATGAAAGGAGATGCCGTTTGGCCCCTTGAATCTGCTCTCCTACTCAGTGAGATTATGGCTGCTCTTCCTCAACCACCATTTTCTTGCTGATCCCCATGTGCCTTTCATTTTTAATGTCTAGAAATCTATCCATCTCTGCTTTAAATATAATCAATGACTGAGCATCTGCTACAGTTGGTAGTCAATTCAATAGACCTCCATCTTCTGAGTGAAGATTCCCCCCCGCCATCATCTTTGGCCTCCTTGAATTATATGTTATTAGCTACTCCTTTGTCAGCAGAAATATCCTCCTGCTTCCCCGTTGAGCACTGCAACAGTACCAATTCTGGTCAGGTGCCTTTATTGCACTGAAATCTCTTGTATTGCATTCCGGGAGATGTTTAGGAGCTAGCACACACCGAGTTTCTTGCTTCAGCACTAATCAACACCCTAACTTAATTGTGCTGTTTAATATAGCATTAGATCATTCTAATTTATTAGTTAAAGCAGAGTGGATGAAAATAAGCTGATTAAGTTAAAAGCTGAATTATCACTTTAAAGTGCCCAATACTTAGAACTGTTATTTAAGAAAACTGGAGTGAAATTTTTGAACTACATTAGATTTTGTGAAGTTTGCAGATAAATTTTTAAAGGAAAACTTCTATAAATGGCATGCTGGCAAATATCTCTTATTAATTAAAGCAATAATGTAATAAAATGTTGGTCAAATATATTGACCTCAAGCTGTACTCATTTGTATATCGACTAATTAAAACCTTTTGGGAATTATCAATATTAACATCATTTAGGCTGATTATTCAATTTAAAATACACATTACTGTTTAAGTACTTCCATCAGGCAGACACAGCATGGATTCATGAAGGCCAGGTCCTGTCTGACAAACTTACTGGAGTTCTTTAAGGATATAATGAGTGCAGAGGACAGAGGGGAACAGGTGAATGTTGTTGACTTGGATCTCCAGAAGGTGTTTGATAAGGGGCCGCGTTAAAGATGTCCGTAAGATAAGGATACATGGAGTTGGAGGTAGTGTATTAGGAGGTTCACTGGGTCGGTTCCAGACATGAGACGGTTAGCTTATGAGGAGAGATTGAGTGGCCTGGAATTATATCTATGGGAATTCAGAATAACGAGGGAGAATCTGATAGAAACATATAAAATTATGAAAGGATTTTATATGAGGCATAAAAGTTGTTTTCACTGATTGGTAAGACTAGAACTAGGAGACATAGCCTCAAGTCCACGGGAATGGTACCGGAGGATTGGAGGGAGGTGAATGTTGTCCCCTTGTTCAAAAAAGGTAGTAGGGATAGTCCGGGTGATTATAGACCAGTGAGTCTTACGTCTGTGGTGGGAAAGCTGTTGGAAAAGATTCTTAGAGGTAGGATCTATGGGCATTTAGAGAATCATGGTCTGATCAGGGACAGTCAGCATGGCTTTATGAAGGGCAGATCATGTCTAACAAGACTGATAGAGTTCTTTGAGGAGGTCAGGCATATAGATGAGGGTAGTGCAGTGGATGTGATCTATATGGATTTTAGTAAGGCATTTGACAAGGTTCCACATGGTAGGCTTATTCAGAAAGTCAGAAGGCATGGGATCCAGGGAAGTTTGGCCAGGTGGATTCAGAATTGGCTGGCCTGCAGAAGGCCAGAGGGTCATGGTGGAGGCAGTACATTCAAATTGGAGGATTGTGACTAGTGATGTCCCACAAGGATTTGTTCTGAGACCTCTACTTTTCGTGATTTTTATTAACGACCTGGATGCGGGGGTAGAAGGGTGGGTTGGCAAGTTTGCAGGCGACACAAAGGTTGATGGTGTTGTAGATAGTGTAGAGGATTGTTGAAGATTGCAGAGAGACATTGATAGGATGCAGAAGTGGGCTGAGAAGTGGCAGATGGAGTTCAACCCGGAGAAGTGTGAGGTGGTACACTTTGGAAGGACAAACTCCAAGGCAGAGTACAAAGTAAATGGCAGGATACTTGGTGGTGTGGAGGAGCAGAGGGACCTGGGGGTACATGTCCACAGATCCCTGAAAGTTGCCTCACAGGTGGATAGGGTAGTTAAGAAAGCTTATGGGGTGTTAGCTTTCATAAGTTGAGGGATAGAGTTTAAGAGTCGCGATGTAATGATGCAGCTCTATAAAACTCTGGTTAGGCCACACTTGGAGTATTATGTCCAGTTCTGGTCGCCTCACTGTAGGAAGGATGTGGAAGCATTGGAAAGAGTACAGAGGAGATTTACCAGGATGCTGCCTGGTTTAGAGAGTGGGGATTATGATCAGAGATTAAGGGAGCTAGGGCTTCAATTTTTGGAGAGAAAGAGGATGAGAGAAGACATGATAGAGGTGTACAAGATAATAAGAGGAATAGATAGAGTGGATAGCCAGCGCCTCTTCCCCAGGGCACCACTGCTCAATACAAGAGGACATGGCTTTAAGGTAAGGGGTGGGACGTTCAAGGGGAATGTTAGAGGAAGGTTTTTTACTCAGAGAGTGGCTGGTGCGTGGAATGCACTGCCTGAGTCAGTGGTGGAGGCAGATACACTAGTGAAGTTTAAGAGACGACTAGACAGGTATATGGAGGAATTTAAGGTGGAGGCTTATATGGGAGGCAGAGTTTGAGGGTCGGCACAACATTGTGGGCCGAAGGGCCTGTACTGTGCTGTACTATTCCATGTTCTATGTTTTAAGATTTGGAACAGAGGTGAGGAGGAACAGCTTTTCCTGGAAAACAGCGTTCCTGTGGAATTCCCTGCTCAAGGAAGCAGAAGAGGCTACCCAATTAAATGTATTGAAGTTACAGTTAAGTTTTTGCATATTCGAAGAATTAAGGGTTATGGGAAAAAGGCAGGTGGGTGGGACTGAGTCCATGACCAGATCAGCCATGATCTTAAGGAATTCTGGAGCAGATGGGCCAGGTGGCCTCTTGCTCCTATTTCCTGTGTTTGTAAGAGGGTGGGACTGGGTAGGATGATGGGAACTATGGACCAACTGGATAAACATCTCACTGTGTTGCAAAAACGTGTAGGACTGTACGTTCTACCTCTGACCAACATCAGGTCGGCTCAGGAGAAGCTGAGCTCCGTGATCATGAAGCCGTGCACCCTGATGACTTCCCTGTCACTGCGGGGGATTTCAACCAGGCCAGCTTGATGAAGTCTGTGAACAACTACCACCAACATATCACCAGTGGAACCAGAAGAGCCAACACACTAGACCACTGTTATACCATCATCAAGAAGGCTCACTGTGCCACCCTACAACCACACTTTGGAAAGTCCAATCACCCGACAGTACTTCTATTCCGAGTGTATCGGCAGAGACTAAAGACCACTGCGGCAGTGGTGAGGACCAAGAAGCTATGGGCAAGGAAGGCAGAGGAACTCTTACAGGACTGCTTTGAGTCATATTCAGGAATTCATCTTCAAATCTGAATGAATACAGTATGTTGCAGTTGTCATCAACTTCATCAAGACATGTGTGACTGAGTGTGTGAGAACATACCGAAATCAAAAGCCCTGGATGAACCAAGAGATTCGTTTTCTGCTGAGGGCTAAATCTGTAGCATGCAGACTGGTGAAACAGAATTATACAGAAGTCCAGATACAAACTACGGAAGGCTATTTTAAGAGCAAAAATGCAACTCCAATTGAAGTTAGAGGTGGAATTGGCTCCACGTCAGCTCTGGCAGGGTTTGCAGGCTATTAATTCCTAACATCATGAACGACTGTGATGCTTCAGTTCCAGATGTGCTCAATGCTTTTTATGCACGTTTTGAAAGGGAGAATTAAATGATTCCTGTATGAGACCCTGCAGAACTTGGTGACCCTGTGATCTCCATCTCAGAGGCTGACATTAGAAAATCCTTCGAGGGGATGAACCCTCACAAGGTGGCAGGCCTGATGGTATGCCAGTTAGGGCACTGTAAACCTGTGCCAACCAGCTGGTGGGAATGTTTAAGGACACCTTCAGTCTCTCACTGCTGCAGTCGAAGGTTCGAACCTGCTTCAAAAGAGTGACAATAACACCAGTGCCCAAGAAGATCAGGGGGAGCTGCCTCAATATCTATCGCCCAGCTGCACTCACACCTACTGTGATGAAGTGCTTTGAGAGGTTGGTCATGTCCAGAATCAACTCCTGCCTCAGCAAGGACCTGGACTTACTGCAATTTGCCTTTCAACACAATAAGTCTGCAGAAGCTGCAATCTCACTGGTTCTCTGCTCGGCCTTGGATCAGCAGGACAACAGCAATACCTGCATCAGGCTGCTGCTTATTGATTACACCTCAGCGTTCAACACACTCACACCATCAATACTAATCAACGAGCTGCAAAACCTGGGCCTTCGTACTGCTCTCTCTGCTCCAGGATCATTGACATCCTCATTGGGAGATCACAGTCAGTGCAGATCAGAATTAACATCTCCTCCTCACTGACAATCAACAATGGTGTACTTCAAGAATGTGTATTTAGCCCACTGTCCTACTCTCTCCACCCCCTTGCCTGTGTGGCTAGGCACAGCTCAAATGCCACCAATAAGTCTGCTGACGACACAATTGTTGGCAGAATTTCAGGTGGTAATGAGGAGGCATATGGGAGTAAGGTGGTTGAGTGGTGTCAGAACAACAACCTTATACTCCGTGTCAGTAAATTCGATGAGTTGATTGTGGACTTCAGGAAGGGGAAGTCGAGGGAAGACACACCAGTCCTCATCAAGGGACCAACTGTGGAAAGGGTGAGCAGTTTCAAGTTCCTGGTGTCAACATCTCTGAAGATCTATCCTGGGCCCATGTTGATGCAACTACAAACACATGACAGTGGATGTATTTCATTTAGAGTTTGAGGAGACTTGCTATATAACCAAAGAATCTCACAGGTGTCTACGGATGTACGTTGGAGAGCATTCTAACTGTCCGCATTACCAATTGGTATGGTGGGGCCCTGTACAGAATTAGAGGAAGCTGCGGAAAGTTGTAAACTCAGCCGGCTCCATCACGGACACGAGCCACCCCAACATCCAGGACACCTTCAAACCCCGATGCCTCAAACTGGCGGCATCCATCATAGGGACCCCATCACCCAGAGCCTGCCCTCTTCTCCCCCATCACCCAGAGCCTGCCCTCTTCACCCCATCACCCAGAGCCTGCCCTCTTCTCCCCCATCACCCAGAGCCTGCCCTCTTCTCCCCCATCACCCAGAGCCTGCCCTCTTCTCCCCATCACCCAGAGCCTGCCCTCTTCTCCCCCATCACCCAGAGCATGCTCTCTTCACCCCATCACCCAGAGCCTGCCCTCTTCACCCCATCACCCAGAGCATGTCCTCTTCTCCCCCATCACCCAGAGCCTGCCCTCCTCTCCCGCATCACCCAGAGCCTGCCCTCTTCTCCCCCATCACCCAGAGCATGCCCTCTTCTCCCCATCACCCAGAGCATGCCCTCTTCTCCCACATCACCCAGAGCCTGCCCTCTTCTCCCCCATCACCCAGAGCCTGCCCTCTTCTCCCCATCACCCAGAGCATGCCCTCTTCTCCCCCATCACCCAGAGCCTGCCCTCTTCTCCCCATCACCCAGAGCCTGCCCTCTTCTCCCACATCACCCAGAGCCTGCCCTCTTCACCCCATCACCCAGAGCCTGCCCTCTTCTCCCACATCACCCAGAGCCTGCCCTCCTCTCCCCCATCACACAGAGCCTGCCCTCCTCTCCCCCATCACCCAGAGCATGCCCTCTTCTCCCCCATCACCCAGAGCCTGCCCTCTTCACCCCATCACCCAGAGCCTGCCCTCCTCTCCCCCATCACCCAGAGCCTGCCCTCTTCACCCCATCACCCAGAGCATGCCCTCTTCTCCCCCATCACCCAGAGCATGCCCTCTTCTCCCCATCACCCAGAGCATGCCCTCTTCTCCCCCATCACCCAGAGCCTGCCCTCTTCTCCCCCATCACCCAGAGCCTGCCCTCTTCACCCCATCACCCAGAGCCTGCCCTCTTCACCCCATCACCCAGAGCCTGCCCTCTTCTCCCCCATCACCCAGAGCCTGCCCTCTTCTCCCACATCACCCAGAGCCTGCCCTCTTCTCCCCATCACCCAGAGCATGCCCTCTTCTCCCCATCACCCAGAGCATGTCCTCTTCTCCCCATCACCCAGAGCATGCCCTCTTCACCCCATCACCCAGAGCCTGCCCTCCTCTCCCGCATCACCCAGAGCCTGCCCTCTTCTCCCCCATCACCCAGAGCATGCCCTCTTCTCCCCCATCAACCAGAGCCTGCCCTCTTCACCCCCATCACCCAGAGCCTGCCCTCTTCTCCCACATCACCCAGAGCCTGCCCTCCTCTCCCCCATCACCCAGAGCATGCTCTCTTCACCCCATCACCCAGAGCCTGCCCTCTTCTCCCCCATCACCCAGAGCATGCTCTCTTCTCCCCCATCACCCAGAGCCTGCCCTCTTCTCCCCCATCACCCAGAGCCTGCCCTCCTCTCCCCCATCACCCAGAGCATGCCCTCTTCACCCCATCACCCAGAGCCTGCCCTCTTCTCCCACATCACCCAGAGCCTGCCCTCTTCTCCCCATCACCCAGAGCCTGCCCTCTTCTCCCCCGTCACCCAGAGCATGCTCTCTTCACCCCATCACCCAGCGCCTGCCTTCTTCACCCCATCACCCAGAGCCTGCCCTCTTCTCCCCCATCACCCAGAGCATGCCCTCCTCTCCCCATCACACAGAGCCTGTCCTCTTCTCCCACATCACCCAGAGCCTGCACTCTTCTCCCCCATCACCCAGAGCCTGCCCTCTTCACCCCATCACCCAGAGCCTGCACTCCTCTCCCCCATCACCCAGAGCATGCCCTCTTCTCTCCCATCACCCAGAGCATGCCCTCTTCTCCCCCATCACCCAGAGCATGCCCTCTTCTCTCCCATCACCCAGAGCATGCCCTCTTCTCTCCCATCACCCAGAGCATGCCCTCTTCTCCCCCATCACCCAGAGCCTGCCCTCTTCACCCCATCACCCAGAGCATGCCCTCTTCTCCCCCATCACCCAGAGCCTGCCCTCTTCACCCCATCACCCAGAGCCTGCCCTCTTCTCCCCCATCACCCAGAGCCTGCCCTCTTCACCCCATCACCCAGAGCCTGCCCTCTTCACCCCATCACCCAGAGCCTGCCCTCTTCTCCCCATCACCCAGAGCCTGCTCTCTTCTCCCCCATCACCCAGAGCCTGCCCTCCTCTCCCCCATCACCCAGAGCATGCCCTCTTCTCCCCCATCACCCAGAGCCTGCCCTCTTCACCCCATCACCCAGAGCCTGCCCTCTTCTCCCCCATCACCCAGAGCCTGCCCTCTTCACCCCATCACCCAGAGCCTGCCCTCTTCTCCCCCATCACCCAGAGCCTGCCCTCTTCTCCCCCATCACCCAGAGCATGCCCTCTTCTCCCCCATCACCCAGAGCATGCCCTCTTCTCCCCCATCACCCAGAGCCTGCCCTCTTCTCTCCCATCACCCAGAGCCTGCCCTCTTCTCCCCATCACCCAGAGCCTGCCCTCCTCTCCCCCATCACCCAGAGCATGCCCTCTTCTCCCCATCACCCAGAGCATGTCCTCTTCTCCCCATCACCCAGAGCCTGCCCTCCTCTCCCGCATCACCCAGAGCCTGCCCTCTTCTCCCCCATCACCCAGAGCATGCCCTCTTCTCCCACATCACCCAGAGCATGCCCTCTTCTCCCACATCACCCAGAGCCTGCCCTCCTCTCCCCCATCACCCAGAGCATGCTCTCTTCACCCCATCACCCAGAGCCTGCCCTCTTCTCCCCCATCACCCAGAGCATGCTCTCTTCTCCCCCATCACCCAGAGCCTGCCCTCTTCTCCCCCATCACCCAGAGCCTGCCCTCCTCTCCCCCATCACCCAGAGCATGCCCTCTTCACCCCATCACCCAGAGCCTGCCCTCTTCTCCCACATCACCCAGAGCCTGCCCTCTTCTCCCCATCACCCAGAGCCTGCCCTCTTCTCCCCCGTCACCCAGAGCATGCTCTCTTCACCCCATCACCCAGCGCATGCCTTCTTCACCCCATCACCCAGAGCCTGCCCTCTTCTCCCCCATCACCCAGAGCATGCCCTCCTCTCCCCATCACACAGAGCCTGTCCTCTTCTCCCACATCACCCAGAGCCTGCACTCTTCTCCCCCATCACCCAGAGCCTGCCCTCTTCACCCCATCACCCAGAGCCTGCACTCCTCTCCCCCATCACCCAGAGCATGCCCTCTTCTCTCCCATCACCCAGAGCATGCCCTCTTCTCCCCCATCACCCAGAGCATGCCCTCTTCTCTCCCATCACCCAGAGCATGCCCTCTTCTCTCCCATCACCCAGAGCATGCCCTCTTCTCCCCCATCACCCAGAGCCTGCCCTCTTCACCCCATCACCCAGAGCATGCCCTCTTCTCCCCCATCACCCAGAGCCTGCCCTCTTCACCCCATCACCCAGAGCCTGCCCTCTTCTCCCCCATCACCCAGAGCCTGCCCTCTTCTCCCCATCACCCAGAGCCTGCCCTCTTCTCCCCCATCACCCAGAGCCTGCCCTCCTCTCCCCCATCACCCAGAGCATGTCCTCTTCTCCCCATCACCCACAGCATGCCCTCTTCTCCCCCATCACCCAGAGCCTGCCCTCTTCACCCCATCACCCAGAGCCTGCCCTCTTCTCCCCCATCACCCAGAGCCTGCCCTCTTCACCCCATCACCCAGAGCCTGCCCTCTTCACCCCATCACCCAGAGCCTGCCCTCTTCTCCCCATCACCCAGAGCCTGCTCTCTTCTCCCCCATCACCCAGAGCCTGCCCTCCTCTCCCCCATCACCCAGAGCATGCCCTCTTCTCCCCCATCACCCAGAGCCTGCCCTCTTCTCCCCCATCACCCAGAGCATGCCCTCTTCTCCCCCATCACCCAGAGCCTGCCCTCTTCTCCCCCATCACCCAGAGCCTGCCCTCTTCTCCCCCATCACCCAGAGCATGCCCTCTTCTCCCCCGTCACCCAGAGCATGCCCTCTTCTCCCCCAACACCCAGAGCCTGCCCTCTTCTCCCACATCACCCAGAGCCTGCCCTCTTCTCCCACATCACCCAGAGCCTGCCCTCTTCACCCCATCACCCAGAGCCTGCCCTCTTCACCCCATCACCCAGAGCCTGCCCTCCTCTGCCCCATCACACAGAGCCTGCCCTCTTCTCCCCCAACACCCAGAGCATGCCCTCTTCACCCCATCACCCAGAGCCTGCCCTCTTCACCCCCATCACCCAGAGCATGTCCTCTTCTCCCCATCACCCAGAGCATGCCTTCTTCTCCCCCAACACCCAGAGCCTGCCCTCTTCTCCCCCATCACCCAGAGCATGCCCTCTTCTCCCCCATCACCCAGAGCCTGCCCTCCTCTGCCCCATCACACAGAGCATGCCCTCTTCACCCCATCACCCAGAGCATGCCCTCTTCTCTCCATCACCCAGAGCCTGCCCTCTTCTCCCCATCACCCAGAGCCTGCCCTCCTCTCCCCCATCACCCAGAGCCTGCCCTCTTCTCCCCCATCACCCAGAGCCTGCCCTCTTCTCTCCATCACCCAGAGCCTGCCCTCTTCTCCCCCAACACCCAGAGCCTGCCCTCTTCTCCCCATCACCCAGAGCCTGCCCTCTTCTCCCCCATCACCCATAGCCTGCCCTCTTCACCCCATCACCCAGAGCATGTCCTCTTCTCCCCCATCACCCAGAGCCTGCCCTCTTCACCCCCATCACCCAGAGCATGCCCTCTTCACCCCATCACCCAGAGCCTGCCCTCTTCACCCCATCACCCAGAGCCTGCCCTCCTCTGCCCCATCACACAGAGCCTGCCCTCTTCTCCCCCAACACCCAGAGCATGCCCTCTTCACCCCATCACCCAGAGCCTGCCCTCTTCACCCCCATCACCCAGAGCATGTCCTCTTCTCCCCATCACCCAGAGCATGCCTTCTTCTCCCCCAACACCCAGAGCCTGCCCTCTTCTCCCCCATCACCCAGAGCATGCCCTCTTCTCCCCCATCACCCAGAGCATGCCCTCTTCTCCCCCATCACCCAGAGCCTGCCCTCCTCTGCCCCATCACACAGAGCATGCCCTCTTCACCCCATCACCCAGAGCATGCCCTCTTCTCCCCATCACCCAGAGCCTGCCCTCTTCTCTCCATCACCCAGAGCCTGCCCTCTTCTCCCCATCACCCAGAGCCTGCCCTCTTCACCCCCATCACCCAGAGCCTGCCCTCTTCTCCCCCATCACCCAGAGCCTGCCCTCCTCACCCCCATCACCCAGAGCATGCCCTCTTCTCCCCCATCACCCAGAGCCTGTCCTCTTCTCCCCCATCACCCAGAGCCTGCCCTCTTCACCCCCATCACCCAGAGCCTGCCCTCTTCACCCCATCACCCAGAGCATGCCCTCTTCTCCCCCAACACCCAGAGCCTGCCCTCATCTCCCCTATCACCCAGAGCCTGCCCTCTTCTCCCCCATCACCCAGAGCATGCCCTCTTCTCCCCCATCACCCAGAGCATGCCCCCTTCTCCCCATCACCCAGAGCATGCCCCCTTCTCCCCCATCACCCAGAGCATGCCCTCTTCTCCCCATCACCCAGAGCCTGCCCTCTTCTCCCCCATCACCCAGAGCCTGCCCTCTTCTCCCCATCACCCAGAGCCTGCCCTCTTCACCCCCGTCACCCAGAGCATGCACTCCTCTCCCCCATCACCCAGAGCCTGCCCTCTTCACCCCATCACCCAGAGCCTGCCCTCCTCTCCCCCATCACCCAGAGCATGCCTTCTTCTCTCCCATCACCCAGAGCATGCCCTCTTCTCCCCATCACCCATAGCATTCCTCTTCTCCCCCATCACCCATAGCATTCCTCTTCTCCCCCATCACCCAGAGCATGCCCTCTTCTCCCCATCACCCAGAGCCTGTCCTCTTCTCCCCCATCACCCAGAGCCTGCCCTCTTCTCCCCCATCACCCAGAGCCTGCCCTCTTCTCCCCCATCACCCAGAGCCTGTCCTCTTCTCCCCCATCACCCAGCGCATGCCTTCTTCTCCCCCATCAACCAGAGCATGCCCTCTTCTCCCCATCACCCAGAGCCTGCCCTCTTCTCCCCCATCACCCAGAGCATGCCCTCTTCTGCTCCATCACCCAGAGCCTGCTCTCTTCTCCCCATCACCCAGAGCCTGCCCTCTTCTCCCCCATCACCCAGAGCATGCTCTCTTCACCCCCATCACCCAGAGCATGTCCTCTTCTCCCCATCACCCAGAGCATGCTCTCTTCACCCCATCACCCAGAGCATGCCCTCTTCTCCCCCATCACCCAGAGCCTGCCCTCCTCTCCCCCATCACCCAGAGCATGCCCTCTTCTCCCCCATCACCCAGAGCATGCTCTCTTCACCCCCATCACCCAGAGCCTGCCCTCCTCTCCCCCATCACCCAGAGCCTGCCCTCTTCTCCCCCATCACCCAGAGCATGCCCTCTTCTCCCCCATCACCCAGAGCCTGCCCTCCTCTCCCCCATCACCCAGAGCCTGCCCTCTTCTCCCCCATCACCCAGAGCCTGCCCTCCTCTCCCCCATCACCCAGAGCCTGTCCTCTTCACCCCATCACCCAGAGCATGCCCTCTTCTCCCCATCACCCAGAGCATGTCCTCTTCTCCCCATCACCCAGAGCCTGCCCTCTTCACCCCATCACCCAGAGCCTGCCCCCTTCTCCCCCATCACCCAGAGCCTGCCCTCTTCTCCCCCATCACCCAGAGCCTGCCCTCTTCTCACCATCACCCAGAGCCTGCCCTCTTCTCCCCCATCACCCACAGCATGCCCTCCTCTGCCCCATCACACAGAGCCTGCCCTCTTCTGCTCCATCACCCAGAGCCTGCCCTCCTCTCCCCCATCACCCAGAGCCTGCCCTCTTCTCCCCCAACACCCAGAGCATGTCCTCTTCTCCCCCATCACCCAGCGCATGCCCTCTTCTCCCCATCACCCAGAGCCTGCCCTCTTCTCCCCCATCACCCAGAGCATGTCCTCTTCTCCCCATCACCCACAGCATGCCCTCTTCTCCCCCATCACACAGAGCCTGCCCTCTTCTCCCCCATCACACAGAGCCTGCCCTCTTCACCCCATCACCCAGAGCCTGCCCTCTTCTCCCCATCACACAGAGCCTGCCCTCTTCTCCCTCATCACCCAGACCATGCCTTCTTCTCCCCCATCACCCAGAGCATGTCCTCTTCTCCCCCATCACCCAGAGCATGTCCTCTTCTCCCCCATCACCCAGAGCATGCCCTCTTCTCCCCCATCACCCAGAGCATGCCCTCTTCTCCCCCATCACCCAGAGCCTGCCCTCTTCACCCCATCACCCAGAGCCTGCCCTCTTCACCCCATCACCCAGAGCCTGCCCTCCTCTGCCCCATCACACAGAGCCTGCCCTCTTCTCCCCCATCACCCAGAGCCTGCCCTCTTCTCCCCCATCACCCAGAGCATGCCATCTTCTCCCCCATCACCCAGAGCATGCCCTCTTCTCCCCCATCACCCAGAGCCTGCCCTCTTCTCCCCCATCACCCAGAGCATGCCCTCTTCTCCCCATCACCCAGAGCCTGCCCTCTTCTCCCCCATCACCCAGAGCCTGCCCTCTTCTCCCCCATCACCCAGAGCCTGCCCTCTTCTCCCCCATCACCCAGAGCATGCCCTCTTCTCCCCCATCACCCAGAGCCTGCCCTCTTCTCCCCATCACCCAGAGCATGTCCTCTTCTCCCCCATCACCCAGAGCCTGCCCTCTTCTCCCCATCACCCAGAGCATGCCCTCTTCTCTCTCATCACCCAGAGCATGCCCTCTTCTCCCCCATCACCCAGAGCCTGCCCTCCTCTCCCCCATCACCCAGAGCCTGCCCTCTTCTCCCCCATCACCCAGAGCCTGCCCTCTTCACCCCATCACCCAGAGCATGCCCTCTTCTCCCCCATCACCCAGAGCCTGCCCTCCTCTCCCCCATCACCCAGAGCCTGCCCTCTTCACCCCATCACCCAGAGCATGCCCTCTTCTCCCCCATCACCCAGAGCATGCCCTCTTCTCCCCCATCACCCAGAGCCTGCCCTCTTCTCCCCCATCACCCAGAGCCTGCCCTCCTCTCCCCCATCACCCAGAGCATGCCCTCTTCTCCCCCATCACCCAGAGCCTGCCCTCTTCTCCCCCATCACCCAGAGCCTGCCCTCCTCTCCCCCATCACCCAGAGCATGCCTTCTTCTCCCCCATCACCCAGAGCATGCCCTCTTCTCCCCATCACCCAGAGCCTGCCCTCTTCTCCCCCAACACCCATAGCATGCCCTCCTCTCCCCCATCACCCAGAGCATGCCCTCTTCTCCCCCATCACCCAGAGCATGCCCTCTTCTCCCCCATCACCCAGAGCATGCCCTCTTCTCCCCCATCACCCAGAGCATGCCCTCTTCTCCCCCATCACCCAGAGCCTGTCCTCTTCTCCCCCATCACCCAGAGCCTGCCCTCTTCTCCCCCATCACCCAGAGCATGCCCTCTTCTCCCCCATCACCCAGAGCATGCCCTCTTCTCCCCATCACCCAGAGCATGCCCTCTTCTCCCCCAACACCCAGAGCATGCCCTCTTCTCCCCCATCACCCAGAGCATGCCCTCTTCTCCCCATCACCCAGAGCATGCCCTCTTCTCCCCATCACCCAGAGCATGCCCTCTTCTCCCCCAACACCCAGAGCATGCCCTCTTCTCCCCCATCACCCAGAGCATGCCCTCTTCTCCCCCATCACCCAGAGCATGCCCTCTTCACCCCATCACCCAGAGCATGTCCTCCTCTGCCCCATCACCCAGAGCCTGCCCTCTTCTCCCCCATCACCCAGAGCCTGCCCTCTTCTCCCCCATCACCCAGAGCATGCCCTCCTCTCCCCCATCACCCAGAGCATGCCCTCTTCTCCCCATCACCCAGAGCCTGCCCTCTTCACCCCATCACCCAGAGCCTGCCCTCTTCTCCCCCATCACCCAGAGCCTGCCCTCTTCTCCCCCATCACCCAGAGCCTGCCCTCTTCTCTCCCGTCACCCAGAGCATGCCCTCTTCTCCCCCATCACCCAGAGCCTGCCCTCTTCTCCCCATCACCCAGAGCCTGCCCTCTTCACCCCATCACCCAGAGCCTGCCCTCTTCTCTCCCGTCACCCAGAGCCTGCCCTCTTCTCCCCCATCACCCAGAGCCTGCCCTCCTCTCCCGCATCACCCAGAGCCTGCCCTCTTCTCCCCCATCACCCAGAGCCTGCCCTCTTCTCCCCCATCACCCAGAGCCTGCCCTCTTCTCCCCCATCACCCAGAGCATGCCCTCTTCTCCCCCATCACCCAGAGCATGCCCTCTTCACCCCATCACCCAGAGCTTGCCCTCCTCTCCCCCATCACCCAGAGCATGCCCTCTTCTCCCCCATCACCCAGAGCCTGCCCTCTTCTCCCCCATCACCCAGAGCCTGCCCTCTTCTCCCCCAACACCCAGAGCCTGCCCTCTTCTCCCCCATCACCCAGAGCCTGCCCTCTTCTCCCCCATCACCCAGAGCCTGCCCTCTTCTCCCCCATCACCCAGAGCATGCTCTCTTCACCCCCATCACCCAGAGCATGTCCTCTTCTCCCCATCACCCAGAGCATGCTCTCTTCACCCCCATCACCCAGAGCATGCCCTCTTCTCCCCCATCACCCAGAGCCTGCCCTCTTCTCCCCCATCACCCAGAGCCTGCCCTCTTCTCCCCCATCACCCAGAGCATGCCCTCTTCTCCCCCATCACCCAGAGCCTGCCCTCTTCACCCCATCACCCAGAGCCTGCCCTCTTCACCCCATCACCCAGAGCATGTCCTCTTCTCCCCCATCACCCAGAGCCTGCCCTCCTCTCCCGCATCACCCAGAGCCTGCCCTCTTCTCCCCCATCACCCAGAGCCTGCCCTCTTCTCCCCCAACACCCAGAGCATGTCCTCCTCTGCCCCATCACCCAGAGCCTGCCCTCCTCTCCCGCATCACCCAGAGCCTGCCCTCTTCTCCCCCATCACCCAGAGCATGCCCTCTTCTCCCCCATCACCCAGAGCCTGCCCTCTTCACCCCATCACCCAGAGCCTGCCCTCTTCACCCCATCACCCAGAGCCTGCCCTCCTCTGCCCCATCACACAGAGCCTGCCCTCTTCTCCCCCATCACCCAGAGCCTGTCCTCTTCTCCCCCATCACCCAGAGCCTGCCCTCTTCTCCCCCATCACCCAGAGCATGCCCTCTTCTCCCCCATCACCCAGAGCATGCCCTCCTCTCCCCCATCACCCAGAGCCTGCCCTCTTCACCCCATCACCCAGAGCCTGCCCTCTTCACCCCATCACCCAGAGCATGCCCTCTTCACCCCATCACCCAGAGCCTGCCCTCTTCTCCCCCATCACCCAGAGCCTGCCCTCTTCTCCCACATCACCCAGAGCATGCCCTCTTCTCTCCCGTCACCCAGAGCATGCCCTCTTCTCCCCCATCACCCAGCGCATGCCCTCCTCTCCCGCATCACCCAGAGCATGCCCTCTTCTCCCCATCACACAGAGCCTGCCCTCCTCTCCCCCATCACCCAGAGCATGCCCTCTTCACCCCATCACCCAGAGCATGCCCTCTTCACCCCCATCACACAGAGCCTGCCCTCTTCTCCCCCATCACCCAGAGCCTGCCCTCTTCACCCCATCACCCAGAGCCTGCCCTCCTCTCCCCCATCACCCAGAGCCTGCCCTCTTCTCCCCCAACACCCAGAGCCTGCCCTCTTCTCCCCCATCACCCAGAGCATGCCTTCTTCTCCCCCATCAACCAGAGCCTGCCCTCTTCACCCCATCACCCAGAGCCTGCCCTCCTCTCCCCATCACCCAGAGCCTGTCCTCTTCACCCCATCACCCAGAGCATGCCCTCTTCTCCCCCATCACCCAGAGCATGCCCTCTTCACCCCCATCACCCAGAGCATGCCCTCTTCTCCCCCATCACCCAGAGCCTGCCCTCTTCTCCCCCAACACCCAGAGCCTGCCCTCTTCTCCCCCATCACCCAGAGCATGCCCTCTTCTCTCCATCACCCAGAGCCTGCCCTCTTCTCCCCCATCACCCAGAGCCTGCCCTCTTCTCCCCCATCACCCAGAGCCTGCCCTCTTCTCCCCCATCACCCAGAGCCTGCCCTCTTCTCCCCCATCACCCAGAGCCTGCCCTCTTCTCCCCCATCACCCAGAGCCTGCCCTCTTCTCCCCCATCACCCAGAGCATGCCCCCTTCTCCCCCATCACCCAGAGCATGCCCTCTTCTCCCCATCACCCAGAGCCTGCCCTCTTCTCCCCCAACACCCAGAGCCTGCCCTCTTCTCCCCATCACCCAGAGCATGCCCTCTTCTCCCCCATCACCCAGAGCCTGCCCTCTTCACCCCATCACCCAGAGCATGTCCTCCTCTGCCCCATCACCCAGAGCCTGCCCTCTTCTCCCCCATCACCCATAGCATTCCTCTTCTCCCCCATCACCCAGAGCATGTCCTCTTCTCCCCCATCACCCAGCGCATGCCTTCTTCTCCCCCATCAACCAGAGCATGCCCTCTTCTCCCACATCACCCAGAGCCTGCCCTCTTCTCCCCCATCACCCAGAGCATGTCCTCTTCTCCCCATCACCCAGAGCATGCCCTCCTCTCCCCCATCACCCAGAGCATGCCCTCTTCTCCCCCATCACCCATAGCATTCCTCTTCTCCCCCATCACCCATAGCATTCCTCTTCTCCCCCATCACCCATAGCATTCCTCTTCTCCCCCATCACCCAGAGCATGCCCTCCTCTCCCCCATCACCCAGAGCATGCCCTCTTCTCCCCCATCACCCAGAGCCTGCCCTCTTCTCCCCCATCACCCAGAGCATGTCCTCTTCTCCCCATCACCCAGAGCCTGCCCTCTTCTCCCCCAACACCCAGAGCCTGCCCTCTTCTCCCCCATCACCCAGAGCCTGCCCTCTTCTCCCCATCACCCAGAGCATGTCCTCTTCTCCCCATCACCCAGAGCCTGCCCTCTTCTCCCCCAACACCCAGAGCCTGCCCTCTTCTCCCCCATCACCCAGAGCCTGCCCTCTTCTCCCCCATCACCCAGAGCCTGCCCTCTTCTCCCCCATCACCCAGAGCATGCCCTCTTCTCCCCCATCACCCAGAGCCTGCCCTCTTCTCCCCCATCACCCAGAGCCTGCCCTCTTCTCCCCCATCACCCAGAGCCTGTCCTCTTCTCCCCCATCACCCAGCGCATGCCTTCTTCTCCCCCATCAACCAGAGCCTGCCCTCTTCACCCCATCACCCAGAGCCTGCCCTCCTCTCCCCCATCACCCAGAGCATGCCCTCTTCTCCCCCATCAACCAGAGCCTGCCCTCTTCACCCCATCACCCAGAGCCTGCCCTCCTCTGCCCCATCAACCAGAGCATGCCCTCCTCTCCCCCATCACCCAGAGCATGCCCTCTTCTCCCCCATCACCCAGAGCCTGCCCTCTTCACCCCATCACCCAGAGCATGCCCTCTTCTCCCCCATCACCCAGAGCCTGCCCTCTTCTCCCCCATCACCCAGAGCCTGCCCTCTTCTCCCACATCACCCAGAGCCTGCCCTCTTCTCCCACATCACCCAGAGCCTGCCCTCTTCTCCCCCATCACCCAGAGCCTGCCCTCTTCTCCCCCATCACCCAGAGCCTGCCCTCTTCTCCCCCATCACCCAGAGCCTGCCCTCTTCTCCCCCATCACCCAGAGCCTGCCCTCTTCTCCCCCATCACCCAGAGCATGTCCTCTTCTCCCCATCACCCAGAGCATGCCCTCCTCTCCCCCATCACCCAGAGCATGCCCTCTTCTCCCCCATCACCCATAGCATTCCTCTTCTCCCCCATCACCCATAGCATTCCTCTTCTCCCCCATCACCCATAGCATTCCTCTTCTCCCCCATCACCCAGAGCATGCCCTCCTCTCCCCCATCACCCAGAGCATGCCCTCTTCTCCCCCATCACCCAGAGCCTGCCCTCTTCTCCCCCATCACCCAGAGCCTGCCCTCTTCTCCCCCATCACCCAGAGCCTGCCCTCTTCTCCCCCATCACCCAGAGCCTGCCCTCTTCTCCCCCATCACCCAGAGCCTGCCCTCTTCTCCCCCATCACCCAGAGCCTGCCCTCTTCACCCCATCACCCAGAGCCTGCCCTCTTCTCCCCATCACCCAGAGCCTGCCCTCTTCTCCCCCATCACCCAGAGCATGCCCTCTTCTCCCCCATCACCCAGAGCCTGCCCTCTTCTCCCCCATAACCCAGAGCCTGCCCTCTTCTCCCCCATCACCCAGCGCATGCCCTCTTCTCCCCCATAACCCAGAGCATGCCCTCTTCTCCCCATCACCCAGAGCATGCACTCCTCTCATCACTACCATCAGGGAGGAGGCACAGGAACCTGAAGACAGACACTCAACATTTCAGGAACAGCTTCTTCCCTGCTGCCATCAGACTTCTGTACCCGTGGATACTACCTCATTACTTTTTTTCTATTTTTTGCTTTCTTTTTGCACTACCTATTATATATATTTCTTATTTATAATTTATAGTTTTAAAAATAATGTTACATATTACATTGAATGCTGGGTCGAAACAACATGACATATGACAGTGATATTTAACCTGATTCCGAATCTGTAATCTGGGGAGCTCAGAGCTCTGTGTGTACATAGTTAATGATGTTGTATGTCAGTAGTTAGAACTTCAAACCTGGGGAGCTATTCATTCTAACAAGCTTCCATACAGCGAAGGTCTGATTGCCTACGCTGGCCAAGAAGGCATTGGCCACCTGCCTTATTCAATGGTGGGCCACTGACTCTGGCACCCTGTGCCCTTGGAAGATCCCATTTGCAGGCTACGCTGGCTCTATTGGCTTCCATGAGAGTGGGCACAGAAGACAGCAGGCAGTGTTCCAGCCAGCAGCAAGTATTTGACAACAGCTGACCTGATGCCTTGCCAGTCAATGATGGGGGAGCTCATCATCTCTCTGCAGGAAGCCGGTATGGACACCTAATGTAAAATTATCCGCTTGGAATGTGCTTCTCTCCCGACAAACCCTGACTGATCTGCCAGCTGTTTTCAGCCTTGGTCTAAATTTCAGATTTGCTGCATGTTTTATTTTGAATGGTGACTCTCCAGTAACATCACTGCCATGGTCCTTTCCCTTCTGAGCAGCTGATGTGGCAGTGGAACAGACTGCATCACTATGGTCCCTCCAGAGTCCCAATGCAAACCATTGGCGCCCATGTGGAGTTGACTGTTCCAAGCCTCTGTACTTGATGTACTTCAGCAGTAGCCACCATCAGAGTCAAGAAGCTAACCTGTGGTGATTACAGGTTCATTCCAGCTGAATACAACAACAATGCTTCACCCTTGTGTTTGGTACCTGCGTGCTTTTTGTTGGGATGGGAGCAGCAGCCCCCTGTTAGCTGTTTAATTCTCTATCAGTATTCACAACAAGACCTGGCAGTGCTGGAGAGCTTTAATCTGATGCATTAATTGTGAGGTCTCCCCAAGTCCATCGTGAGAAGTGGAAACTGCTTAAGGCTGGCCAATAGCTGGTGAAGCTGTACAGCACAACCCCCTGTCCAGCGGATACAATGATTATAGAAACATTGATCAACTCCAACCATACAATCAGCTTTGGACATTGGAAACAGGAGATCATCAATGGCCTATGTTCCACTGGGAACTAAGGGCCCAAAACAATTACTCATGTAGTCTCTTTGATCTGACTATTACAGCTGCTTTTGCTGTTCAGCAACCATGTAGTCCTCTAGTGTTTATTCCTCCCTTATTCAAGAATAAAAGCTACTTCACAGCGTGTTGACCATTAAACTGGAAAATTTTAGTGGAATCAGGAATTTTATTCAAAATAAAAGTAACAGAGATGAATGGGCTTCAGATATGAGATTTGAATAAGATTTGCTTAACTGTTTTGTTTTATACATTGCAAGTAAAATAATACGATATCCTCCAGTGTAAATGTGAAATCCCTGTAGCTTGCATTTTTAAAAAAATCACCTGCAGGCTGTTGATGCTGTCAAACATCTGTTTTTCATATGAAGTCCAGCTGTGGCACAGGAGAAAGCCCTCTGTATAACTCTGGCTTTTGGATGTGTGAGACGTGTGTTCACTTATCACCATTAAATCTCCTGAAAAAACACCATTCCTAAAAAGTCCTCACAGCGCTTTGAAGGACGGTGGTTATTATTGTATTAATAAATATAGCAACCTTTTTTAACCTTGCAAAATCGCATGAACCTCAAGAATATTATTCCACCACTGTTGTTAGTAAGATCAGGCAAGAATGTTAATCAGGACTTGAGTTAGTCCCTGTGCTTTTGGAACAGTGCCAAGGAAACATTACTATTCACGTGAATTGCCAACACATTAGAAACAATCTAGATATAAAGTCCTACTGCTGCGGCAATGCACGCTCTGTTGATTCTAGAGTCATGTTCAGATTATGACCTCGTAAAGAGTTCAAAGCCTAATCTTTTAACCAGTTGCTAAATGAGCTTGGATTTTTGTGGAAGTATGGAAATGATTTTCTTTTTCATTGCCGATAATAAAACAGGGAAAAACAGTGACAAAATAAAACAAATGAGACAGCATCACTTATAGATGTCTTTTAATATAT